>NC_058056.1:9405678-9744428 GCF_020085105.1 Siniperca chuatsi | reverse complement strand
TGTTAGAAAAGCTTATCCACAGAGGGATATTTTGTTAGGATGAAAACACCATCGTGGAAACTAAACTTTTAACTTTGGTAGAACGGTCTTAAATGATTTTTATGGTCACACCTCTGACTTAATCTTTGTGACAATAAAAATAACAGCACCTCCATCATATCAGAGGTGGACGGTGTTGACTAAACCACATCAGATTTGTAATAAAAACCAATCTCAGCTCAATGCCATGGTCTACTCCTACTAACAGACGTGAAAAGTGTCCAGATTCTGTCTCTTATCTCCCATCATCCTCTCCTCCTCACCCTCTCCTCATATTTACTGAAAGCCGACTCCCTCCCTCCCCTCCTCCCTCAAAGACACACACTCTTATAGTTGTATTGCCTGCCCTTGCGCTCACACACACACTCTGACATTCACACACTTCAAACACACTCTCTCCTACAAAGACAAAGTCTCCTACTTTCTCCATCTGACACCACTAATGATCTATCTATATATCAAGCACACACACGCGCGCACACACGCTGCTGTGTGTGTTTTCGGTAGATGGTTTTCCAATGAAGCGTTTGTTTGGGCTGGCGTTGGAGCGACTGGTGTTTCTGTCTAAGACCCTCAAACTGAGTAAATGCAGGAAACAGAAGAACAAGAAGCTGAAAACCAGGAAAACTGAGTCAGCGGTGAGTGAGAGGATGTGTACTTTTTTAACTGCAAGTCTACATTTTTTCTATTTTAGTTTAAGTTATCTTTTACTCATCTGTGTGTGTGTGTGTGTGTATATATATATATATATATATATATATATATATATATATATATATATATATATATATATATATATATATATATATATATAATTTTTTTAACAGCATTGTGTACATGCACATTTTTGTTGTTTTTACTTCACACTTGCTTTGGCAATGTAAACATCTGTTTCCCATGCTATTCTGTCTCTCAATTCAATTCAAAGGGGCTTTCCTTTGAATTGAATTGAGATACAGAATAGCTTCACTTTATTTTAAATATTTTTATATATATCACTAAAGATTGGTACTTTTTCTTATGTATGTACCAACACAATTGGTCAAATTAACATTTCAGTGGCAGGCACTATATGTTAGGAAAGCACTGATTTTGGAGTTAACTGTTGACTGTTTAACTCGGTTTAATTTCAGAGGATGTATGCCCCCCCGCACAATGAACACATTGGTGTGTGTTTTGTTGTTTGGTAACAGGAGACGCACTAACAGGAAAGACTGGACTGTTTGTCACTCTTGCTTACACTCTTTGACTATCTGACTATATCTTTCTCCCTCTCTAATGCCTAAAATAGCCAGTCACTCCATTCAGCACCAGAGAACCACGACTCAATCTGCCTCTGTGTATGAGTGTGTGTGTGAGTGTGTGTGTGTGAGTCCTGTTCACTGATAGACAGAAGGAAGTTGTCCTCCCTGTGAGTTCATCATGTTCAAATTTACAATGATCAGAACTAGTATCCGCTCCTGACTTACAATAAACAATTCACTGCTACTAATGAAACATTTGTTATATGTTCTATGATTTTCTTCTTAAGCACTATTATGCATAAATAGATATGGACACGTTCAATCTTATAGTTAGTTCTACAGACATAAGGGAAAACCTTTTGCTGGTAATGGTAGCGTAGCCATCAAACCGCAATATAAGGTTTGGTGCTTTGGTAAATCTGGCCAGCTTTTGACCTATATAGTCTGGTCTATCTATAGAAGGTTTTCGGGTGATATACTGTAATCTACACTGTAATGGCCATATTGAAAGTCCACACTGGGTTCAAACAGCAGATTGGGTTTCTAAACACATAATTTCTCCATATGAAGACAACTCTATAGGCCCTTTTCACAGAAGACATTTTGACATGTCACAGCAGGAAAAGCACAGGTTTAAATAATAAAATGAATTAGGAGGAATTCCATGTAGCTGCTTCACTTTCAGCGTCCTGGTATTGTGCATGCTGGCTCACTGTCACACTGTCGTGGCTTACTGGGACGCTAATGTAAAATCGTTAATGTTATTAGTAACACCTGTGCTTTTCCCTTCTATGACTAGTCAAAATGTCTGCTGTGGAAAAGGCCTATATACATGGTTAATTAACATGCTGTTTTTGACAGGAAACTCAGGAATTAAAGAGTTTGAAGAAGGAGATGGAATTTGTGCTAAACTCCTTTACTGATCGCCACCACTTGGATACAGTATAGTAATAAATCAGGATGGAAACGAAGAGACATCTGTACAAAGCATTTACAGTACAAACAGTAAACTGCAGGGGTGGAAACTAGAATCCGGCTCCTTTCTCAGGCTCGTCCTGTCCACATGTTGAAGTGTCCTTGAGCAAGATACTGAACCCCAAAATGCTCCCAATAATTAGGCCAGTGTCTTGCATGATAGCTCATGGGTGAATGAGAGGGAACATGTCAAGTGCTTTGGGTAAAGGGCTGTGTGAATGCAGTCCATTTCCCATTTCCCAGTGAAATGAAAAATGTCAGAAGGTGTCCAGTTCAGTGACCTCAGGTTTGAATCTTTGCTTTTTGCCTTTGATGTAGTTCTGCTGGCTACATTGATCTGTGCCCTCCAGTGCCAAATATCTTCTGGGTTTGTGTGTTACAGAGGATAAAACCACAGTAGGGGTAATATTTTTTGATTAATTCATGGTAATCCAGTAGCCCATTCAGTTCTTCTGAGTGCAAAACACTGTTTTGCTCTCAGTCAGTTATACCCAATATGTTAACATATGTTGTTGGTCACTAAAATGAGTGTTTCTAATGACGTACTGGTTTTCCCGAAGAGAGGAAACAGAAAATAGTTTCTTGTGTTGCAGAAAGCTGCATCGGGAAATGACAAATTTTACTGAATGAACCTACACTGACGCGACAACAATCTCTTTCAGGTATCTAAGCTTTTCTCACCTAATTGTTACACATTTACTCATTATTTAGTCATTCGTTATAATTGACCTCCATGATGGGGCCAGATATTAGAACATTTGTGGTGTAACTGCGGAGACTCTGTATGCTTGATCAAGTTCTCATCCATGCCAAATTTTGGATAGTGTTTTTTGGGAATTATGAATATTTTGTTGACATCTGCCTGAAATGATAAAAAAACCACTCTGAATGATTTGATTATATAAAACACTCTTTCAACTCTACCAACCATCCTTCAGTGTAACAAATGCTGTTTTTTACCATGTGAAACCGAAACATTACAGCCCTTGTGAGGCCACGATTAGCCTACTTTCAATGGTTTGTGGACTAGTAGAACCCCTACTGTGTTTGCAGGGTTTCAGGGTTTGCACATGTGTGTGTATGTGTGTTTGTACATGCGTGTTTGTGTGTGTCTAATCCAAGCTTTAGAGAATGTGTCCCTGCTCAGTCTGTCTGCATGAAACCAGAGATTACTTCACACGATCTGGGACAGGTGTATAGAATACTGTGGATTTGTGTACAGTATATATTTTGAGTGTGTGTATGTGGACAGTGGACAATGTAATGTGTGTGTGTGTGTGTGTGTGTGTGTGTGTGTGTGTGTGTGTGTGTGTGTGTGTGTGTGAGAGAGGGAGAGAGAGGGAGAGAGAGGGAGAAAAGGCGACATTGAGATTAAAAGTGTATCTGTATCTGTGTGTGTGCCTTGGTGTGTCTGTGTGTTCCCATCCCAGATTACCCTAAATTTATCTTTCAACTGCCGACTGACTATCTGACATGACATCACCAGTGACATTGCCAATGACATCACTGGCGATAACACAAGATGTCCTTTTCTGATTGCTATTTTAATCTTTTGGACGCAGAATTTGGAGGATTTGATGATAAAATGATTTCAGAGGAAATCATTACTACCCAGCTGGTACTCAGAAGTAATATATTGTTTTTTCAGATATGTTAAACCAAACTAAAAGCTTTATCGTAATAATATTGGCAATATTATACTATACTCTATTAGTCTAAACTAAACCAACTAAAGACTTGGATAAACTTGATTTCGGAACCTTTCGGACTAAATATGAAGAGATAGGATCAATTAAAGTTTGATTTTGTTAAATTTAGATGAGGTTAAACCTTTGTCCTGAGCCCAGAGGGAATTGTATACGTGTGTCTGTGTGTATATAAGCAGTTATTGATAAGTAATTAAAGCTGTGATCAATGTGTTGTTTAGTCAGATGCGTGGCTGTATCGTGCTACAAGCTGCTGTTAACAGTAGCTGTTGAACAAAGTCTGCTTCTTCTTTCTTATCACTTGACATTAACATATGTTGTATCTTGATGTCTTGTTAAGATTTAATTAGATTAAATTCACATCTGCAGCTCAGGTTTCTCTGTTGCTATCCAGGCCGAGTTGCCTTGAACCAGCTGGATTTAAATGGGCTGCTCCAGTTTCTCTTGGTCTATGGGGATTGGAGACGCTCTGCATTCAGACTGTGTTTGTTATTGCATCTACATGTATAACTGTCTGCAGAGGTGGTTTATTTGATCCTCACTGTCTTTGTGTTTTCACATGGATTTTCCACTTTAATCTGAATGTGATCACACTCTGATCAGCCCGGTTGCTTCTTCTTGCTGAGATAGGAGCAGGACTGGGTAATTTATCTGTAGTTATAATTGGCAACATGTTGACTGATTGGTTAACCAATAGTTAGCTAAGTTAATTGGTTTATTACTGACATGTAATCGTAGTCAGTAATCAGTGAAAAATGCCTCATCCATCGTGTCCATATTCCTGAAATGGAAAGGTATTAAGTGTTAATACGTTTTATGACATTTAACATGTTGGTTTCTATGGTTACAGGTGATCCTGACGGTTTATCTCAGTGACACCCAGCAGATGCTAACTGAGGTTCCAGTTACTCCGGCAACCAGAGTGATTGACGTGGTCGAATACTGCAAAGAAGCCGGCGAGGGGGAGTGTCACCTAGCTGAAATATGGAATGGGCACGGTGAGTCCATCTGCGCTCCATCCACCCAACCATCTACATATATAAGATTAGTAAAATGACTTACTGAATTTATTTAAAACAATTAAAACAAGGCAGGAATGATAAAAGCCCAGACAAGACAAGAATAAATAAGAGAGGTAAAATCAGAAAGAGTTCATTTTAAAAAGTGTCCATCTATACAGATGATAAACTGTTATACATATAAAAATCACATGGTTTTCCATGAGCATCCACCTTGTAGCGTCAGCTTTCTGCAGTATGTGAGCTCATCTGAAGCATTAACATAACATCTACACAAACAAGTCACCAACAGACTTCTAGGTGATAATTAGAAGAATTTAACTGATATAACTCAAATCTAGTATTTAACACATATTGAGAGGTGGTGGTCTGTCATAATATATCCACAAATTCCTCGTTTTTGGTCTGTTGAACATTGATATAGTGAAGCAGGAACCCACTGAAGCTCCATTAACACAGTATGATGACGACGACAATGATAATTATTAATGTTATTGTTGTTGTTCTGCTGTGTTCACAGTAGCTAGACTTGTATTTCTATACACATATACATACAGTGGGCATACAATTCATCACCATGTCCAATACTAATATAATTACTATTGACACCCTCTTGACAGTCTTTTGAGCATTACAGTATTCACATGATTATAATCTGGAGTTATATGACCGGATAATCACAGTGTGTCTCTGGGCTAGATTGTTTGCTTTGAGGCTACTTATAAACAGAGTCAGGCCTGTATCACGGCTACAGCTCACAAAATCAATTATGCGCTAAGTGCCTACTGTATACGGTATGCCATTGTAAACTTTAATAGACCAGTCCATCACATGCAGACACTGAGAGCTACATGTGTCCATTAAAGCATGGCCTACATTCATTCAATCATAGCTGTTGAAGTAGCGATCCACATAACAACACAATGTGTTTGCGTAGCACTCTGGTGTGACTGAGTGGTCAGACAGGCTATAAATGGCTCTAATACTATACTTTCTTAGAGGGTGATACTGTAAAGCAGCACATAATAAATGGTGTTGTGTCAAAGTGTTGCTGTTTGACGAGAGGCCATGCCTCAAGGCCACAAATAGCCTCACAACTAGTGTGTGTGTGTGTGTGTGTGTGTGTGTGTGTGGGTGCTGAGCCATTGCCTGTGTGTGTATTACTACTTTGGATTGATGTATTTTGCTGTGACAATATTGTTACTGGGTTTTTGAAAACCAACCTTTCCTTCTTTTCCATTTATTTTCTGCTTTAATCAAATAAATATGAAAATAATCACACATATAATTGATGAGTTTGGGTTATAGAGAAAGAATATTAATAATATAAATACATTTTTACAGTGTCAGCCATTACAGAAACCATTTCACACTTTTTAAGTTGTTACTCGTTGTCAGTCTTTGCATTAAAAGACATCATTTTCACCATTTGAGAATAATAGCGGGTTTCCAATTTTGTTTTCGTTTTTTGTGGGGTGGGTTAACCCTTTGTTTACATTTTGATCATAGGAATCAAAACATAATTTTAAGCTTTGTAGTGTTAAAATAAACCACTTAACATTCCTTTTTAATTTCCCCTTTAAGTTGCTTTAAAGCCACAGTATGATGTTTACGCTGAGTGAAATATTCAAACCCAAGACTTCATGTTTTTTATGGCAGTTGTTAGGCTGCACAGCAAGAGTTTGTATTGACTGACCTACTGGCAGGACAGTGGAATTGAGTTAATAGAAGCAGACAAAGTAGAATAATAGAAATCTAAAATCAAAGCCATCAAAAGGAGGTCAAAATAAGTGAGTTTTATGAAGTGTTTTACTAGATAATATCATTTTAACCAGCATAAGACGGCAAAAAAAGAGGGAATATCAAATCATTTCATTTCAGATAAGCTGTATAATTATTGATAGTAAATGTGAAAATATGCTGTTAAATAGGAATGTAAGTACTGGTAATTGAATGAATATAATCTAATTTATGAATCAATTCTTCCTGGCTTCTCTCACAATAAGGCACACTGTAGTAACTGTAACAGCTTGGCTAACGTTGTCTCACCCTCTGGCTCTTCTCAGAGCGAGTTCTCCCTCAAGAGTTGTTACTGATGGATCTTCTCCAGCAGTGGGGGGCCAGGAGGCCGGAGGTCAGCTTCTACCTCAGACACTGCCCCTCCTGGACGCAAGGTACAGCAAAACAAACATACATGTTGATTTCACCCAAACGTCTTACATGAGTTGAATATCTTACTTACAAGAACAGCTTTAAAAATTGATTTCTTTTTTCAGTATTGAGCATCATTCACTCACATGTAGAAAACACACACAAACACACAGAGCCAGTTGTGTGTGTATAAGGTTTTAGAGGCTTGGTCAGGGGCTCGGTCAGTAATTAGCCAGATAAGATGATTAGAGTTACATAACATGGACAGGGCAAATGTGAAGGGGAGTGGGGACAGAGATAAGGACAGAAAAATGTTTGGTCTGCTGCACAGAAATGTCAGATGTAGCCAAGGTAAATGGTTTTCTTTTCTCTGTTAAACAAAGACTGAATGAATGATTGTGTAACATTTGTGCATGTTAGTGCCCAAATCGTACAACAGCAGGGGCTGCCGCTGCAATAGCGTCACTGCACTGTAGCACTGGTGTGCTTTTGTGTCTGTGTCTGCTCCCAACCTCACCACCTGCTGGTGCCAACCCCCCCCCCCCATTTATTAAAAACATAATTATCATTCATTGTTATCTTATTATTATCATATGCTTGTGAACTTGTGAAGTGTATTCTGAATAATAAATTAATCATAACACTTTTTTAGCCAGCTTTTTTTTTTTTCAAGTCATAGAGGTTATTAAGGTTTTCCCATGTGTGTGTTTTGATAGTAGGTAAGTATCTGTATCTAAACCTTTATTTAAACCATTTATGCTACACTTGTTCTCATTCCTATCAAATGTTCTGTTAACAAAGAACAGATTTGAGCGCAAGTATCTGTCCCTGTCATTTTCTGTCCAGTAATAGTTCATAATCCAGCTGATCTGTAACTGGTGTAGGAGCAGCAGGGGAAGATCTAAAGTAAGATAAAAAATAAAAAAAAAATAAAAAAAGAGCAGCGGTGCATTTGGAGGCCTGCTGTGGAGAGAAGAGGCTGCTTTAACCCTAGTCCCACTATTTCTAGCACCAGGGACAGCCAAACTGTCGCTGCTGTTTGCTGCCAACTTGTGTTTGGCTCTTTACCTGCTAATATAAAACAACTTCTTAAACTAGCCATTTGCAACACTATTACTCTAATGTATTACCTCTAATTTAACATCATCTGCCCTCTGTGGCTTATTGAAGGTGCCCAAGGTGAGTTTACACCTCCCACACAAAGACATCACCTTCCTCTTAGTTTACACTGCTTTCCCACATCACCAAATAATCAGCCCTGCAATGGAGAGTAAAGTGTTCTTATTAGGATGAAACCGAGGTAATTAATGAGTCATAAGTGAATCCAAGCCCACCACAACTAATGACTCCCTGTTTCCATAAATTCCGTTTGATTTTTAACACAGTATCTAGTGTGATAGCTTCTCTATTAAATCTACAGTAATTAAATAACTGCTCAACTGAATGTAATTACTGTTTTAAGCTCTCTGTTGATTGTAAGATACTATTTCATCTGCTCAATTGAATGTTAAGTACTGCGCAGATTAAACCTGTCTGGTTTTAGTAGAATTAAAACAAATAATGCTATTCATAGATTATACACAGAGAGAAAGATGGAGCTATAGGCATAGATGAGATTGAGGAGATTCCACTTTTTTCACTCATAATTTAATGCATTTTATTGTTATAATAGCATTATTTTTACATTTTCTTTAAGATGCTTGCTTGTATTAGAAGCATATTGCCATATACAGTATAATGCCTGTGCAGAATCAGCCTTATTGCAATACCTTGTCCTCTGTATTTCAGTGCTGTTATGGCAGGCAAGTTGCCAACAACATCCTCTACATCCTTAGTAGGAATAAGAACGACTGAATATAAATGAGGACAGTGCTAACAAGGACACATAAACATAACAACACTTATACTTATGTCACCAGAGTACATTGTAGAATACTGAGACAAGAACCTGATTGATATGAAATATGTCAAAATATGTACGTACAATATGACAGTAACTGAAAATAATGTGCAATACATAAAAATATGAAATTTGATTTATATGCAGTGTAATGGAAAGGAAAATTAATTTTCACACCCCGAGGCCAATGTTGCCAGTCCATTTGTCTTTGAGGTAAGGCACACACACGGTTGAATGGTTAATTAAGACCAAGGCGCTCTCTCTGTCTCTCTCTCTCTCTTTCTCTCTCTGTGTGTTCCGCACTCTACCAGGCCAACTCGCCCCTGTCCATTTCATTTTTATTAATTTCAGTATCTCTGCTTAGATTTCTTGTCATTGTTCATTTATATGCAGGAAGTCAGCAGCCTTTGGAGCAGAGCTGGACCACAGAAGCAACAGAGAGTGCTAATGACAGGGTAGGTGGACACACACACACACACACACACCTGAGAGTGCAGGACAGGCTGTGTTATGCATCTCCAATTAGCAACATCAAATCTCAACATCTAGGATCTATTGTGCATATAAAGATCTCTACACTACAACACATAATGATATTGTTGAAAGTTTGTTTCCAAAGCCTTTATCCTAGTGTGAGATTTTAATTCCACACAACTACAGTATGTGTATATTTACACATATATAAACATATACTTTATGTACGGTGCTTTTAGAGCATGAGAAAGATCAGATTTACCAAATACTATTCACGTCCAGAATACCAGTCTCTTTTAGCTTTCAAAAACTAACTTAATCAAACCCTCTGTTTTACCCTTGAGATATGTTAAACCTATTGTCTACAAAAGCCCCCCTAAAGCTGCTCATACAAATAATCTTTCAAAGAATAGTTTGACACCACTTTAATACCTGTGCCTTAAATGTGAAGCTACAGCAAGGAGACAGTTTGCTTAGCTTAGCATAAAGACAGGAAGCAGGGTGAAACAGCTATCCTGGCGCCTGCCTTCGAAATAACCCCTCATAAATCTGCAACCTGACGTCTTTACGCCTCGGTTTTGGTATGGATGAAGCAAACGTGTGAACTAGTGAGTGTTAGAGGTGCTGGATTTTGTTACCTTTGAACAGAGCCAGGCTAGCTGTTTCCCCATTTCCTAAAATATCCAAATATTACTTATTTATTACTATTTCACTGCTGGTTGTGATATTTGTGGTACTTCAAATATACAAGTTTGTTACAAGCTTAATGTTGACTGGTAGCCACTAATAAAACTTATATCCAGTCTGCAGACAGACAACGGTGTTTGGATATTTAAATATTCTTAAACTAGGCTCATTTAAATGCACAAATTAAACATTAAAAATGTTTTGGTGAGTGCATGAGTGTGTGAGTATTCACACATTTACAGTACAATGTATGTGCACGTTTGTGTGTATGTATTTGCCTGTGTGTGTAGTCTAGTGGATTAGCCCGCGGATTAGTGACAGTGATTATTATAGTTCTCTACTAGCATGAACCATGTGAACACACACACACGTACACACACGTAGTATATACTCTATACATACAGTATAATTACAATATATTTACAGACAGAGAGAAAAAGAGAGAAAATGGGAATTAGCCTTTTACCACTAGCCTGACTAATTGCCATTAGCTAACCACGCTTTGTTTCGCTAGCCTGCTTGTTTTGTTATCTTCCCTACAAAATAGTGAGTCATATAGTAAAAAGAGCAGCTGACCTCATGCTAGCAGCTATTTTCAACCATGTCAGCTATTGTATTTAACCCCAGACGAGACGCTTGCTTTGTACATGTTGGTAAGGCCTCGGTTAGCCAGTCACTGACCATGTTTGCATGTGTGTATGTATGGGCGTATCTGTGTTGGTCAGTCTGCTGGTTAGTCAGCCAGTGTGTGTGTGTGTGTGTGTGTGTGTGTGTGTGTATGTATGTGTTGGTCAGTCAGTGAAGGTAGGATTAGCTTGGTCCCATGACATAACCAGGCTAAGAGGATTGTTAGCTAGCCAAACAGCTCCTCCTCCTCCTCCTTCTTCTCTTCCTCTCACCTCCCGCACTCCTTCACAGTCGTCTTGAGGTGACTGTCTTTCTTCGTCCTCTAGCTACCTTTTACATTTGGTTTCAAGCAAAAACAAAGAGTTTGAGAGAAGACAGGAGCTTGGGGGTGAGTTCTGGAAATGTGTTTTTTTTTTTGTGGGTGTATGTTTGTGTGTGTGACAATGTCTGCGTAAAGCTCAAAAAACGTGTGTGTGTTTCTACCCACCTTACACTCTTTTGCCTTCTTCTCACATCAGCTTGTTATACATAATAGAACAATTGAAAAACTGGATATAGGAGTAAATGTAGAGGTGACTTAGAAATATGTTTTATGTGTGTGCTTTACTTTCTTTTCCCTTTATGTTTCTGAAAGTTGTTCTCTGACTTTGTTTATGATCCAAACCACACTCACACATCAAACACACACACACACACACATTGGCTGACTGCTTGACAAGCAGTTTGTCTATGTGTCAGTGTGGGACTGCTTGCCATGTGTTTCTATGTGTGTGTGTGTGTGTGTGTTAGTGTCACAGAATCACAGGGTGTGTTTAGGTCAGTGTGGTCTTGTGAAAACTGGACGCTATGTGCAGGCAAGGTGTGGCTTCTTGGCCATGTGTGTTTGGACTTGACAGTGTTATTTTGTCTGTGTGTGTGTGTGTGTGTGTGTGTGTTACTGAGAGATGTGAATGCATGACTCCAAATTGAGGGTGTGACTCTTGGCTCTGTAATCATATCCAAAAGCTCTCACTTACTTTCTCTCTCTCTCTCTCACGCACACACGCACACACACACACACACACACACACGCACCCACCAGATGCAGTTTCTTCCCACAGAATGATGTAAAGATGACAGTACTTTTGTGTATATATGAGAGCGAGAGAATGACATTTTTTGTGTACAGCAGTTTTAGATTTGTTATTCATCACTCATCTCAATACTAATGTCATTACTCATTGCAGCCAAAATAGAGTCGTTTAATATTACTTAAACGACTCTGCAGAAATTCAGAAAAACGTCAGTCTTCCCTCCTGTTCTTTAACAGGAAACCAAACTGTGTTGATGTCATCCTTTTACTCAGAAAAGTAATATACTTTGACTTTTTTTAGCCATGCTAGCACCCAGGCCCAAGGGTAGCATTCATAGCACTGACAGTGAAGAGGAGCTGTTTTCCTTTGCTGTCCTATCCCAACATTCCCTCCTTGCCCTCCCCAAGACAACATCCTGTAAACCTCGCCCCTAACCTCAGAACGAACACGGGGACCATCGCACATTCTGAGTTAACCCACTCACATGCACGCGCGCGCGCGCACACACACACACACACACACACACACACACATAATGGAGTCTGTTGATCCAACTTTGTGTAACTCTACCCCATCCAGCTGTGTGTGAGAGCACTGCTGAGGGATATATTAAGAAGTCAGGTGTGTCTTTGTGTATGTGTTTGTGTGCTCTTGACATAACACACATGTCAGGGGTTGTGTTGATGTAGATTAAGATGAATATTTTCACTGCATGTCACCATTAGAAATGCCTCTGTAGGTTGTGTGATAGTCTGGGTTCAGGGACGTCGGCAGACTTGAATCACTAGATGTGACAAAAGTTCACGTTGGTGATGCTGTGATAAAGTTTTGACTACTATAAATATCACTCATACATCCAGAACATAGAAATGATCTGTTAGGATTACACTAAAGGCATTTATCGTTGAATCTTATCAGTGAACATTAAAATCGAAGGTTTTAGAAATGGAGGAAATATACAGGAAGTTTGGAAAGATTTGTTAATATTACGTGCTGTAGTTGTGGTAAAGTCCCTGTTTTGTTGAAATAAAACTGCTAAATTCTGCTGAAGGTGTTGCTGGCACTGCTTTGCCCAGGGACACTGACAGGACACATGGCTGTTGATGGACAAGCTGTCAGTGGTGGGGTTCAAAGATGTGACCTTTCAGTTACAGGATGGTCTCTGTAACCGGCGGGCCACCCTGCTGTGTGAGCGTTAGTCACTGGAGCGGTCCTGATAACAGAGTTTTCCCCTTTGGTTCGGTGCAGGAATGTCTGAAGGCTGTTATTGTAGATTAGGAGGAATATTTTTACTGGAGGCGTGCAGCAGATGGGAAGGGGATGGGTTTTCATTACCGATGGGACCCATGATCAGAACAACGTGTGTGTATGTGTGTGTGTCTGTGTGTGTGTACCTAGTATATGTGTGCATAACTCTGAGAACATATTCACTGTTGGGAAACGTAATACTCACACACTGAGAAGGTCAAATATCTCCGTGTGCTTCAGATTATAACCGTGAGTGCAACATATGTGAAACTGCCCAAAGACCTTTGAACAGCAGCAACATGAGATGGTTGTCTTTACAGTACAGTTATGGCAAAATGCCTTGAAATGATCTATTGACTCCAATACAGTGTCAGTCAGGTTTAACTGATAATAAAAGTATTAAATAGGGCTTCTTAAACCAAAGTTCGCATGTTGTCTTTAATATCCTGCATATTACTTTATATTTATCCTGTGTGAACTGTCACAGTAAAAGATTAACACACTGAATGTAAGGCATCAGTCCCACTAAGATACCTTAGAAACAGTGTGAAGAGACTTTTCTGTGTACCATGGTCTGCCACACTGATGGCATTGAGAATTTGCAACTGAAAAGCCTCTAAGCAGCTCTGCCAGTGTTGCCAGATTTGATTTGACCAAATAACCCAATCAGAGCCTTGAACCTGCCCCAGTTGTTATTAAAGTAGGCCATTTTTTGCTTCACATTGGAGAGGAGTTTTTCTGTCCTTTGTATTTCTGTCCTTTGTGATATTTTGTTAAAAGAACACATATGCACATTTGTGACAGCTATGCCTGCATATAGACAACATACTTATGGCCATTTCCAAGTAAATCTCTCGTACTGAAAGTCTTGGATGTTACATTAAACACCAGAAACTCTTCACTTACATCAACAAATGGAAGCGTTTATAAGGCTTTCATCACAGAGCTATTACACTGGAACTGAAAAAGAAAACTGTCCGCCTAGTTGAAGTGAACTGAAATGACATTAGGTTTTGTCGTTTTTTTGGCGGTCGAGCCTACCCAACTCACCCGTCAATCTCTTCTTCTTCTTCTTCTTAAAGTTGTGGCAGACTGGACACAGCGATGGCGTCCCTGTCAATCTCTATACTAATTGGAGGAGAGGAATAATTGATTCATTGGAATGTAGCCTAAAATATTTAATCAAGGAAAAGAAAGGAAGAAATTTAATCCTCACCTGCAGTCAGTTCAGCCAATGAGAGGAAACGTTTTAGTTGAATTAAAGAAATACGGTTCAGGTGCAGATTTTGTTCAATTAGATTAATGATATCAAACATGTTTACATCCTGTAAGTGAGTTGCAAAAGTAAAATTTTCATAAGTTTGGCAGAAGTGATTAAATAGGCTTCCTGAAAACACGACTGTAACACATCCATACATTCTAATTGTGACTATGCAATGTGCAAAGTCATCTTCATCACTCAGATGTCAACATGAAGCCAATGATGTGCAGGCAACACAAGGAGGATGTTGATGTGCTTTCATAGTTTTAGTGCTATATTGGCTAAATAAATACTACAGTTGCTCCAAAATGTGAATGTTTTCCCTTTAAAGAGCTGCCAACTTTCACAAAATCATTTTTAAGCCAGGGGTTTCAATAGTTTTAATGAATATTAATGTCCTTTGTGTGTAAATGTTTTTAAGGGCCTGAAAAGAGTCCAATTCTGAAGGGAACTTGAAAACTTGAGTAGTTCAAATCAGTTTCAGCCTTAAAAACTACTGAATATTAATGAAAATGTCATCCAATTTCAATACTATTACTATTAATAACACTACGTTATATTTAATCAGAAAATGATAATGAATCACTTTGAATAGTTCCACATTTTATGTTTGCAAATGCAAATTGCCCACTCACACCCACAGATGCCTGAACCCAGAACAGCAGCACTGGCAAAAACTCCAGTCTGCTTTTATTACTGGATGTGTGTGTGCCTTTGTGTGTATGTGTGTGTTTTATCTGGGTGAGAAAGATGTGTGTCTGTTTTCACAGAGTGAAAGGGAAATAAGTGACGCAGCAGTTCAGTCACATGTCACACAGTGTGTGTGTGTGTTGCAGAGAGTGAAACAGAGAAAAAGAGGATGATATGACGCAGCAGGAGTCAGCTGTTACTAAAGTGTGTGTGTGTGTGTGTGTGTGTGCGTGCGTGTATACGCGCGCACATACATGTCGTGTGTGTGTGTGTGTGTCGATGGACGCGTGTGGCAGGAGTGTGATCGCTGTGCACGCTGCCACAGCCATTGATCTGCCAGCATCATCATCATCATCATCATCATCATCATCACTGTCATCATCTTCCTCATAGCACACATCTGGAGCAGGAGGCAGAGGTTGATTGAGAGCAGCTAGTGCCCCATCAGGCTGTGGTGCAGTGATTTCCCTTCTGAGAGAAAGTGGGAGAAAGAAAGAGGGAGGTGTGATGGGGGGGGAAGGGGAATGTCGCTGCAGCAAAAAGCCAGCTGCAGAGGGATGACAAGGATTGGGAGAAAGAGAGATGAAGTAATGCAGATATAGAAAGAGATGGGGATTAAGAGGGATCGAGAAGAAGGAGGGGTGGAAGGAGATAAAGAGGTAAACAAAAGGATGGAGGGAGATACAGAAACAGTGAGATGATGGAGTGTCAGAAGGAGGTATAGAAAGAGAACAATAGCAGATAAGAGGGAGATATAGAAAGATGGAGGGATAGAGAAAAAGAGGGAGGTATAAAAAAGGATGCAGGTGATGACTTTCCCTCTGTCTCATAGGTTTACATGTTTGTTTACTGTAGTAAATGAATGCAGTGTCACATTAGTGGGCTTTACACGTCATATGAGAACACACCAATACCAGAGAGAGAGTTTGTATGAGAGAGAGAGAGAGAGAGAGAGAAAGGTGGGGGGGCCAAGCAAGAGAGAGAGAGAGGGAAGAAGAGGGGGAGAGAGTGTCGTAAATCACAGCACATCACAGCGGACGAGAGGGAAACTTGTGATAAGGATTGCTCTTGTTTCCCCCTTCCAAGCTTTTCTCTTAGCCTCTGGCAACATTTTTCTATCTGAAAGCATAAAGCTCCGCCGTTTCTCTGAGAGGCTTGTGAGGATGGAGTGGAATGAGGTGGATTTGGTGCAGGAATTTACTGTTGAAGGACAATGCAGCAAAATTAAAGTCCGCTCCTGCAGGATCACATGGGACAGCCTGCAGGTAAATACAGCACAGCGGGAAGCTGATAGAAACTGCATGTTAATGTTAGCCGGGGGCATTCTGCAGGATGTTGTACAGGATGTTAACAGCATGAGCGGCGGAATACATGACACCGTTGTTAAGTGTCAGGCGAACTGTTAACTTTTCAGTAGCTGCAGGATGCATGTCATCATTACAAAGATTAGAAAGATAGACATGTCAGAACCTAGAGGATATAAACTTTATTGACAGATAATCTCAGGATGTCACACTACTGGCCAAACTGTTTTGACTGACAAGTGATCTTCAGTTCAACCGAAGACAATCTTTCGGATTAAGGCTTTTAAACCAAGCAAGTCAGCAAGATAGTCGAGGGTGTTTACAATACAAATAGTTTTACATGTTGTATTTGGATTTTCAAAGCCACATATCTTTAAAATGCTTTTTAGGTTTTTAGGTTGATGACCAAGCTTTTTCCGGCTCCCCATTAAATGTAGTTTTGAAAGCTCCAAGATTCAAGGATTTGTTACCAGGTGCAGCTTAAGTTCAGTGGAGGGTTTGACAAAATTCTGTTTACTCACCTTTTTAATGCATCTTTATAATGCAAGCTTGGAAGCATAAAGGCCATAAGGATTTTAATCTTGCAACCAACTTACTTGAAAATTGAAATACAGAAGATCATTTCAAGTTGTGCAGCTTGACACAAGACAAACTTGATTAGAAATGTGTTTTCAGGCTTTGCAAATTCCGACAGAAAATTGTGTCCAATATTAAAAAACATTCAAGATGAAATTCAGACACCAAAGTTCAAGCTAATAATAAAATTTAAACATCTGGCCTACCGAGGAGCAGTCAGACCTCTGTCCTCTCAGGTTACGTTCTGCCAGTCATGTGATACAAGAAAGAGTTCAGATGAGGTCAGATGAGTGACTACAAAACCCAGACACTTCATTTTTCAAATTAACATCCAGACATTTTCAAAGGGGGAATTCAGACCACATGAATCCACATAGACGGTTTTCAATGTAAAATATTTCAATGCTATAAATTCAGTTAGAATTTCAACATTCAGTATTCAGAAGTGGTTCATTTTCACAATTATGTATTTGGCTTCTTATAAAATTCAAATTATTGGGGCCTTTCTTTGCTTCCATACAAATACATCAGCAAGTGATTGTATCAAATTGAAATGAGTTGTGTGATGATACATGAAGGTTGTCATTGCCTTATAATGATCACTGTCAGGAGTTCACATTTTACTATTCTAATCTAATCTATTAACCACTGCATCACTGCTCACAAAGAGTCCACAAATTAACCGTGATGTTGTAATCATACTGGCACTACCTGGTCTCCTTTAAGTTGACAGCACTGGACCAGAGTGCTTCAGCAGGAGATCATTTTGTGTCTGCAGACTCTTCATAATGCACATCAAAGTGAGGATCTGCAGAATCCCACAGGTCAGCAGTTAGCTAATGACATGTGGCACCACTGACTGGAAAACCAGTGTAATGTTCATAATGTAATTGTCTAAACCATGATGTAGTCTGCGTTATGTTGGAAAACTGTGTCTGCATTATGTTTTAAAGAATTATGTAAGTCAGCCTGAAGGCACCAATGCTGTCTCAGTCTGTATCAGTGTCATTAATCACTGATACTGATATTTAGTATAGCGCTAATGCTGCCAGAGTTAGAGCTTCCATTCCATGAGACGTTAAATGGTCGGCGGGTTTAATTTGTTTCACAGATTTGATATCTAAGAATTGCCATAACCCTCAGCGCAGTTCAGGCTAATGGAGTTTTTCATCAGTTCCTCCCTGAGTCATGGGATTAAAACTTTTTTGAATATTTAATAAAATTGACTGAAGCCTCCAGTTCCTTTGAGACCATTGCTCTCTCATCTCTTGCAGAAATTGAGTTTTGAATGAAGTCCCCCGTAATGTTGTTCAAGCCCTGAAACCTTAAGACCTAGACCCCTTAAATCCTCAACTACAGGCTCTATAAATATCTCCAGCTTCCATTTTCAACTGATTTTTCAGAGCAGTGTTCAGAAGTAACTAACCAAGTTCATCAGGTTTTTGATGAAAGTTCTGTTTTAATTTTTAATTTAACATTGTATATAGTAAAAGAGGCACTACAACATTGGTTATGCTCATTACTCTTGCTTCAAACTTGCTTTCTCCCATCACAAAAAGAAACAACTACTTGTGTTAACTCTGGGGTTCCTCAGGGTTTTATTTTAGGCCCCTTCCTGTTTCTATTTACTACTTTAGTTGTTTGTGTGTTGACTCAACTGTAGTGTATGTTTTGATCCTGTACTTTGTGGTGATGTTGTATTTGACCAGTTATGTTGGTAGGTACGCGTCCTGTATCTCTGATGCGTTAAAATCCGAAAAGATGTAAACTCACTGTTGATGCTTCCAGGGGACGCACCATATTTTTCCCCTGATAATGCTAACGTACATTGTGAACAACAAATTTGTGTTGAAATCTTAAAAATAAACAAAAGAAACCTTGCTGTCAAAAAACCTGTTTCTTACTGTCTGCGCATATAATGTATCTCTCCAGCACCAAATGGGAAGCAGCAAACCGGGTAATTATTTTCAGTAACGACTGAAAAAACTCCTCAAATACCATCTCACACACACACACGATAGACGGTGAATCCACCAACCAGCACATATTATAGTGAGAAATCTTAACTTTTTAAACGTTCGCCTCTGCCACGCTCTTCTCAGACTAAAATAGAGCAGCTAAACAACGAAGGCTGGTAGCGAGTTGAGGCACAAAATCCAAAATGTGAAGTATGGAAAGTATGTAATTATGGAAAGTTTATCTTTATGGATTATATTGATGCCAAATTGACAAGAAGACTTATGACACTTTTTATCTTGTGTTTCTAGAGTTATGTGTTTTAGCGTAAACGTAAGGAATTGTTAATATGTCATATTTCTAAAATGGAGTTTGGCGTAATATTTTCCCTGGAGCGCGGAGGGAGCTTCAGTTTTATTCAAACAGCTAATACTGTATGTAGCCTATATTTTTAATTTTTTGTCACCACTACAGAAACACTAGATAATGGCTAAAGGTTGTATGACGTTAACTGCGGTTAGTTTACAGTCTAATAATGTGTGTTTGTATTGATTACTGACGGTGGCTGATCAGGCTAATTGCACTCAGTTTCTAACAGCAGTATGCAGTAAATTAGAGCAACAGTTGGTGGCGGTAATGCGCCTCTAAGCTGGTTTGCTAACTGCTGCAGAAGAAGAGAGTGATAAGAAAACATGGAGGAGGAGAGTAAAATTGTAAATACAGAGCAGGAGGAGTTGTTTTTGTTCGTATGGAAGTTCCAAATAAAAGAATAAAAAAATCAAATGTGATGAAGTACGGTACAGTATGGTTATTTTAAACCATTTCTTAATTGAATTTACAGAACAAGCACTGTATCGTGATATATACCATTACTGTGATATAAAATAACATAACCGTAATAGAAGATTTTGGCCATATCGCCCACCCCTACTTCACTGCATACTGAAAATCAATGTAACAGACCAGGTGCAGTGTGTGTGTTTGTGTGTGTATGTCCATGAATATACACAATAGCAGGATGTGGCTGGGCAGAAACCTTCCACTGTTGTCTGCTAAAGACATTTCTCTCCCCACCCCGACCCACCCCCTCCCTCACACACATCATAGAAATGTTTGTTCTGAAGAACATCCACAAACACAGCTACATAACGAGCTGTTCTGGTGTGAGCCCGGTTCGATAAAACACTCCTCTGATACTAAAATACAGGACAAATGATCAGTGTGATTAGATTTTTTCCAGCTGATGTTGATGTCTGTGTCACAGCCCTGTAATGACCAGGGTAGATAGGATTCCGGCTATTTTCCCCGAACCAATACTATAATTCTGTCACTCTGCCAAGGCCACCAGCTGTTAGCCTAATAACATTTCTGTAGCACGCTGAGGGCGCTCTATGACCTTAAGTGTGAGGTGATATGTGTGTGCAGCTGTGCGCTGTACGCTAGCATTTATCTCCTGTCACTGTCTGGGTTTTCATCTTGATGATTAGAGATACACTGGGGAAAACACAAGCTTTTTCTATGGACATACTGTATTAATATATGTCACGTTTTGTGTGTGTTCTCGTATGTGTAGGTTCCCCGTGTGGAGCTGACCCTCTCTGAGCTCCAGGAAATGGCCACAAGACAACAGCAACAAATAGAGGCTCAGCAACAGATGTTGGTCGCCAAGGTAACTCATGCACGCACACACATACACACAGAGCTGTTGGATGGATTGACTGTCAGTTAGTGTAAGGTTATCTACATTAGAGTCTGTCTGAAAAGGTCAGATTTAAGGCCCCAGGAGCTACGACCAAGGAGGAATTTGTGTGTGTGTGTGTGTGTGTGTGTGTGTGTGAGGATCATGGCTCATACGTCTTCCTTGGAAACAAAACATGTGATCCAGGTCAGGGTTTAAGGACTGGCAGGAAAGAACAACTCCATTTGAGTCAATAGATCACCATTCACCTCCAGGTTTTGTGTGACAACATTGTTGTGTGTGTGTGTGTGTGTGTGTGTGTGTGTGTGTGTTTCATGTTCTTATATGCCCCTGGGGACTTTAACCTGAAGCACACTAACCCATGCTTTTTGAGGGTTAAGACTTGGTTTTAGAGTACAGGTTACAATTAGGTTAAGGTTAGGGTAAGGGGCTAGGGAAAGCATTATGTCAATGACTGTCCCCCACGGGGATAGTGAAGGAAACGCGCGCACGTGTGTGTGTGTGTGTGTGTGTGTGTGTGTTTGTTTGTGAGCGAGAGATAGAGAGACACAGATCGTGGCTATTCCCACACTAGGAAGGGACCTTTGAGTTGACAGGAAATGAGGTCATCAGGGAGCCACAGCTGCTGGGAAGCTGAAGCAGAATTGTACTCCAGGAAAAAGTCAGAAGGGCATGTCAAGAAAAAAAAAAAAAATCTGATTCTTTTAGTCTCTCCAGCCATTTGATGAAGTGTCTGCTTAAAAGTCTAAAGTGAAGAAAAAGGCTTTCAGTATGAAACTATTTTCAACCACCAACTTCGATTTGGCCACTTTCAGTTTTTCAAGGCCAACTGTGGCACTGATGTTTTTATTTGGCAACTGTATGCTGATATTCAGCATTTTTAAAAGCAGCCATTTCCCTGCTAAGTGATAGCTGTTAAGTGTTTCCTTCCAGTGTGTAAGTGTTGGAAAAGGCTGGAAAAGTCTTCCAGCTGCCATGCGGAAGCAGTTTCCTTCCTCGCAACATTAATATAGTACAACATGGACTGACGACTTCCAGGAAGAGTCCAAAACACAGCTTCTGCACCGGCACCTACCGCATGCACTTTTACTTTTGCACTGTCTAAACAAGCTACTGTTATGTAACGTGTTATTAGCGTGTGTTTTTGTGTGAATGAATGTGTGTGTGTGTGAGAGAGAGACACACAGGTCAGCTGTACTACGCACCAGCAGAGAGAGGTGTAAACTGCCTCAGTCAGCATCACACATGACAGGCCTCTCTCTCTCTCTCTCTCTCTCTGTCTGTCTATTCCTCCACTGTAGGCTATTTGCTTTATAATGTGTGTATAGATGCATGCATGCAAAATCATGGTGTGGTGAATGGGTGGCAGGGTGTTGCATTACACTGTTAGTACAAGTATGACATTTGTGTTATTTATGTAAGTCATTGTGCTAATAAGGGCTGTCTAAGACAATACAGTACTAATAAAAATTGATGTGTTCTACACCTCTGAGCTATTCTGCCATCCCTGTATCGCTGACGAGGACCCTTAATATTGCTGCGTCAGCATGGTGTTAAATGTCTCATGAATAAATAAGTGATAGTGCTTTTGAGACATAATAAGTTCAGTATTTACCAAACTGATTAGCTGTGTTAAAGGCCCTGCGCACCCACACAGGTGTTTTCATTTACTGGCTAATTAAACCTGTAGTAAGGTTGAAGATGGGTGGAGCTATGTACTGTACGTGATGTCACAAACTCTATGAACTAATCTATTTGTATAAACTATCGATCAATTGATGATCACTGATGAGAACTTTGATTAAAAACAAAGCATTTAGAAACAAAGCATTTTTCTGGGGGGGTTTCCACCACATAGCTTGTAAGAAGAAACACATGTTATGTTCCTGGCTATCATTCTGTATTTAAAGCCCATACACCCATGGGTATCATTTATTGAGGATTCATTTACACCCCAAAACTCAATATAAGCAGACAACCCCATAACTTTCATCAAATTTTGATTCCAAATGTTGCTTGACCCTTATTGTAGCACTGAAAGACACCATCACCTCTTCTCAACTGAGCCCAGCCCGCTTCAAAACAGTGAGAAAAGTAAGGACAAAAACCACACAAATACTGAAATGTGAAATAATCAAAACGGTTCTAACTAACTAAACAGAAACATTTTGTGTTCATGTCGGACTCCATCGCTCTAGTAAGTAGTTGATTGAGAAAATAGGTTTTTCACAGCCTTTAAGTGAGATGCTATATTTGCCTTAGAGGATGAGAGGAGGAGGAGGAATGTGGCCTCATCCATTTTGAGTTCTAAGCTAGTTATTGTGGATAGTAACAAACAAACTCGCAAAAATTGTTTCCTGATGAAAGAAATGTTAGTGTAGCTAACTGGGGTCATGCTTGTACCATCACAGGGTCTGCACAACTGGAAATGTATCTGGAAATGAAGGAAAATTTTATATGTTCTCACCTTTTTTTTTTTTTCTTCTAGGAGCAGAGACTGAGGTATCTTCAGCAAGGAGGCAGATCTAACCAGGGACAGACACAGGTGGGGTCCATATGTCTGTCTGTCTTCTATAATGTTCTATAAGGCACCAGAACATATTTAAGGCTGAAACACTTTATGTTACATATTTACTGTAGGGTAGTCAGTCATGACACGTTTTTGCAGGCTAACCCAGAAGTTAGCTCCACCAAGGTTTATTGGTCAAAGCCCCACTTTAAAAAGTCTACACTTTAATCACTTGTGCTCACAAGGTAACTGTTTATTCCACTCAAGTTATGGAAACACAATTATTTTATTTTGGTCACATTTCAAAAGCGGACTAAAAATGAGATGAAAATGCAAATGGTTGTTAAGCTTGTGTCTTTTCTTCTTCTCTCTTCTTTAGTCTGAAGCTGAGAAACTGCAGCGGCTGAAGGAGCGAGTGGAGACTCAGGAAGCCAAGCTGAAGAAGATCCGAGCCATGAGAGGACAAGTCGACTACAGTAAACTGATCAACGGAAACCTCTGTGAGCCCAAACACACTAAGCTAAGCACACTGCAGAGACGATGAGTATGGCTCACAGGCACTGCACTTTATGACTACATATTAATAGTATAATAGTGAATAGTGAAATAGTCCTGCTGCTACAGCATGAGGGAAGCCTGTGCAAATGTGGCTGAAAAAATATTTGACTTGAAGGTGACTATTTGAACTTAAATGTCACGGCCACTGTGTCCTTTCCAAAAGTAAAGTGATATAGACCAAATATCTCTGGCTCTTGTATATATTGCTGCAGATGTGTGCAAACATTGAGACAAACTTTAATAGGCTCAATTAGTAAACAAAGGCAATGGCAGTGTTCTGATTTTAGTCTAATTTGTATTTCCTGGCCCTCTCCTGGTTTCCGCCTCCAGCTGCAGAGATTGACCATGTTAGCAGCCTGTTTCAGGAGAAGCAGGCAGAACTGCAGTCTGCTGTGGTCAGAGTGGACCAGGTAACGTTTGTCACCGAGGTGGAGTGCGGTTTCACTGTAACAGTCAAAATCAAGCAGAATCGAGTTTCAGGTGAGTTGTTAAGTTCTTTTTAAATGGTTTGACCAGTTGACCCAGCAGCTGGAGGATTTGAGGAGAGGACGCCTTCAGCTGCACTCTGTTGCACCAGCTCAGGGGGCACCCACCGGGTCCCAGGGTGCACCCACTGGCCAGAAAGGATCCCCCCTGTCTGGTCCTGCAGCCCTGGAGCTGAGGAAACTCTACCAGGAGCTGCAGGTATATCATCTCGTAATCTCATTCTTTCAACGTTAGAAAGCATAAATACAAATTAACACATTCAAATGCTTTTGTTTTGTTTTTTTTACAAAATGGAGTGTGTAAGACTTGTAATGCTGTGTGTCTCAGGCTCGTAACCGTCATAACCTGGAGCAGAGCAGCAAGTTGGCCCAGAACAAGGAGCTGCTGAACAAGAGGAACACCCAGGTGACGGTGATGGATCAACGCATTGGAGACCTGAGAGAACGGCTGCATAAGAAGAGAGCAGAAGTACGTAACTCTTATCATAGATTTATTTTATTTTTATTAAATTTTTTTTACAAATAGTAAGTATTTTCCCTAACAACTAATCAGCTAATCAAGCATTTCTCTTAACAGTTGGTTTAAGGCTGACAGTTACTGTAGGTCTAATCCCGTCTGTCTCTCTCTTCAGTTGAGTCGTATGAATGGAGGAGGCCCGTCCTCGCCTCAGACGTCTTCCCACCCAGGTGGTGGAGTTTCGGGTCGAGTAGCGGCTGTCTGCCCCTACATCCAGGTTCCAGCGGAGGGGAGACAAGAGGCGGGGTACCCCGTGCCAGCTGACCCACCACCCAAACCCAACCCACTCAGCCACATCCGCTCCCTCTCAGGTTGGTAGATTTTCCTAATTTTTTTGTTTGATATTTTAAGACACTGTACCAGACGTGGATTAATTTGTTTGCCATCTTTGACTTCAGAGTTTCTAGCTGCACTGTCTTATATCTCTGTCTGGGCTCTAACTTGCTGTCTATTTCCTTTTCCTGTCTGTTGGCTCCTTCTTTTCCTTTTCCCTTGTCTGTTGTTGTTATCTTAAATGTGATGTGTTAATGTTATTGGTGGTTTTTGAGATTATTGTTTTGTCACTTGTTGATGTTGTGGTGGTGGTTGCTGTTGTGACTGTTCCTGTTTTGTGACACCATTATGATGTCATCATGATGATGTTCATGTTGATGTTGTTTCGGTGGTTGTTACTGTCGTGGTTGGTGTCTTGTTACTGTCTTTCGTGGTGGGTGTGGCCGCGCAGACGAGGACAGGAGTGGCGTCAGGAAGCCTCCCAGCCAATGGAAAGTGTCAGATTTAGACATCGTCCTGTCAGAGCCCACTGAGACGTGGGAGGGACCTCGGTCCCCTCAGGGGGGCGACAGTAACAACAGTGAGTTCCTAGAAGGCGCTAGAGAAACTTACTCACCACTGGCGATAGATTAGCAGAACCTGGTTCCTCACTGCTTCATCTGCACCTTAAGCTGTAGTGGGTCTGTTAATAGTATTTTCTACATGTTTCCAACACAAATATGTTTTATTGAGCCTTTATCCCATTTTCTTAGTTTGGGCTGAAAAATCGAAGGGTGCATTCAAACCAAGAATACTGTGCAGTGTCTTTGTCTAACTATACAGAACAGATGGTTAGGAGAACATAACTGAATCAGCTACAGAAAATGACCTCAAAATGTAAGGGTCATGTGCATAAGGACACAGACATGACATCTGATAGCCAGCAGCTGCTCGGGGGAAGCCCAGCATAAGAAAATAAACTGAGGTCAAACCACAGTCTGGACTGAGACTCATATTCAATTATTCCTTCATGTCTTCCTACCTGGTGTGAGGAGGTAAATTGCAGTAAAACATTCATCATCTTCAGCTACAGTTGAAAAGTTAGAATAGAGTTAGAGCCAAGCTAGCTGTTTCCCTTTGTTTCCAGTCTTTATGCTCAGCTAAGCTAAGCTAACGTCACATGGCGGTAGCTACATATTTACAGTACAGACATGAGAGTGGTAGTAATCTTCTCATCTAACTCTCGGCAAGGAAGCGAATAAGTGTATTTCCCAAAATGTCGAACTATTCCTTTAACGTGGCACATTATTGAATCTAGTTAAGAATCACACTAACTTAACTTATTAGTGTCAACATCCATCCACATGGTTGACTGAAGATCACTTTCATTCTGCGGTATGCCAGCCAGACACTTGCTTATAGTAATATATGATAATTGCTTATAGTAATATAATATAAGTCTTGCTTATAGTAATATATCAGTACACCCAGCAAAACATTGCTACTTACTTAGTTTAACTACTGGGGATAATTGAAATGTCTTGAACAAGCGTTGATACAAATCCCATTGTGTTCTTGAATGCCAAAGCAAATGCCACAGCTCTATTTATTGTCCCAGCTTATGTAATGTGGAAAACACATATACTTGTAAATCATGTCAACAGTGTACTGGGCAGGCAGGCACAACAAATCAATGAAAGGAAGTCTAAGGTACACTAACTTGTAGCTATATACGGTCTGTATACACTGTGTGTGACTGTGTCTGTGTGAGTCAGATAACGAGAGATTTTAGGTAAGGGGGATGTGGGGTCGTGGCAGCTGTGGTTGCTGTCATCAGAGAGATTAAGGCTCTCTAACAAATGTTAACACTGAATATCTATTATATTGTATGAATGCTAATACAGTACAAGCATAGCAGTCTACAGTATTCTTAGAGCAAACACAAAGTACAGCAAGGAATTCCATTTATTCCCTTTAGCATTCGAATACAAGTGAATAATTTATTTATCCATTGAAAATGCTTAGGATTGCGAGAAATGGTTTCATATTGCAGTGACTTAAACTAATATTTGCTATAAAGTGTTAGCAGGACCCAAGAGTTAGTGAAACAAAAGCTCTCTTTTTGAATAATCCCATGAGGAGGCTTGGTTAATGACAAATAGGAAAGGCTTCAAAAATCCTGATGCTTCTGTTTTAGAGAAAAAAATCCGATCTCCGGTCAGTGTTGTCTCCCTGTGATACGATCGGTAGGTGCAGCTTGATTGCAGTACATAGTATTACATTTAGTATATGATAAATATTATATTTTTGATTTTGTTGGAACAGTTTGACATTTTGGGAAATGCGCTTATTTGCTCTCTTGCTGAGAGTTAGATGACAAGACTTATACCACTCTCATGTCTATATGAATATGCTGAATGTGAAGATACAGCTAGCAGTCGATTAGTTTAGTTTAACATAAAAACTGGAAACAGCTAGCCTAGCTCTGTCCGTAGGTAACAACATCCACCAACCAGCACCTGTAAAAGTCCACCAATTAACACAATATATATAGTGTTTGTTTAATCCGTAAAGTTTGCCATTTTACAGGGGTTATGTGCTGGATTGGTTCTTGGCCAGGTTCAGCCTCCTGGAGTCTTGTTAATTAGTAAGCTTTAGAGGTGCTGATAGGAAGATTTTGTTACCTTTAGACAGAGCCAGGCTATTGAGTGCTTTCAATGTCCTCATCTAACTTGCAGCAAGGAAGCGAGTAAATGTCTAACTATTGCTTTAATCCTAACTAAATGTAATGAGACATGTTGATCAGATTCCACACATTATACAGTAGTACTTAAATATGTTTAATTGTGTTTTCTTCTTATTATTGAGACTTTCACTCTTGAGTTTGTTCTTTGAACTAAATTATATTTCAGATGCTCTGAAATACATTGAACATTACCTACATCTATCTATCTATATCTATACATACAGTATATACACCTATCATCTTCAGTTCAAGAATGCAGATTGACGTTCAAAAACCCACATTAGATGTTACCTAAAGAAGACACTTGAGTAGTGATGAGTTTGATAGGCTTCTTAAAACCCTTAACCTAACCCTGAGCCACCCTTTGTTTCTTGCATCACGGCGTACTGTGATGGTGCCAGTGCTGTAAAATCTACTGTCCTTCCTCTACAACACTGAGTGACTCCTTCTAATCTGGGCTCTCAGGCAGATCGCCAAGCTTCCACCTCGCACAGAGCTGACTGTTTCCTGTCGTGACTGTTTTCTTCCTGAGGGTCAGCAGGTCACAGCAGCAGTCAGCAGGTTACACAGCACAGCTTACTGACTTCAGGACTCCCAATAGTTAATCAGTATTAGTCTGGTATGTGCCAAAACTGTGACCTGGCTGTGCCACCGAGAGCTAGCCTAGGCCAAATGGTTAGGTAACAGCTTTGACAATGGACACTGAATTGTAGCTGTGACATGTAGCGAATTTTAATGTCCCACAATGGACTAAATTTCAATTATCTTTAGCCAGGCTAGCGGCGTGGCTTTAAGCATGGCAATGTTGGTCTGGTCAGTTGGTTGGTTCACCACTTTGAAAATATCTTTTGTAATAACTTTGGTGATCCCCTGACTTTTGTAGTGCCATCAGGTCAAAATTTGAATTTGTCCAGACATTCCCATCAGCCTCAGCGGTACTTTGTTTTCAGTGCTAATTAGTAATTGTTAGCATGCGAAGACGCTAAACTGTGATGTTGAACATGTTAAACATTACCTGCTAAACAACATAACCATGTTAACAGTGTCAGCATGCGGATGTTAGCATTTAGCTCAAAGCACCACAGAGCCGCTAACGTGGCTGTAGACTCTTAGTCTTGTTAAATATTTTTTTCAGCATGTTCACACAGAGACATAATAATATTATTATTGTTCTGTATGAAAACTGATAGCTGCAAGATTCACAAGGCTATTCCCTTTCAGCAAGTCTTTAGTTTCTATGGAAGTAAGGTGAGGTTAAACTGTTGTGAAACTAAGACGGTGTGTTGTGAAACTGTAAAACATTAAGCTAGTTAATAAACAGTGGATCAAGATTTACTGACTTCATCACCTATTGGAAGGATATTACACACTCACAACACAAACTAGAAACATATTTAGCCCTAAACAGACAGTATACTGTGGCAGACTACCTAACCACAGTAATTGATGAGAAGAGTGACCACAGACCTGGCTGCCCAGAGAGGACAGGCTGTGCTGTGACAAGGGAGCTGTAGAGACAGAATTACATTTTCTAACAAAATGTCAAAAATACAGAAATATTAGGGAGGAATTCTTCCCAAGATTTGAAAAGAATTCCCCCAAATTCAGAAGTCTGACAGAAAGGGAGAAATTACCCCTCCCTCTGGGGGAAAAGAAAGAATGTGCAGTGTTGGCTGCTAAATATGTCACTTCCTGCCACAACAAAAGAGCCAACCAGTAGGAGATACTTGTACTTACCATCTTTTTTGAACATTACTATATATCTTACTTTATTTCATGTATTTATTTCATTGTCTATTTTGTTCTATTAACTAATATTGTTAATCACATTATTTTAAAGTATTTCTGATTCTGATTTTGTTAAATTCATTCCTTTCATTCATTGTCTATCATAATCAGTATTGTGCTTTGGCAACACATGTCAAATATCATGCCAATATGCCATTAAAGCCTATTGAACTGAATTGAATTGAATTGACTGACCGGCATTGTGACCTTAGTGTTGCATTGAACTGTGCCAATTAGTTATGTAACACCACCTCTGTGGGGACAGAGGCTGGGTTAAACTGCTACTTTTCATAACTAGCAGGCTTCATTTTCCAAGAGCTTAGCATTTTAGCACAGTCAGTCAAGTCAGTTTTAAACCTTTAAGGCAGCAGCTTTCTGTTGTTTGGGGTTTCTGAGTTCTTCCCCATGTAAACCAACAAACTCACTGTAATTCTTCTGGTAAAAATAGCAGAGCAGCACCCAAAAGTCCCTAAGCACACTATGACTGCAATTGTCAGTTACTATGAATGTTTGTTTTTTTTAATCATCAGATACAGACGTTACCATGACAACAACTACACTACCCATACATTTTGCAACCAAGCTCATGATCAGAGATACTTTAGTCCCATTGCTGTACTACTTACAGGATGCTAAACACATGTTTGCAGTGGAGAACACACTGTAATCACCGATCTGAACGTGTAGAGTAGTGGTTAAGCAATTTAGCGCTTGTCTTGTTGCATTACAGTATTTGCTATGTGGAGGCGAAACAATTGAAAGCCAGTCTTGTAAGGTCAAATTAAAAATAACTCCATGACTTGGAGTCTATTCCAAATATTGCATAATTGTTATGTGGTACTAAATAATGGACCAGTTCACTTCAGACCAAAGGTTGTCATGTGCATATAAAGGTTTATGTTGTTCTTGGAGTAAACTATATGTATGCATAATAATATATTTATATTTTAGTCATTTGTTTTGCCTTGTATGTTTGTATTGTGCCAGTGGAGTGACACACTGTAAATAGTAGTGTAAAATATGTAGGCGAGTATTTTGCATCCAGATCCCTTCCAACCTCTTCTCAGTATAACAAATGAACTTACCTTCATACCAACGTGCCTCCTGCTCTCTGACTCTATCTCACCTTTCACCCACTTTAACATACATGGTACTTTGTCATTTTCCTTTCTGTTTGTGTCTGTCTTTGCCTCGTCCTCTCTTTAATTGCCTTTCCTGTTGTAACCTTTGTCCCTTTCTCAACACTTCCTCTCTCTCTCTCCCTGTTTAGCTAATGAAGCATCATGGCCTAGCATCAGTAAGAATGTGTCAGATTGGAGGACCAACAGTCCAGAACAGGTACTGTACTGTTTCTACACTAAACATGGGGAGATAATAGTGAAAGTTATCGTCACAGTAGTCATTCTCATAAATTCTGTATTAGATTATTTGAAATGATATTGAATGAATGAAATTATATTATAGAGACATTAAAATATTTTTCATTATTGCTAAGGGCCTCCTTGAGGCCATTTTAGGGCACCCTGGCTCCCACTTTGAAGACCAGTACAGTAAATGACTGTGTGAACTTTTCAAAATCTCCTTCCAAAGTAGACAGGCAGGTTTTCACAGAAAAATTAGGTTATGCAGTCAGGCTTTAGAAAAATCGGTTTCAAATTCTCTCTCTCTCTCTTCATTTCAATGTCCCTCCCTCCCACCAGCATCCGTCTGGTTATGGTACCTACCCCAGTGCCACCCACCAGGCGGCAGGGCATCACTGTGCCACCAGCTCCCTGCCACGTTCTGCCCCTGGTACACTGGGCTGGCCACGATCCAGTGCTGCAAATGCCACCTCATCCTCCTCTACATCATCTTCCTCTTCGCAACAAATACAGCAACGGATCTCTGTCCCTCCAAATTCAAGCCAAGGTAATTTAAAGAGTAACTTAACACCAGGATGAAAAGCATGCAGCGTTTTGCTGCCCTCTCTGTTTCACCCACTACTACTGACGGGTTCAACCACTGGTGGTTGAAATTGCATTTACTCTTTAAAGATTGTTCTTTAATTGATGTCACATGGGTGTTCGAACTTTTAGAATTTGAATTATTTCATTTATGGTCAAAAAAATAAAATATTACAACCCTCTCTCTTTCATGGAAACTGAATGATGAACTCAAATAACGTCTTGGAGATGTGCATGTAGCGTTTGGAAATTAAGTGTTCATTGTATATTTTCCCTACTCTGTCTCTACCGTTAGGCCCTGCCTCCACCTCCCAGGCTTCTCCCTTGTCCCCACAAACAGAGCGAACAGATCCCCCTCCAGCGGTGGCCGTACGTCCCTACGTCCCGGATCACCCCTCCAGGCCCCAGTCCCCCAGGAAGGGCCCCGCCACCATGAACAGCAGCTCCATCTACAGCATGTACCTCCAGCAGCCTCAGGCCAAAAACTATGGATCTCTCAGCAACAGGACTACTCTGAAAGCAGGTAATTAAACAGCAGATTAAAATAGATTTTGTACTGATTGTGCCACATATACAGACTAAAGACAGCGTATGGAAAGTCAATCTAAGCACTATCTGTCCCATTTCCTTTCTCTCCATAGTCTATGGTAAACCCATCCTCCCCACCTCCTCCACCTCTCCGTCCCCTGTCCCGTTTCTCCAGGGAGGAGGAGGAGGAGGAGTAAGAGCAGGAGGAGAGGATGTTACAGATAAAGAAGGAGGGAAAGGAGGAGGCGAGAGCAGCGATGGGCAAATCCTCCCTTCACCCAGCGTGGACAACATCCCTCGTCCCCTCAGTCCCACTAAGCTCACCCCAGTTGGTAGGTACCACATACCAGGTTCCACGTGACATCGTAGATTTTGCAGCATAAATAGAGTATAAATCTGTGACAAATGTCTGATACATTTTGATACACTATACTTGCTATAACATTACATTATCTGCTTGTCAGTTATAAAGTTAATTTTCTCTTGTGATCGTTTCCTTAGAAGCTATAATTTTTTGTACTAAACTGTAAAAACAAATCTCCTGTGCCAGCTAAGTGATGGTTTGGGGACATTGATCTGGGAAGCAGGAGCAATTAATAACAACATTTCATTGAACAAATAACAGAAGAAGAAATGTGCAGTTGTAAACATTACAGAATACTGCTCTAACATATTTTGATTTCCCACCTCTACGCTCCACAGCCCACTCCCAGCTGCGTTTCCAGAGTGACGCTGACCTGGAGGTTCTCCGCCGACGTCTAAGCAATGCCCCACGACCACTGAAGAAACGGAGCTCAATCACTGAGCCTGAGGGCCCACAGGGGCCAAACATCCAAAAGCTACTTTACCAAAGGTCTGTGCCACTATATACTGTACCCCACCATAAAAACACATTTTTATGAAACTCAGTTTGAAACAGAAACTAAATAATAATGAATCAAGGCTGCTGCAGCTTGGTTAAAGCTGATTTCTGTTGTGGTGTGCAGGTTCAACACGTTGGCGGGAGGCATGGAGGGAGGCTCAGGTAAGACACAGTGATATGATGATATGGCCTTGCCTCAGGACAGTCTATATAGTATTTTCTTTCTGATCTTAAGAGTTTGATGATGCTTAAATCGGCTCTTTCACTCTTAATTCTAGGCAATACTTTCTACCAGCCTGACTGCCTTTTGGGTGACATGGACAACATCCATTCAGCAAATGGGAATGTAGAATCTGGTGACAAGCACAAAAGTATGACACCCGTGGAGGGGGAAGTTCAAAACCTGAACTCGGGCTCCCGCCGCTTGTCCCCTCCTTCTGTTGTCACAGAAACATCCAAAGAGACGACAGCAAAAGCAGAAACTACCAATAATGTGTCTCTTTCAAGCCAACCCAGCCCATCCCCGGCACCTGATAGGCTAGAAGACCAGAACAATAACAACCAGAGAGGACCTAGTCCCGCACACAACTCTGTAGGCCACGCCTCCCCTTCTCCATCACCTCCTGCTCCACCTTCACTGCCTAAGGTAGGCATAGATTATAATTACACCTGATATGGGGTACACACATTAAAACTAGGGCTTCTGTTTGCTGACATGGACACTAATAAATAATACGTATGCTCTATTATTTTGATAAACACTGCAGCTCACTTTCTTAGCTGGTGTTCTACTTTGTTGTGTTTCCCTTTGAAATATGTTACTGATAACCTAAACAAAAAATTGTTCTCTGTGAAAGCTAATGTGCCAGATTAAGCAGTAAGTACTTACTTAGCAATTCCTATTCTGCATTGTCAACACTTTTCTGTCGCTCTCCCTGTGTGCTGCAGGTGAAGCGAACCAACCTGAAGAAGCCGTCGTCAGAGCGAACAGGCCACGGCCTCAGAGTCAAGTTCAACCCTCTAGCTCTGCTGCTGGACGCATCGTTAGAGGGAGAGTTTGATCTGGTGCAGAGGATTATATATGAGGTAGCACAAGATTATGTGGTTGTTACAGTATTTGTATTGTAATACATTCTCATATTTCAAATTTGCAATGCTTATTAATTGCCCGCAGAGCTAAAATCGAATCAGGCCCAGTTTATCTGCACAGCTCAATATTACAGGGAATCAAAGGGCTTTACAAGCCTACATTAGTAATGGTTCCAACCCCATCTGATGCTTTGCAAGAAAATCACCCTCCAAAAATTCTATGGAGACACCCATGAATTCAAAGAGAGATCCCCTCTCAGACATCTGGGAGTGCAGTAGGACCCATTGGTTGGAAAATGGCAATAAAATAAACAATCATGTAACAATCAGTAGTAATATAAACAACAGGTATAACACAAATATAATGAATGTAAAGTCCAGTTTACCATAAGAAAAGAGAAAAGAGTCAGAGGATGCATAGCCTGGTGGATGAGGTCAGGACAGGCAGCTTGACAGGTGGGGAATGGGGTAGCTTAAAGATGGTGGAGGATCAGCTCCTTCACAGAACAGATTGTCGTCAAGATTGGTTAAGTAGAAATTGATGCTCAAGCTGCAAATTAGGTCACAGAACGGTAGCATATACATAGTGAAAGGTTTTGGACCAAGCACCAAGCCTTGAGGGACACCACACCTTACGGTGTGGAGAGACTAATTGTTATCATCAAGCAAGACAGACTTTGACCTGTGTCTTAGGGAGGACCTAAACCTTGAGAGTTCTCCTCTACGTTCTATAGTGTTTTTAAGATGATCTAGTTAAATGTTATGATTAATAGCATTGAATGTTGGGCTTAGGTCGAAGAAAGTTTAAATTAAGGTTGAAACTTGACTCAGCTACTGCCCTAACCACTACCTTGATTAGGTCATTTTCAGTGCTGTGGTGTGATCTAAACCCTAAATGAATATGAGATTGATCTGAAGCCACAGAATGTTTCTAGAATGGAGTGAAGTGAACACATTTCCATGTGCAATAGAAGAAAACGTGTACATGCCAACGGTTACAGTACACCCACACACAGATTGCCTCAACAGATCTGCTAATAACTGGAGGATTTTCAAGCTTTTCAATACCTTCACGACAATGCTTATTAAGTATGATATCTTTGATGCTCAGCAGCTCTGTCAGGGGAGAGGTGGTCTCAGTTGTCAGGTGTGGAAAGTTATTGTTGAGGACACACTCGTATGTGTAGTGTAGCCGTATATGTTAGTGTATCTGTATGTGAGTGTTTTACAGCAGCACAGAGCTCCTGAGAACAAAGCCTTCCATCTTTAAAGGCAAACCCCCATCTCTCTCCCTGCCATCTTTCACTTGGAGACTGGACAAAAGTGCTTACTGACTCTCCAAACTGCAAACTCTAGCTGATACTCTCAAGGAAACATTCAGATGCTTCACATCCAGAACAAGCTCGGTTTGACGTTATCATACCCCGAGGCAGTAAGACTCAACAATTTCCAAGCTGTTCAAAAAATGTTGCACTATCCTTGAGTTTTGTAGTGGATTCAGGCACTTGGCACCTCCATAGTGCTCTCCACGGGGGTTTAAGTTAAGGGTTTCTCAAGGCTGATACCAATACAGGTATTTTGGGGATGTTTCCATTGTTACTGTGGACAGCTAGTCATTCTATGTCTATGTATATTTTCTCATTGTCTCTGTCTTTAAGGTGGAAAATCCCAGTATGCCTAATGATGAAGGCATAACTCCTCTTCATAATGCTGTCTGCGCTGGCCATCACCACATTGTTAAATTCCTGCTGGACTTTGGAGTTAACGTAAACGCAGCCGACAGTGACGGATGGTCAGTGCCTTCAATCAGTCATTCAATCGTGTAATAGTCCAGACTAATAATAGAACAGTGGCTGCTGGGGGACTAGAGGGTGTTTGGGTAATGAGCACACTCTGTGGCAGTGATACTGGAGCTCACAGGCAACAATGACAGAGATAATTGCATTTTTGACTCAGCTGCTTTAACAGTATTGAAGGATGAGATTACCAAGTCTAACGAGGATCCGCATTCAGAACTTACATGATTTAATTTATTCATGTTTAGTTAATGTCAGCCTGTTTCATGATGACATTAATTGTGTTTAACCTATTAGGTTTTTGATACAAGTGCATTACTGGAACATCTTTGACCTTTCTTTATCAGAGATGAATGGACCTTGTCTAGCAGAGTCTGTTTAAAGTCATATTTTAATGTTCTCCCTCCCAGGACTCCTCTGCACTGTGCAGCTTCATGTAACAGCGTCCACCTCTGTAAGATGCTGGTGGAGTCCGGGGCCGCCATTTTCGCCACAACAATTAGCGATGTGGAAACAGCGGCAGACAAATGTGAAGAAATGGAGGAGGGCTATACACAGTGTTCTCAGTTCCTCTATGGTAGGTAGATACAGACAGACAGATGGGTGAGTCAACAAAACTAAACTCAACAGGCCTCCTCTAGTCTTCAGGGGAAGAGAAATTTTAAATTTGATCTAACTAAAAAATGGCAAATATCTAGTTTTCCTCCAGAAACTTGACACTGAATACTCTATATGTATCTCTAACAGGTGTACAAGAAAAGCTGGGTGTGATGAACAAAGGCTTGGTCTACGCTCTCTGGGACTACACGGCCCAGCAGGCTGATGAGCTGTCCTTCAGCGAGGGTGACGCCCTCACCGTGCTGCGGCGGCGCGACGACACTGAGACGGAGTGGTGGTGGGCGCGGCTTGACGACCGCGAGGGATACGTACCCAGAAACCTGCTGGGGGTGAGAGAACACAAGACGTTACAATAGACACCTTTCCACAAATGTGTGCACACATAGAGCTCGGTCCACTTCAGTGACTGCCACAAAAGTCGGACAAAACTCTGACAACACACTTCACTTCACTCTACTCCACTAGTTACAGGTAATGTGCACAGTGTTATGTAGTTCCAATCAAAACACAAAAATAAGAACAATTCAAAGTATTCAATATAAATAGTAACCGGTTCTTTAATTATGTCACAATAAAGTAAGTAAAAAATAAAATAAATAATCTTAATTTAGCATACATTGAGGTTGATTGAATCTAGCCTCTAGCATATAGCCCTAATTATAAATTCTTAAAGGAATGTTTACCAGATAAATAAATCTATTAAATTGTAAAAGTGAATCGACAAAAATAATATTATTGGCTATAACAGAGGGCTAGAGAAGTATGCATTATTGGACAGGGCTTGTGCTTTTGTGCCATTTAAGCTTCAGGGAGTATATACTATATAGCTTTAATAAAACTGTCCATCACAGTGCCCCTTTACAGCTCCAACCTTTCAGCTGCAACTGTGCTGTATATCATGCTGCCTCAGTGTAAATAACAACTGAATATTAGATCTGTACATTTACAGTAACAAATACGTGTAAAGTTTAAATTGACACTAAATGACCAAACTCATTCCCGTTCATTCAGTGAATTAAATGTGCTTCACCAGAGGAAACAGCTTGTGGCAGATTTATTCTCACACAGTGTCTTACGGTCTGCCTTCATGATGTTCAGGCACCTTGAGAACAATGTTAACATGATGTAGTGACCCTGCCCTCTCTCTCTCTCTCTCTCTCTCTCTCTCTCTCTCTCTCTCTCTCTCTCTCTCCAGCTGTATCCAAGGATCAAACCCAGACAACGCTCACTGGCATAAAGCCCAGCCCAGGAGCCACGTGCACGCTCGCAGAGGGCGCATGCATACAGAGAAGTAGAGGGGCAGCAGCATGTGGGCGGAAGCATTAGCCGGGAAAGCAAGAACAAAGGATTGAGGTAGTCGGGAGGCTGAGTGAGGGAAGAAAGAGAGAAACAAAGCTGGACTCTGAAGAAGTAACTTTTTTCCCGTTTGTTTGGATGTGATGCTGGAACCACAGAGCCACTTTATGGTAGAATCATAATACATTTTCACTGAGTCGCTGCAGTTAAAAGAAATTGCCTGTATCTCATTTTGAGCAACAGTAGCTTGGCAACTTCACACGAGTTCAGCCGCATGAGAGAAGCTGAATAGAAAAAACCCAGAAAATGATCTATCATTTGGATGCAGCTTTGAGTTCTTCCAGCTCAGAACATGAGCGCATGAGCTTGGAATTATAAGGCTCTGTCTGACATTTACCCAAACAATCTTGATCCTTGAATGCCACTTTATTTTTGTATGGTGTTGATTAAAAAGAAACACCCAGATGGATTTTCATGAATCTGAGCTCATCATCTGCAAATGGATGTGCTCTTCCTCAATGGCAATGAACATGTTATGTTGTCTGAAAACACTTTCACACTGTGTGGTGTGAAGATTTATATGCAGTAAATTTACAGGCTGGATCAGGTGAAAGTATGTGTGAGATGTGAAATGTGAAGTTGGAGAGAGGGAAGTGAGAAGAGAGGACAGATAGTGTGACTCTGAATGTGTGTTAAAGTCAGGTTTTGTCAGGTCGTTGATGGAGCAGCTATTAGCAGTGTTAGTCGGGAATAACGTTGGAAGTGCAACAACCAAAAGACTAAGAAACGGAATGCAACAAGCTTTTGCTGCATGGTGGCTGAGGTCCAGATCAACCCACATGAGCGTTGACAATGTAATTTTATGGCATGGTAAAAAAAAAAAAAAAAAAAAGAAAAAAAAAGGTTTGAACTGATATTAGAAGAATATTTCGATTCTGATTTCACAAAATGATAAAAGAAGCATATGGACGTCTCAGCATTTTACTATTCCGTGTTTATGTTGACTCAGCACTGGCGCATGCTGTCATATTAACATCTGTTCAAGTGCAAAATGGTTGCTGCTGGTGAAACAGGAGGAAAAGAGGAGGCAAGAAGGAAAACAAGAGTGTGAGAAATGAATTTTGTGAAACCAAAGCACAGAGAAAATGGGTTTAGAGGTGAAAATGGGAGAGAAGGGATTCAAGTGACAATTTTTTCTTCATTTGAAATAAAACTTCTGCCAGTCTCTACCCATTAACACACAAAACCTACACAGTACCTAGTCCTCATACTGGGGCAATACTGGTATATAGTGTTTAAGGATTTCATATTCGCCAGTCCACTTGAATACATCACATAAAAGCTGTCTTGTCTTCAAAGTCAAGGCAAAAATTGTCATAGCAACCCCAGCCTCACCCGGGCACACTGGAAACAAAGTTGAGACGCTAGAAAATATAGTTGTATACATTATCCCTAGGCTGACTGGTAAAATGGGGCTAAACTAGCCGAGAGTGAATGAAGAGTGTGAAAACAACTTTCTTGAAATGTCATCTCTGATTTTATTTTTCATATTTACATACTTCAGTAGTTGTATGAAATGTATTATTCCCTGATTTGTTGTTTTATTTAAAACAAAACATTGAAATATGTTTTTCTATTGTCGTTATTATCATTATTATTATTATCATCATTATTATTATTAGACACAGTGCTCTTGTTTCTTTTTATCTGGGCTGTGTCAGTCACTCACTGCTGCCACCCAGTGTACAGGACGGTTTTGACACATTTATTTCCTTAAACATGCTGTGTAAGATATAAAGCAATAAGTTGAGTGATGTTTGATGTGAGAATGGCACATTGGTCTGAGGAGTGCGAACCATTACTTTGTGTATATGCAAACTACACGGCTAATGTTCAATAATAATAAAGAAATTATAATCCCTACAGTGAATCAAAGCTGTGACTGACTCACACACTCACTCTCTCTCTCTGACAAACACAAGCACATTCAAGCTTTGTTGATAAACTGTGGACTTTAGAGGGGAATTAAAGTTCATTCAAGTCTCTCCGCCGGCAGCAGGGTCTTCACACGTAAGTTTATTTCTATTTAAATTCACAGTAGGCTGTTGTCACACTGCGCAATTAGTGTTTGACCGAGTTTGTTATATAACATTCCCTCTTTTCAAGAGCTAAAACATGCTGACATGGTACACCTTGACTTAAAATAAAAACGTGTCAAGTTGCCACACGCACCAAATAATACGGAAACAAATGTTTGTCTTTCCAAATGAAAAGCACAGCACAGACAGCCAATTTGGTGGAACAACAAAATATAGGTCTGGAAGTCTAGCTGTGAATTATCCTGGCCATCACAAAGGTATACACAAACAAGGGTTTACGAATATAAGGATTTCTGCTCATTTTGTCCTCTTGTCTGTTTATTTATTTTACGTTTTCAAACAGTCAATATTGTTGCCTTTAATATGAGACCAAAAAAAGTATTAAACTTAAACTCAGCAGAACATGGAAGTTTAGCCCATACAGTAACATGACCACCATTAGGGCAAATTACAGTAGCCTGCTTTTAAAAAAATTGTTGTGTACACTTGTATAGTATGTTTCAGAGTTGCCAGCTGCATAAATGACACGGAATATTACATGATACAATATAATGTGAAAATACTGCAGATTTTTATCATTATTATTACTGAAAAAGTGAATCAAGTGCCACGTTTATTTTTGAAGTAGAAACCGGAAGTAGTGGGATTATTGCTGGCTTGACATGGGAGACTCTTCTGCTACATGCTACATATAGCATAACGTAACATACACTGAAAATGTGATACACTTTGTATAAAACAAAACACCTTATCATTTAACGCTCAGGGGCTCGTTCAACAAGACTTTTTATCCAAACGTAAGTCAACATTTATTAACTTAAAATACGCTGCTACCTAATGACGTACAGTACAAGTTAATAATGTACGTCATTGTCACACTGCGCAATTAGTGTTTGACCGAGTTTGTTATATAACATTCCCTCTTTTCAAGAGCTAAAACATGCTGACATGGTACACCTTGACTTAAAATAAAAACGTGTCAAGTTGCCACACGCACCAAATAATACGGAAACAAATGTTTGTCTTTCCAAATGAAAAGCACAGCACAGACAGCCAATTTGGTGGAACAACAAAATATAGGTCTGGAAGTCTAGCTGTGAATTATCCTGGCCATCACAAAGGTATACACAAACAAGGGTTTACGAATATAAGGATTTCTGCTCATTTTGTCCTCTTGTCTGTTTATTTATTTTACGTTTTCAAACAGTCAATATTGTTGCCTTTAATATGAGACCAAAAAAAGTATTAAACTTAAACTCAGCAGAACATGGAAGTTTAGCCCATACAGTAACATGACCACCATTAGGGCAAATTACAGTAGCCTGCTTTTAAAAAAAATTGTTGTGTACACTTGTATAGTATGTTTCAGAGTTGCCAGCTGCATAAATGACACGGAATATTACATGATACAATATAATGTGAAAATACTGCAGATTTTTATCATTATTATTACTGAAAAAGTGAATCAAGTGCCACGTTTATTTTTGAAGTAGAAACCGGAAGTAGTGGGATTTTTGCTGGCTTGACATGGGAGACTCTTCTGCTACATGCTACATATAGCATAACGTAACATACACTGAAAATGTGATACACTTTGTATAAAACAAAACACCTTATCATTTAACGCTCAGGGGCTCGTTCAACAAGACTTTTTATCCAAACGTAAGTCAACATTTATTAACTTAAAATACGCTGCTACCTAATGACGTACAGTACAAGTTAATAATGTACGTCATTAAGTTGGTTTACATTGTAACTCACAGTACGTCACGTAACGTTTTGTATTTTATATTAGCTGCGTCACACAGTCAGTGTACAACCAGCTAGCTTTTGAGTATGGGAGCTAACACAGCTTGCAGAACACTTATTTCAGGACAAAGGTTCTCTTAAAGATTGAGAAACAAATATACACTTTGAACTTAATAGATCAATTAACCCTAATCACAAGAAATAGCTACATAAATAATTGAAAATAAAATTATCCCCAATGCGATCAAGACATGCAGACGGTTTTGGTTGTTTGTATGTCTGCTGCCAACCCAATACCATGGTGGAATGAATGGGTTTTGTTTGTGGTGTTCAAAAAATGTGCCTTTCCAGAAACAATGCCCCAGTTACTATAATTCCTAATAATTCCCAGATGTCACTTTGAACAGTTTGCACTAGAGCTATTTTATATTGAAATCAAGTTGCACACAGAGATACAACACATTTTGAAATGTGGTCCACTGATTTTGAATGCCATTCTGTGAGGGATCTTTGTTGTTTTTTTGTTTTTGGTATTTAATTCAGAAAATATGGTTCTATTGAACAACAACAAACGATCAAACAATAATGAATTATTGCCCAGCTCTACTTAACGTAGCTTTACTTTCGTTAGGTGTCGCCACTCTGAATGTGTTGCAAACTTTTTCTAGAAATCCTCTTACGATTTTACTGCTTTTCCATGTTTATGTGCACATGCCTACTACTATTACTACTAGTTTCCAGCTGCACCTGAAGGCAGCACTGGCCATGCATAGCACACAATAGGGTAGGAAACATCATTGACACCTATTAGTATCGGTAGTAAATATAAAGTATTTTTCCTGTACTTGTCTTGAAAGACAGATTGAAGTACTGGTGGCTGTTAACTATTTCTCTACTTTATCCAATCAGTAGCTTTTTTCTGAAGCTTTCAACCGCATTTCACAGTCCTCATCAGTGGGTGGCGTTGGCTCACTCGTCATCACGCTCAGCTTTCTACTCGTCTTAACACGATATTAGGTGCACCAATGGCGAAGCATTTCCACCTGAATACGCCGCTGCTGGAAAGCGTCAGCATGTCCAAACGCGTGGGAACCACCGTGTACCTGAAGATGGAGAATTCACAGCCCTCTGGCTCGTTCAAGATCCGTGGCATTGGACACCTCTGCCAGCAGGTAGGAACCCTCAACCCTCTGCTGGTCTTCACATCCCTCATATCAGACGCTGACTATCTGTCATTTCTGCAGCTCGCCAGACAGTCCAAAGGAGTTGTCTGCTCTTCAGGTGACATTTCTACTGTGACACAGCATGGTAATGTGCACAATACAGTACCAACTGGTGACTGTGTTGACTGTAATATAACATAATATATGGCCTTATTCTAGGTGGTAATGCAGGTATGGCTGCAGCCTACGTAGCCAGAAAAATGGGTGTACCAGCCACCATCGTAGTTCCCTCCTCTTCTCCTCAGCTGGTCGTTCAGAGACTCCAGGATCAGGGTGCTGCTGTCAAGATTACAGGCAAGGTAAAGACAGACGCCAGTTCTGATCGCGGTTGTTTGAACAGCAAATCTGTAATTGTCTTCGGTCTTAAAGTTTAGAGGAGAAAATATTACGTAAAATCTTCTTCTTAGGTTTGGGATGATGCCAATGCAGAGGCTCTCAGACTGGCAGCGACTGAGGGACTCACCTACGTTCCTCCATTCGATCACCCCCTGCTCTGGTAGAAACATTCATCACAGTTGAAGTCCCCAGTTTCTGCAATGCAATGTTACAACTACAAAACTGGTATCCTGTAATATCAACATTCAAACTCTTCCTGTATCTCCCTCCTCACAACACACACCCAGGCAGGGCCACGCCAGTATGATCACAGAGGCCGCAGCCTCTCTGGGTCCCAGTGTGAAGCCCGGAGCTGTGCTGGTGTCTGTGGGCGGAGGGGGCCTCCTCTGTGGGGTCATCCAGGGCCTGAAGGACGTAGGTTGGACGGATGTACCCATCATTGCCATGGAGACGGTGGGGGCCGACTGTTTCAACGCTGCGGTTAAGGCGGGGAGGGTGGTCACCCTGGATGACATCACCAGGTGAGAGGTTCGAGGAGTTCAGATGTTTTCCGCAGGTATGAGTGCAGCCACACTGACGTGGTCCTCATCTGTCTTCCCACAGTGAGGCTAAATGTCTTGGAGCAAAGACAGTTTGCAAGAAAGCTTTTGAATACAGCCAATGCAGCGAGCTTACAATCATTTCTGAACTCGTGACTGACCAGCAGGCTCTGCAGGCTGTCGAAACATTCCTGGGTTAGTGTTTATTTGTTGCCTTCAAAGTGTATCTTAATGTTCCTAGGAACTTTCCTTTGACTGCTAATGACTTCTTACTCTAAAGAAAAGAATAATCACCCTTACATTTAGATTTTAATCAGTAGCACAAGCCTCTATAGTGAACTTGGCTTCATGTTGCCTTTGTTTTACTTTAACTAAGTGTGTGCGTGTCATCTTGTAGATGAGGAGCGAGTGTTGGTGGAGCTGGCGTGCGGAGCAGCATTAGCAGCTGTCTACAGTGGACTTATACGTAGACTACAGGATGAAGGTAACTACTCTGGAGTCATCATCACCATAAAAGATATATTCACTATGCTTCTGTCGTGCGTGTACTTAAAGCACCTATGTAGGAAAATCCATTTCATGACTATTTCCTTATTAGTTCCTCTCAAGTCTATACAACTCTTCTGTTTGTTGATACAACAGTGATGCCGTGTTTGAGACAGGAATTAAGACACATCACAACGTTTCAGCCAAGTAATCTGGTTGACAGTTCTTTACAAACATCTTAATGGTATTTGTCTTCTTGTGGATCTTATTCTCACGCATCACCTTTTCAGACTACAGCCATGTTGGTAGAAAATGTTTAAAAGCAATAAATATGATGAAACTTCCTGTATATAGTAACTCCCCTCTAATGAGAGGAAACTTCTGGAGAAGATGATCAGTTTTGTCGCACCACTCCTTTTTAGGTCGGCTGCCGACTCTCTTGGGCCCCCTGCTGGTGGTCGTGTGCGGTGGCAGCAGCGTCGACGTGAAGCAGCTGACCAACCTCAGACACAAACTGCAGACTTAAACTACCGCATGTGTGCTAATGTGTGTTTAAGTCACATTCAGATGCAATGAAGTTTCTTAGAAAACCCAAATAAATGTCTTCAGTTATAAATAATTGAGTGAGTCATTACATGTGAATATGTTTTAACCATCCTCAGCTCACTAAACTGTCAGAATTCCATGACTAGGTTTCCCCACATGGTGGTGTCACAGTTCACTGTTCAGAAATACACTGGCCATCCACAGCACTGACAGTCTGAGGCATAACAAAATATTTGTTAAAACTAGTTTTGCTCTTACATTTTGTATTAATTTGAACAATTAATTTGACACTACACTCAAATATTTGTGCATTTGAGTCTTCTCTTGGTCTTTTTGTGGATATATTTGCAGCCTTGGATCCAATGCACTAATATATTTTAGATGAAAACTACAGACCTTTAATGCTGGATTGTCTTGTGTCATTTTATGCTAACATTGTAATCTCTTGCATGCTCTGTAACACGATATTGTCTATTATTAAAAAGCACCTCAAAATGATTTATTGATCAAAAGATTTATTTTTTTAAATATAGCAAATAAGAAAGTGGCTCCATATATAACCTGGTGGAGGTGAAAACTTCGTGATGACAATAAAGACTGATCTTGAAATGCAGGTTTTGGTATCTTTACAACAGGTGTTTCGTTCAGAATCAGAAATACTTTATTGATCCCCGAGGGGAAACTCTTTCGGCAAAAAAAACAAAACAACCCAAAACACTTTCTACTCTCATTTTCGTAAAGAGCGTAGTTTAAATTACACTTACACACAAGTTACTCAAGTTTTGAAGAAAAAGGACAGCTAAAAGTTGGAAAAAGTAAGACGACGAGACGGAGCAACGGCAACAGGCAGCATGCACGTTGGCGCATGCGCACAAAATCAAGTGCCATACCCTGAAATTTACACATTTGATAAGAAATAATTCATGTAAACATTGTCGCTGTTTGCACTGGTATACTTACCAGTTTGAATTCTTAACTCAAGATCCACTTGAGTTGCCATGGAGATATTTTAAAGAGCTTAAAATCCATTATCACTCATTAGTTTCCCATATCAAATCTATTCCAATAACGAAGAGGAGATACAGACACAGATAATTTTAGGATATGCGTTGTGGATTGTGCAAAAGGGTAAAGCTTTGCACGTTCTGTATGTATAAACTCATCATGAATACATTTTCCACATTATTATTATTATGCGGCCCTGAGTGCGTTATGGCCTTCATTTGACATTTACAACATTTTTAAAAGCATTAAGTATATTCTGAGATGCTTGTTGCTAAGCAATAAACATCTTTGCTTGTTTGGAGTGAATACATTTAATGGAAACAAGGTGATATAAGTCAGTATATTGCAGTTACGAAGCACCTCTGAAAACACGAATATAGCTAGACCTGCTCCTCTGAATAACCAGTGTTCCCAGCAACACCATGGCAGCAGTAGGTTGATTGAACTGGGTAATTCCCAGGAGCACTGTTGGCGTTCACACCACAAGGTCATTCATGGAGTGAACATGATTGTATCATAAATGCTACTCTCTCGTGTCAGACTGTGACACAACAGCCTCACAGTCCATTTAGAAGAAAACTAATATGAAAGGACTGAAGTGGAAACAGGGCGTGCTGTCATCTGATTACCTGTATTAATTGGAGATATTTACACAAGGAGATATTATCTTTTCTGCCTGTGCACGATTAAATAATAGTTGGATTATTTACGTCCTCTCCTGGTCTAAATAATCTGCCTGTTCAGATAAAGCTACCTGACCCGCAGCTGTGCTCCCTCCTATGGTGAGTGTGATTTGGGCAGCCTGCGGACGGAGAAGCTAATGGACGTGCCAGCCCATTTCTATGACAACAGGAAGGAGCTGCTTTGATGAGCCCAGCAGAGGGCATTTGAGCAGAGCTGCAGCTAAAAATAGGACAAAGTAAACAAGAATGAATGGAGAAAAGAGAGAGAGGGAAACTGTGTGTGTCTGTGTTCATGTGTTTGTGAATGCATGTCTATGACCATGAACATGTTTGTGCACACATTTGCATGTGTGTACGTTTTACAATCTTCAACCAGCATGCTACTGTTAGCTCATTTTTCTAACACACTGTATTCCATATGTTGTGCCATCCGTGTTTTTGTTAAATTGACTGTTCAAATATCCAGTCACATTCCTTTTTTGGTATCAGTAAACTCTTGGAAAACACGCATTTGATGTTCACCCAGTGATTTTTTTAAGAAATATCTAAACTACTTCACCCTGGACACAGCTCACCACATCTGGATAAGAGAAAGTCAAAGCATTATTTTAAAAACCTGTTTCCAAAATACATCTGGACAAACACGCTGTAGGTGAAACCCTGTTTGTGCTCTTGCAAACAGGCCTCGCGCATCAAAGACGAAATTTATTTTGTTGGTTTTCAGACACTTTTTTGGCATTTGTTTCCAATTGATTGTATTACATTCTGCTATATTCAAACTTTATTGCCATTGTGCAGAGCACAAGTACTGAGACAACAAAATGCAGTTCAGCATCTAACCAGGAGTGCAAAAAGCAGTAAATTACAGTATAATGTACATATGTATAGAGGTAATAAACAGAATAAACAGTAGGGGATAGACATGGATACGCTACGATATATACAGTAAACAGTATGAACATGTGCAGCAGTTACAGTAGGCAAAATATAGTGCAGGTATAAGTAATGGGAATAGTGAGACATTATATACAGATCATATGGCGATAGTGACAGTAATTAACAAAAATGTAAAGGTCATGGGGACGAGGTTAAGCCTGCTGGGCTAAGCTTGCATTTGAAGCCAATAATATTAATCTAACATGTTTTGGTAATTAGTTAAGATGTTAGCTAACATGCTACATGGCTGTTAGCTGAGATATGGCTAAAGGTGTCAAATTAAACATGTACGTTTGTAAAAGGCCCAGTTCATTTCCATTGTGATTTCGACGGGAAGTTACCATGTCATCATGATACATCATCGTCAGATACATTTTGTAATCAGATAATGTCACCTTGCAGGTTAGATAGCAGGTACTCGCTTTACTATTGCTGTCTCGTTCAAACATGCACTGTTGCACACAGTTTCTGTTTTAATCACTTCAAATCATTTTCCTGCAAACTCTCCGTCTGCATCTCATGATGCTTTAGAGCGCTGGTTTCCAAGCTGGGGGTCGGGACCCTTACAAGCTGTTGATTGCTCAGGTAGAAACTGAGAAAAAACTAAACTTGTCATGCACAAAATTATGTTTCTGTTTCTGACTTTTCTCTAATCTTTACTTCTGAATCTGAGAGGAGAAAATCACAACTTGTAGATGTGCAACCCATGACAACTGGTCGCAAGGAGATGTTTTCATATTAAGCGGTTACAAGCAAAAATGTTGACCAAGGGATGTAAAGCAGCTTAATGCTGTCTTAATAGTTGTATTTATCTAATAATTTGTATGTATCCATTATTAGTGAATTGACATTCTTTGTGTTGAATGATGCACCTGCTTATTTGAGCAAATGAGAAGTGAAAGACACCTCAGAATGTTGACATGAAAGACGAGATGGATGTCAGTCAGCAAAAGAGATGATTACAGTTAGATTTTAGAAATCTTAACTTCATGAAGCTGATTAATCTCACAGTTTGCAGCATGTCACAAATATCAGGCATCATTTTGCTGCACTGAGGAAATGATTTCCTCCCTGAGCATTGTGAGGCTTTGATCAGCCATCGCTCTCTTCTATTAGACAACTTTCATGTATAGGTAACGCTATTTAAACTGCATGTCAGATGATATTACAAAGTGTTTCTCAGATATGTAATTGATGTGTGTCAGTGTATACACAAGTATATAATCCCCTGTGTAAATACTGTAATACACGGCTCTGTTTAATTGAAAATGAGGATTCTAAAATTAGAGGCACAACAGAGTGAGGATACAGAGATAGTTTGTTACAAATGCATCGCCTGCGTAACATTTACCCATGTTTTTGACAGGGAATCACAAGGTAGAGCTCAGCAGCTGCTGTATGTATCCATAGCAACCTGATGACGGCATGTGAGCGTAAATTAAGCCTCAAAATGAAATTTAATGGGTTTTGCAATTGTATGGTAACAACAGGTTCTTATAAACATTCATACAATACAACAGCTGCATGTTTTCAGAGGGTTGAAAGAATGCACTGAGATACTTTATACAATGGAGTGTATGTTTACATTCAGTTGAGAGATGAACACAAGCAGGCAGTAGTATTTTTCTGACTGCCTTACAAAGTTGGTAATAGCAGCATAAGCTAAATTACAATTTGATTACTGCAGATAGAATGAATGACGGTTTAATGGATCTCAACAGGAAATGGGTTGACTGCAGCAGCACAGAGAGCGATTCAGATCAGACTAGAATAAATACCGGGTACTGAAGGCAATAAAGTAATTACAAGATTAACACATGCAGGTTATAAGTTGTGTTTGTGTTGTATCATTAATGCAAAAGGCAGGTTCAGGCAGGGCAAAGGTAAAAACCATTACACGGAGGTCGCACTTAGCTTCTTTCCCCCCAAGGAGTAACATACTGGGGTGTGCAGCTTGTAGGATTGGATGCACAATACAAAGCAAGTAATATTCGAATATATTCTCCATTTACTATATCTACACCTCTGGTGGAAGCACAGCAGCTATGGAAAACAGCATGGGTGAGGATTGAACAGATATTCTCATTAGCATCGATGCCGTTTGCTGTTTGAATAATTAATTCCAGTGCTGTATTTAATACCTGACCTTTAAGATCCACACTGCAGCGAAACAAATCACCATCACATGCTTTTACATTCCTAGATATCATCTTTTCATATTAATCAGAAAAGGTCTGTGATGATGGATTTCTTCCTGTATGACTGTCGACTGTCTGCAAGGCGAGCGTAGGAAGAGGCTCTTGTTCTTTGGTTCTGAGGGGCTGACACAAACACTTACTGTTGATTTTTAGAGCAGCGGTCTGTTCTCAGGAATCAGAGCCCTGCTGGTCTCTTTCCCAGCCATCAGCAATCAGGGGATGATTAACAGTTAAGGTAGTGGGTGAACCAGCAGCACTGAGTCATGTGAAGCATGAGAACCACTGCTGAAGTACATATAAAAATATAGCTTCATAAAAATGTTGGCTTCACAAATGCAAAGCTGATCTCCCTTGCTGGTGTTTTGAGCATTAACTTTCTGCATATTTTTCTTTAAGCTTCAAATTCAACACGGGATAAAGTCCATTAAAGGAAGATCCCTTGTATTTAGTAGATGTCAAGTTGATTTAGGTAAACTAAGCCGCATTATTAAGCTGTATTGGCCTCTAATAAGCATGTTAGCCTCTAATACAGCTTAATAATGTGGCTTAGCTGACCTAAATGATCTTTTCCGTTGGCTAAGCTACATTGTATTTGCAACTACATAGCATCATTATTAAGCTGTATTAGCTTTTAATGTTGTATTAGCATCTAAAATAGCTTGAATATGTAGCATAGCCGAGCTAAATTAACTTTTGGTTCAGCTAAACCAACTTACATGATTAAGCTCAGGATGAAGGATATTAATATAGATAATTAATAAGTCCACTGAAGCAGGATGCCTTGTATTTAGGAGATATCAAAAAAGTTGATTTGGCTAAGCTACATTATTAAGATGTAAACTATTAGCATCTAGTGGGGAATACCTGGTGAATACTTGCTAACAGCACTGCTTGATTGTGAGCAAACTTACACAAAGTACTTGTGCTGAAACATAAAAATATGAAACCACAGTTAAATATTATTATGCATCTAATAATTATATCAACATCGTATACAGGTTCATAATGTATCTTAGCCAACTTAAATTGAGTTTCGGGTTGACTAAGTACTACATTATTGTAGTAACTCTGTTAGTTGTACTGGCATCTTGGCAACTAAATTAGCTAGATGCTATTGGTATTAGCATCTAATACAGTTTTTAATGTATTAGCTGAACTAAATTAAAATACAGTTTTTAATGTATTAGCTGAACTAAACTAACTTTTGGGTTGGCTAAACTACATTTATTAATTGTATTAGCACATTGCTATAGTCTACTAATACAACTACATTAGCTAGATTCTATTACTATGTAGTATTAGCATCGAATACAGTTTTTAATGCATTTTAGCTGAACTAAATTAACTTCTGTGTTGGCTAAACTACATTATTGAGCTGTATTAGATATAGTCTGTCTCACATAAAACAAATCACTTGCTGAGCTATGAAAACCTGTTCATGTTCAGTCTATGTAACGTTAGCCTGTTTTCTCTTAACTGTAAATTTTGGCTTAGATATTTGTGCATCGCTTGTTTCAGACTGTCAGTTCCTCCCCGGTGTCTTATGGACTGTACCACACCATGAATCTACCCCTTCCCTCACCCTTGCAGTGGGCCGCTCCCCCTTCTTCACCGCCGGCTTTGGTGGAAGCCAAAACAGAACATCATGGCGATTGATGGTAAGTAGGCCAATAACGTTTCTCCTTTCCTTGTAATTAACTTCACCTGGAAATAATACATGTCATTGCTGAATTCTTTAAACTGAAAAGTGCAAATGGTTTCAGGAGAATGGTGCTTGCTTTGGCTGGTATCAGTGAAAGTTTTTTTTTTTTTATTTCTTCGAAGCGGTGATTTTCCTTCGCTGTGTGTGAGGGGACAGGAGTCTTGAAGCGGCTCAGTGTGTTCCTAACGGCGGTGCTGAAAGGACAGCTCCGCTGTTTTATCGGCATACCATTTATTTAAACGGAGAGTTACTGAAACGGTGCCATGTGTCTATTCGCTGGTTGTGCTGCTACTGTTAATTTAACATCACTATGGCTGTCATTTGGTTCTCGTCGAAGACGGCGGGCCGTTTTGTACCCTCGCTGCATGTTGGTACTTTACAACTTGGGTTAAAGGGAGCAAACCCCAGACAGATGGGGTTTGAGTGTGAAATCGTGCCAAGTTTTAGACCAGGACAGTGTGCTTTGGAAAGCACTGGTTCAGCTTTGGAATATCCAAATCACTAAGTGAAGCTTAGGGTTACTGTACACTAAATCATTGATTGTGTATATTATATTATGTTTTAGCTACTGTTGTTTCCCCCCTGGCTATGTGTTTCTGGGCTGCACAGTGAACAGATATGTGCTTTTACTCTTCACCTTTCTCTGCTTATATAACTTTGCAGGTTGTAAGCAGCTTTGGTGCTTATTTGATCTGTTTGGATATCATAATGCTTGCAGCGTTGGAATACTTTAAATGTAAGTGGAAAGAGGCCATCCCAAAGCTCAGTGATAAATGACCTGCTTTGTAATAACAGAGAGTGGTAGCCTTTTTCCTCTTCAATCAGAATGAGAAGCTGTGTTTTGAAAAATATTACCCACTTATGGGGAATATTAGGCCTTTATAGGCCCTAGTTAATCTTAGTTAATAAAGTATGAAATAACACACATATCTGAGTACCTAAATGCATCATTAGTGCTTAGGAAATATGGATCCACAGTAGAATATAATGTGAGTCTATGCAGACGTCATTTTCATATGCTGATGTCTTTGTTTCCCAAAATAAATCAGTAATTAGTCAGTACTTTAATTTGTCTTTCTTCAAATGTCACCACGTCAAACCTGTAAAAGTTTTGAACGGGTGTATTTTATGGCCTCATTAATTAGTGGGCAGCAGAGAGGTGACAAAAAATGAGGGGAGAGAGAGTTATGGGAAATGGCATACAACAAAGTTTCCCAGCCAGACTTGAACACAGAACATGTTAATCACGGTATATGTTACACATTTGAACCACTAGGTCAGTAGGATGCCCCAAACCTGTAAAAGTTTAAGGTCTTCACCAGCCTTTGGAGAAAGAGGAAAAATAATAGGCCATGAGGAATACAGGACAGCAGGGTTCACCTCTAGAAACCAGCACAGCAGTGGGAACTATCCAGTTCCTGCTGTAAACTAGGCAAATAGACCAACCATCAGCCCAGGGGCCTCGGGGCTTTGCTAATAAGACTGATAATCTGATCCCTGCCTTTTCAACTTTATCTTTGCATAATGGATTTTTTTGCTATTTTACCCCCAGTCTTTTTTTCCTACATGTTAGGGAACCACAAATAAAGAAATAGCTGAACAGGAGCATCTTATAACCACAAATTCGTGTTTTATATATTCTCTGGTTTAGGATTTCACTCTTAATAAACCACAAGCAAAGGAGGAAACAATCTACAAATACCACAAGACACACCGTAAGAGGCAGCTCTTTACCCCTGCATTACTTAATCTCGCCCTGCCTCATCTCCAGCAGTCTCTCTACCTTGTTACCTCATCCAGTTTATCAGACAGCCACACTTCGCCACAGTTAGATGCTTATTCTACCCCGCCCACTGACCTCAACTTCCCGCCACATTAGTCAGCAAACTGCGTTTCCTGAAAGGCCATGATTATAGCGGCCCCTGTCCGCCATATTTCACGGGAGCTAGTTGGCTCCGCTGAGATTTATAGAGCAGCTGTGGGGCTGACTGACACCTGCAGCATCCAGAGGCCGGGTTGTCAACACCAGTGGGAGGCTGTGATTCGGTCTGTACTTGTGATGTTATGTTGGATGATTATCATCAGGTATCACAAAAAACAAAACAAAAAAAAAACCCAGGAACAAGTTGTTTCTGCCTGACATTTTAGAACAAATAATTAATTTGGATGTTATGATGTCTCATTGTGGCTGCATGAATCAGTGTTTCTAAGTAATTATGTTTAAAAGGTGCTATTATTTAGAGTGCAACTTGTCGTCTCATTTAAGGTTCACAAGAAGTTTTCTGCGCTGACAGCGTTACTAAGTAACAACAAATTTAATATATACAGTATAGATACAGCAAAACAGAGTACAGCTGCAACACACTATTTTTTCATTTTCGATTAAGATGACAATTATTCTTTTAATTAATCACTTACTCATTTAGTGTATGAAATACAAAAAAAATATAAATATAAATTGTGAAACAAATGCCCATCACAATTTCTCAGAGCCCAAGGTTGAGAAGCTGGAACCACAAAATGTAATTTTTGCTTGAAAAACTGAAACTGTCAGTTATCTAAATAGCGGCTGACTGTTTTTCTGTCTGTCTGTCAAGTAATCGATTCAGCTCTAAAGCAGTTTGCAAATTGTTTTACATACATATTTGAGAGATAAAAGTAGGAAACATGATGGAAAGAAACGTAAATGGTATTGCAAGCATCGCATTCAATTTATATGATTTGTTACATTTTTCAACACTTCCTCCTAGTTTTAGGTAACAGCCTCAAGTTGAAGCCTCAAGGCTAATATTTTAGCAGCTATTTAGAGACTGTATTAATGCATTCAATGACATTCAGCTGTGTGAATTATTTTGTTTGTTTATTTAGCTAATTCAGACTGTGCTTCATCTTTGAATCATCTTAAAACGTCTATTATCAAAGCGTGCTGCCTTAAATATCAAATATATTAAAGCTCCTTAAGCTTCTTAATTGGATATACACAGCAGGCTCTCTGTGAAAAGATCAGAGTGACTTGACTAAGCTTGTGCTATTTGCATTTTTTACAAATGCCTTTTGTTAATTAAGTGACTGCAATATACATTTAAATAAGGAAACATGCTAATCAAAATTCACTGATGCACTAACAACTTTTGGAAAAGCAGTAAAAATACATCCTAATTCGTTTACGAGATGGAGGATTTTACAGAAATCAGGATTTTCTTGTACAAATGTGATCTTGACAGGACTGGTGTATTGTGTATGGTTCCACCGCTCCTCCTTGTGACAAGCTGTAGACAGATCGACTGCAGGCCCAAAATGGATTTCACATATCCTGGTTAAGCCCGGTTTTCTGGCCGGCAGATCGAAAGCAGCCTAACTCATGCGCTTGGTATTCTCAGTGTGCGTGGTGTGTATGAAGCCTTGTCAAGTCCTGAGCTGGAGCCAAGTACAGAGTAGGCAGCCCGGGAGGTGTTTAGCTGTGGAAATATTATGTGTTGAAATTATAGCAGCAGAGAAGCTCCTCATGCTGACATTTTGACAGTATCTTTCAAATCTTACTGAAATGCCTGCCATGGCATCTGTCCTCTGGTGCCTTTGTCAACCAGTTTATCTAAATCCAATAAGAAATATGTGGATGTCTTAGTGGTAGATCACATATGTTGTTTAGACTGAGAAAAACAAACAGTACATGTTTTTTTTCCTCGAAGCATTAAGATCGTGTCTTCCATGAACCCCGATGCTTCCTGTCAAGGATTTTTCAGCTTCTCTCCCCACCTCCTCCCTGGCATGGCTCTGTTTTGGAGAGCGAGAAACAGGATACGAGATGATAATAGCCAATATGTCTTCGGACCATTTCAGCTAATGTTTGCTGTGAGACATTGTAACTGGAATAGAGCAATGCATTACTTTCAAAATGAAACTAAATGAAACTGTTCCTGTTGTGGGCCATACATCAAACCACAAGGTTTCTGTGTCACACAAGCTAAGGCAGTGAAGAGGCTGCCAGTCTTTACAGTGATGGTCTTAATTATTTATGATAGTTATAATTAAAGCTGCTCTAATCAACATCAACAAGGCAGACAGGTGCACAGGTAAGCTGGCAGGCAGACATAAGTCCCAGAAGGCAGACAAGACAGAGCCAACATAGCAACGGGGACGAACTGACAAAGGAAGGACACAGACTTAAATACACTTAGGTTAGGGAGCCAACGAGACACAGGTGAAACTGATCAAGACACAGGTGAAAACAATCAAAGCAATCAAAGACAGGAAGCAAAACTAAAAGACACTTGAGGGAAGGAGACTATTTCAAAATAAAACAGGAAATAACAAAACGCAAACCCAAAACCATGACATAAAGAGGCAACTCTTTGCTATCACGTTAGCTAGGCTATATCAACTAAAAAGGCAATAATCTGTCAGAAGTGTATTATTGGCAGCTTGTTGTGGTGTTGGTCAAAGTGGCTTTAAGTTTTACGAATAATGAGGTAGTTTATTATTTGACCACGACTGTAAATGACAGCAAAACGTAGTAAAGACTCTCACACAGAGCTGAAATGAAACAAGTGCACATAAATTGGGTAACATAAGTAAAATATTTTGTTTCTTTCTATTTGGGGGGGTGGCACACTGCTAAGGGATAGCTCCTGCATTGTCTCATCATCAACAACATTTTCGCTGTATATTAGATTTTTCTGTTATCTTGTTGTCTGGTTGAGACAAAGCAAGGGATTTGTTACTCGGAGGATTTTTGTGCAGTTTACTTATTGATCCGCTTTCCAGTTGACACATGGCAAGGGAGGTTGGGAGTTGAATTGCAAGAAACAAAGGGACATTCTGAGCTCAGAGAAAAAAGTTAAAATGCATATTTCACATGGAAAATGGATTTTTTACTCCAGTATCATTGTCTTCTAGCTTGTTTACAGGCTCAAGCTATTATCAACTTCACAGTATTTGTGAAATGAATATTCTGATTCTAAACTGGGCATATTTGGCTTTGTCAGTTCTAAAAATAAGGTATTAACTGCACTACTTTGAAAGTGTGTTTCCATTGCCCAGGGCTATTGATAGTGCTGGTAATATGGAGCAATAGTTAGCTGTGACTTCACACAGTTCTCAGTTTCCTCACAAGAAAACCCTGTGCAACAGTGAATGTTATACAGATGCAGTCTGAGGAAACTGTTGCTGCTTTATGAACTCGGGTAAGCTGGCTAATCTTTGACGTACTGTATCCTCCACTTGCTAATTGGCTTAGCAGGAGTTTACCCTGAAGTCACTCCCTCGTGCCTTTCATTATAACAACACAAACAGGTTTAATGAACAACCTGATGTAACGCAAACCTCTGCCTCTGCCAGTTTCAATAAAGAGACTGAGTGATTTTCATGTAATGGCCGCTGACAAGAAATTAGTCTCATAAATCAATTATTGCTGTTATTGAGAGGATATGAAGTAACCCAAACAACACAAGCTGATTCTCTGTCACTGTTTTATTGATGAGAAAGAAGGTCACTGCACATTTAGCTAGTTTAGTTCCTGAAATCCAGTCCATTATAAAACAATTCCTGCATGTCTACTTTTAGTTATTCATATTAAAGCTGCACTAATTCATATTATTCTATTAATTTTTATATTTTATTATATAGTGGATCAAATGACAATGTGTGGTCACTCATTGTGATGAACCCGCAGAGAATTATTACCCAACTCTGCAGTCCACTTCAGTTTTACGTAGCGTTTTAGCATCTTTTAGCTCATTGTTTTGGTTTTACAGCCCGCAACTGTACTGTTTTGATTCACTCTCTCACTATTCTTTTTCAAGATGCAGCAGGCAGCTGTTTTTAGCAAAAAAGCTACCTGCCCAGCATCAAACTGCACTCTGACAAAGTTAGCAGCTAGCTGGTGAACATATCGGAGCAGCTAGCACTTAAAAAGCAAGGTATATCCCTCAGAAGTTGGAAAGAGAGTGAATATTACTCAGTCAGTTGGCTAGAAATACAACTTCAAATGAATGCTAATGTCTGCTGGATGGACAAATAGGCATCTGTTTGTTAACACTGTAACTGTTTGTTAACATCTTTATAAGGATATGACAGTTTTGTGTTTACAGCTTGTTCCGCTGCCCTTGAAAAAAAATCAATGAATGCTGCTTTAAAGTTAATTTTAAAAGTCGTCTGTATTCAACTTGAGTTTGCAATTTAATGGGGGCAAGTTTGTTTCCCTGAGTTCCTTTCTCACATAGCATGTTCTCTCCACTGACCTCAAACAATCAAATAGCTCTGTGAGGTCATTTTCTTCAGCCCAACTTTCTGTCTGTGTCACAGTCTTAGTCCATCCTTCTCTCCTGAACCCAGATGTCTTAGCTTCGGCAGCCTGATTAGAGGGGGCAGATAGAGGAGATTCCTTAAATAAACTGGGACAAATCCTAAAAATGCTGCCAGCCTGGCCCCAGACGTCTGCATGAGGGAAGACTGTGAGGCCGCAGACTTCACCTTGATTTAGCTTGCAGAAGTGAGACTTGCTCCCTGGTGAAGCTGGGGTTGAGAAACAAGAACTCAGAAACTGCACATTGATCACAACTGGTGCTTCAAAGTGATTTCTGTCAGACTCAAGAAGAGATCGTGTGAACCTCCATGTAGCCTACCGACAAGGTTTTAAGAGCCTCTCTCTTTTCAGTGTACTCTCAAAAGCATCACAGGTAGACACGAAGTACAAATCCTGTATTATACACAGTGTGCAGGATTATTTCATCACAGTTACGGTAGGGCTGTCACAATTATTACATAATTGCCTGATCGCATGTATTTGAGCTAACCGCGACCATTTTGCATAATCGTTAGAATCGTTTCCCTTCACCTGTCTAAGAAAAGCTGGATGAAACTAACAGATATGTCATATTTCCATCACTATTTCTACATTGTTCAGTGTTTCCCACACATAGACTTGTCTATTTGGCAACCCATTTTAGCATTTTTTTATCCTTCCGAGAGAACGACACCATCCGCGACCGATTAACTAGTGAACACTCTCCCCTCGCTCTACCCCTCCTGTGAGGTCTACTGACAATAGGACATGCCCTGCAGAGAAACAGAGAGAGAGTCTCCTGTTTAATGTAGGTCTAATTATGCATTCTTTTGTAAAAGCTTGTAAGTGCACCTGTTGGTGCAGATGTCATTCGGTACCACGTTGGTTTTGATCGTTTCGATAGGCTACGTCATTAACAACAAGCCTCCTCCGCACGCGGCTCACCGGCTCTTGTGAAAACAGATTCGCAGGTGAAAAAATCCAAAACGCAAGTTGTTTTTTTTGGCTGACTTTATAAAACATACTGCTGACGAAGAAAGTCAGCAGAGCAGACACATACAAGGAGAGAGAAACAGTCTGTGTGCAGGAGACCAGAGGTGTGTGTTTGTGTGTGTGTGTGTGTGTGTTCTATGCCAATAAATGGCTTTTCTTCTTCATAAGGTGTATGTGTATTATTACATTATTATTAGGCTTAATAATAATAGTGGCATAAAATGAACAGAAAAAGACAAATCGTTTATCGCAATTATTTGTATGACAATTAATCGTCAACTAAAATTTCATAATCGTGACAGCCCTAAGTTACGACCCCTGATACGTTCACCACAGGTATCATCAGCACTCTTGGGCAGGTGTTGAAATTTGCCTCAGAAATTATTAAATTTTCTCAGTTTTGTCTCCAGCATCCTGAAACATGGAATTTTAGCTTGGCCAAAAAGTCTGCATAACAACCATATTATTTCTGTAGAGGGGTTTATTTGTGGTCTTGTTTGGCCTTAATATAAGACAGATGGTTTTGAGGCTGATCTCGTCCATCTCCCCCCAGAGGCCTCAAGCAGCACATGTGACAAGTCATTTGTCAGTGAGGCTGTTTGTTTGACATCAAGATGTTGAAGAGTTCGCTATAATTACTGCTGTTACTCTTTGATGTTGACTGATCAGGCCCTCTAATTACACACACAAGTCATGAACAATTAGGCCAACCAATTATTTTAATTATCAAATAATCTGCCAGATATTTTCTCGATTAATCAATTAATCATTTGGCCTATAAACTGTCAAAAAAGCGAAAAATGTACATCACAGTTTCTGAAACCCAAAGTGACGTCTTCAAACTGCTTGTTTTATCCAACCGACAGTTCAAAACCCAAAGATATTTAATTAATGATCATACATGACAAAGAAAAGCAGCAAACCCTTACATTTGCAAAGCTGAAATCAGTGAATGTTTGGCATTTGTGCTCGAAATAGTTGCTGATTAATATTCTTTCAATCGACTAATCAAATAATTTACTAATCATTGCAGCTCTATGAAAAATGTCAAGCCATTAACTATTTCTTGTGCATATTTAAGTTATTCATTTTTTGACTCACTTGTCAGAGATTTGGGTGTGTCATGCTAGCAGCGGCTAATGTAGCTCGACTCGCTAGCCTCAAGCAGAGATGAGGCTACATAAAATATTTGGGTGCTGGCTAAAGGAACTTCCATCTCCAAAACACTGATGGCAGAGAAATTGCTTGTGGTGTGATATGAGCAACCAGCACTGTGTACCGTATTCAAGAGCACATGCAAGAAAATGTTATTTTTGTAAGTATGGTGTGTGGTGAGTGAAAGAGGAGTGAAAGAGCACAGGGAGCTTCCTCCCACACACAGCTGCTGTATCGATCTGCTGGACAACAACTCGGCTTTCAGCTCCTAGTTTGGCAGGAAAGATTTTCAGTCTTGTCATGTAGCAGCTCAACTTCTCTCAATGGCTGTGTTTACATGTGGTGACATGGCTATCAGCCATACACTGTTTTATGGCTTACTGAGGTTTGTGTTTACGTGAACCTTTGATATCTTATGAGAGTTTTCCTGCGGCCATGAATAAACCAATTGAGAATATTTACTGAGGCTTTTGAGCGGCAGTAAGTTACTACCTTATACATGGGAAACAAATGATGCTGTATGCTTACTGTAAACACTGCTCAGTTTTATGTTACTGTAACAGTAGTAGTGCAGATGGCAATTACTGTAAGTAAAGAGAGAAGTTTTTAACATGCCACAGAACCTGCTCAATATGTGACTAAGAACAAGGCAGTTTAAAGTCATGTTTTTACAGCCAGCGTTACTTGAGTTACAGGATTTAGACGCTTACAGTGTAAACACAGGCAGACAATGGTTTGTGTCAATATATCTGCAGCCTGGTCGCTGTTTTTTCACTACTTTTTACACTTCAAACAGATATTGATGTGACTTTTAAAAAGCAATCCAAAGACAGTAAAAGTAAAAGAACACATGAATTTTGTCAAGGTAAAGGAACTGTCTTTTTATTCAGAGCTGGAAGCATTACTGTACAGTTAAACTCATAGGGTAATAAAAACAATGCATATGGTGAAAACTTAGTCACTGGTTGTAGATCCACCCAACAGCATCAAGACTTTTAGTTGTTCTCTTTAGGGTTGCAACTAGTGATTATTTTCATTATCAATTAATCTGCAGATTGTGTTATCAATAATCAATATATTTTTCAGTCTGCAAAATGTTTGAAACATTTTCACAATTGCTCAAGTTTACATTATTAAAATTGCTTGTTTTTTTCCCCAACCTTCTGTCCACAGCCCAAAGATATTCTGGAAACAGAGAAAACTGGCAAATATTTACACTTGAGAAGCTAGAACCAATGAATTTGAGGCATTTTTGCCTAAAATACGATTTTCACAACGAATTATTAAAATTCTTGCAGATTAATTTTTCTTCGGATTGCAGTAGTTCTCGTTTCTGCCTTTTGTGAAACATTCGGACTGACCTAAACCAATCAACCACGACTGACTCCACATGTGTTTCTGCACACAGCCCAGTACAGAAAAAACCTGCATTTTCTTAAGCCCTACATTTCTGATTCCTTTATAGATATGTCATCATGTAGTTCAAATGTTAGCTCGGTATGAAAAATGACATGAGGGTCATGTGTCACCACGACCATTACACCACTGTGACACCATTAGTTTCAGTGCGTTCAGCCTTTTGTAGTAGAGCTGTACAAATCTTACAAGTGTCACAGTTGACGGCAGCCAGCGCTATTTGAGACCTCAACCTGTAGGCAGATCCCAGAGGCAGCCGCAGAGCTCAGAGACTGGGAGGCCATCACAAGTGTGAGTAATAGTTCTGAATTACAGTCACTGTCTGGAAGCCTGTCTGGTGAAGAAAACCATGGTGAGCTCTTTGTAGAGGTCCTCTGAATAAAAGCCTCTAGGTACCTACCCCCATGATATACTGATGCTCTGATGGATACTCACGCCCCTGCAGCTGCCACCCGTCGGGTCCAGGCCACTGAGCTGACACAATGCCTGATGAGAATTCAGAATGACAGACGACCTCAGTGAGGAGACATTGTTCTTGATGCTGGGCTCTGAAATAAAACTCCCTTATCTCAGAGTAATGCACAAGAAAAGGGATTCTTAAAGAGGTCATATTATGCTTTTTGGCTTTTTTCCTTTCCTTTATTGTGTTATATATCTTTTTTTGTGCATATAATAGGTTTTCACAGTGAAAAAGCCTGAAGTCCACCCCAAAGGCAGTTACCCTCTCCCACAGAAAACACTGCTCCTGAACTGCCAGAAAACAGCTCGATTGTGGTCCAGCCTTTACTTCCATAACGTATCTACGTCACTATGTAACACGCGTCATAATTGAGCAGTTTATAATGTAAGATTATAATACGTTTATAATGTAGAGACAGTGCACAGTTAAAATGTTACCTATGAAAGATAAATTAGTTACACATTAATAAATGACCACTCTTAAACATCTTGCTCCAGTCTAGGTTGTGAAGCTGGTTCGGTGTGTATTGATAATTTCCTTTGTTATTTATGTGAATTTAGTGGCTCTGTGAATGGCAATGTCAGTCTGGCTATCGGTTTGTCGGTCGGTCCACCACTTTGGCTCAGATGGAAATATCTCAACAACTATTGGAGGGATTGCCCTGAACTTTTGTACAGACAACCATGTTCCCCGCAGGATGAATCCTAATAACGTTTGGGATCCCTGGATTTTTCTCTAGCACCACCACGAGGTAGACACTTGTGGTTTTGAGTGAAATATCTCAACAACCATGGGATGGATTGTCATAAAATTTGGTATGGACATTTACCACCCCCTCATGATGAATTGTAATCACTTTGGTGATCCCTTACCTTTTCATCCAGTGTCATCATCAGGTCAGAGTTTTAATTTGTCCTTTATGACCAGATACCTGCAGCATCAGCCACAGTTGTACTTTTTGTGTTGTGCTAAATAGCAAATATTAGCAACACCAACTAAGAAGCTATACTAAGATGGTGAACATGATAAACATTAAAGCTGCTGAACATCAGCATGTTAGCATTGACATTGTGAACATGTTAGTATGCTTAAGTATGAAAACTTAGTGGGTTGAATAACAGCTGAGTGTTTTGCCAGTAAGATGACACATGCTGCCTGTTTGCATTGAAAGGCAACACAGTCAGTAAGTGTTCAATATGGGCAGTTCACAGTCCTGGCAGGTCCCATAATCCATGTTGTTAAGGTTGGAAATTACCAGAAGCTATGACCAGTAGCCTAAATGGACAGTGTATTGACAGTAAATGGACTGTTGCAATATACACAGCTAAAGCCTTTGCATCCCAAATTCTCTTTAGATGAGACTACAGTGAGGTTAGCTCACTTTAGGCTCTGTAGGTAGAGTGGCAATTCACAGAAGGCCCAATTCAGACCTTCATTTTCCCTTAAGTGGTTTGCACATGTGCATCCCACTGTATAGGTTTGAATATGAAAACTGGGAGGAATGGTTTCTTGCACATTTTAGGTGGGGAAGCAATGAAGCCCTCATCCATATTATGTTGTGCAAAATGTTTATATTAATCTAACGCAAAGTTAAATCTCATTAAAACCGCATCTACAATATGTCTATCTTAATGTAAATAAAATGTCAGCATACAGTACAAACATGAAATATACATCAAATACAATATTTTCCTCTCAGTCAACCAGATCTGAAGTTAATTTGGTAATTCGGCTGTTCAGTTCTGTTAATGGATCTCTGGACAGTATTCAAAGCGCCTTAATATCGCTCCAAAATTCAGTCATCATTCCAGTCTTGTGTTTGGTTGTTTATGTAATCATCATATCAAACAGTGATACAAGAGTGCGTGGATGATGCCAAGAATTGTGCTGAGATTAGAAGACACTCTGCATCCAGAATTTGCCAATGGTTAAGGATCACTGAGCCATGCCAGCTTTAGAACAATGCTTTGTGGAGTCAGATCACACAACATTTTACTCAAGCAGCTTCACCATCAAACCGGCGGGTTGCATTCAAATGGCATCTGAGGATGTTGTAAAATACCTCAGGCCTTTATCTCTACTGTCTGGTGGAGCTCCTAATGACAATATGCGAACACAAAGATGCATAATCAAGGATGCAAGATTTTATCATGCTGTGGGTTTTCTAAATGTCAGAGATGCTGTAGAATGACACGCAGCTTTTAATAAATGCTCTGGTTTACCAGGGTGCTCTCGTCAAAACAAATAGGTTGTCGTTTCATAAAAGAGAAGTCTTTCAGTAGTTTGTTAAAAGCAATAGTTTTAACATTTTAGGAAAGAGGCTTATTTGCTTTTTTGTAGAAAGTTAGATGAGAAGATTGATATCAATCTCTTACAGTATCTGTTTGTCAAATAAGAAGCTAAAACCAGGAAATGGTAAGTTTAGCTTAGCACAGAGACTGAAAGCAGAGGGAAACAGCAGACCATAACTTGCTGTTTTTACGTTTTTTGTTTAAAAATTTTGTTAAAAATGTAGAGGTGCTGGTAGGCGGCTTTTGTTACCTGATGCAGAAGCTGCTTCCCTCTGATTCCAGTCTTTGTGCTAAGCTAAGCTAACCGACTGCTAGCTTCAGCTTCATATTTAATGGACGGATAGGAGAGTGGTATCACTTTTCTCATCTAATTCTCAGCAAGAAAGCGTATAAACGTATTTCCCCAGATGTCGAACTATTTCTTTAATGGCTCGTCTTTCCCCACCTTAGTTACTTTTTCTGAGGGAGAAGAGGGTTTAAAACAACTGTGTTGTGTTTAAAGTGCTGTATAAATAAAGTTAACTAAAGGTGAGTGGAAGAGAAAGGTTTGGGGCAGGAGAGATGTAAGAACACACAGCACATACTCAGCCTCTTAATAGGCTTATTACAGTATTTGTGGATAAAAACCAAACTAGCCTTCCATCATGTAAAGCTCCTCTGCCCACAGAAGAACACAAATCAAGCTGGAGATTACACACATCTGTCATCAGCTGCTGTTAAAACATCTGGGGACCTTATGTGGGCATTTAAAGCAGATAAACCTATAGCTTTCTAGTTATTGTCCATTAGTGTCTTGCTGGGGCTTAAGAAAAGAAAATACCAATAAACGACCATGTCAGTGCCATATAAAGGTATACTTTAGTCAGTGAATAAGTCTTAAATGTTTGTAGAGCAAGAAACACACAAGTGTTTCTTAGTTTAACCAGTGTATTTTAAAATCGAGCAGACTGTACACTGAACACCCATGTCAGACTGTTACCATCCAGTCTCTGTCAGTCTCTTATATCTGTGTTCTCGTCCTTTTCTGGGAGTTTGTCTAAATGTTCCAACATATTTCAATGTGTGTCCGTGACGTTTGTTTTGTCTTTCGTTCGCTCCATCACAGTGTGGCTCATTGAAACTGCATTGTCTTTCCAGGTGGTGAGCGTAACTGTGGAGTGCATGAGCTGATCTGCGTCAGAAAAGGTAGGGCAGATCAGAGCTCTGGGAGGTTGACCTTCGACCCCACACTGCCCCCCCACTCCACCTTCCTCATCAGTATTTATCACTGTGAAGCTGTCATTGTTAACACTTGTCCTTGTTCCCCAGTTCCACTGTGTTCAGGTTGTGCTGCCTTCACTGTTGCTGTTTGTTTTAGCCTTGTTTTGTTGTATGTGCTCACTGCGTGTGTTCATAGTTTTTCTATAACTGCCAACTGAAAATGTTTAAATTAACTTCACGAGCACCTAAATTTCATTTCAAATGTCATATTCTCTCAAGTCGGAAAGAAACTTTTAGGCATGAAAGATAGCTTTTTTCCTTATACACGTATATGTTTGTCTATTCTGTTGTCAGGGAGATTTCGGCGTCAAAATATGTGTTAATAGATTTTTAAGCATGGTAACGCTTAAGGTTACAGCCAATTACAGAGTAATATTTACATACGGGGTAAAAGCTGGTTCTCTTACATTTGAGCCCAATGTAAGATGTGTTTTGTTTTGTTCCCCAGCAAAAATGATTTACAGACTATTAATAATAAAGTAAGTACTCTGTGCATTAAGAAATTTTACAATGTAATTTCCCAAAGTATTTTTTTGTAATGATTTTTTTTTAAATTATACCCTAACTAATTTTATTGCAATTTCGGCACTGTTAACTCGTTTTACCAATTTTTCCTGTCTTGTTACCTAGTAACAATTACTGCATCCCATAATTGTTAAATAGGTACTGACACTATAATTTATTATGCCCAGTAAGTGTTTATTGATACCCTATACTAAATAATTACACTGTACTTTGCAGGCTGTAATCTGAAATGTTACCGTTTTGTTTCCGGATTTATATTATATATATGTAATATAAGTGAGTAAACATGATTTGTTTTGGATGTAACTGCATGTATTGAAGATCACAATGGTGCTGCAACTGTAAAGTTCTGTAATAACAAGTTTTTTAACAAATCAGGCTGGTTAGAAAAATCATCATGTTGCACTCAGTGCCTCTCTTTGCCATGGCAGTATTCATATTCTGGATGGAGATGACTCTCTTTGAAACCAAATAAATGCACAAGTAGATTTAGAGGGTGCTTCATCACAGTGTATGAACCAGCTGAATGGTCTGGTTGTGTAAGTGTGTGTTTGTGTGTTTCATAATTTGGGTTATCCCATTTGTGTTTTGTGATTGATTCCAGAGGGGTGTGTGTGTGCATGTGTGTGTGTTTGCATGTGTGGACAGGTTTGTGGCTACACATTAGGTGTTTTGCTTCAGAGCATTGTCTGAACTTGTGTGGGTGTGTGTATGGGAGTGCTGGTGAGAGTGCTCATGGACTGGCTGTGAAGTGTGTGGGTGTCTTTGTGGTTTTGAGATGGTTATGTGCTTTTTGACATTCAACATGGCAGCTGTTTCCGTGTGGACAGAACACAGCAAAGCCAATATTAAGGATATTTGTCAACAGTGACAATAAAGCACTCCAACTTGCAGAACTTAAACTAAAGCACATTTACATTAGTTTTCAACATATGTGCAACTGCTTTTCCTCATTGTATACTGTTTGATCATGTGCAAATACTATCAAATACCTTTCTTAACTCTGCTCCAAACACCAAAACCTAAACATTATTGACAATTTTAGGAACCAAGCGTAAGTACAACATCATCAGCCATCCACCCATCTATTTTTTTTTTTAGCCACTTACCTGATTCAGGTCGCCATGGCAACAGGGTCCGCTGAGCAACCCAGATGTCCTTTTCCCCAGCAACGTCCTCTTGCTCCTCCTGGGGGCTCTCTAAGCGCTCCCAAGTATTGTGGGGATGTAGTTCCACAATGCCTTCCAGTGTGTCCCGTGTCTTACCACCGTCGGACATCCCCGTGTTGAAGGATGATAGCTGAGAAGGACACTGTCACTCTCACTGTCATTGTTGAGACTGTTCAAACAAATCATATTTTGCCAATCATCAATCAAGCTGTCAGAGGACTTTATGTTTAAATGATAAGCGTAGGTGTGTCTTTGATTGTCTGGATTATGATGTTAAAATTCTTTATTGGTTCTAACTAAAGCTACAGTATTTGTAGCCACTGTAGTTTCATGTGTCACCTGTTGATCACTAATATCTAGTTTCTACCTTCAAACTGAGCCTCATGCAAATCAATTGACACACCGGATGAATATCAACCTAAACTGCCTGCACTACAACTGACTGCCATCTGAATACAGTCTGTGTTAAACTCTTTTATTTTTGGAGACTGGTATAGGCATCTTTGATATTGTCAGGTTTTCTTTCCTCCAAAATCTTTTAACAGTTCTCCTTCATGAAAAGAATCAAAGTGTCCACATTTATCTCCATTGCATATACCTAATTTATTATCTGAGCTTTCAGTCAAAGAGACTGTTGTTGTCTTGGAAATAGAGTTTGATACAATTTCTCTCACGTGTGATTTTCATTTTATGTCCAAATCCACCCCAAACACTAACTTTAAAGAAAAGGTGTGTGGTACATTTTATAACCATTACATAGTTGCTTTCCCACATTATTGTTCTCTGAGCTTCTTGTGTAACAAAGTCTGTTATTGTTTAATGTTCCTGTGAGTCATCATTCAGTCCCCCACACATTATCTAAGGGCTGTTCTCAGTATGTTAATGGAATACAGCAGATTTGGTTCAATAAGTCATATTAGCTAAAACTGAACATATTCTGTATGTGTGTGCGTGTGTCTGGCTGCATTTTTCTGTTGTGCTTTACTCACAAATATACTGTAAATTGCTCTATAATTTCTCTTACTTATTGTTCATTTATAGTCAAAACATCTTACTTTAACTCATTTATTTAATCAAGCACTTTTTAATCATATGAATTTTTACTTATCATCAGGATCATTTCCAGTTAGTTCCAGTTAATGGCTGCAGGTTTGAATACTAAATAAGAAGCAACTTGATCCCTGGTATGTAAGGTGAGAATCTAAATGCTACAGACTTATTTTGCATTTAAATTAAAGAGCGGTGAGCTTCTGTTTCATAAAATCAAACAGGAAAATGAGAAATAAGACATCACCTATACTGTGTGAAGGGAGTGAGGAATGAAACCTGAATACAGAGTTTGTTATTAGAGTAAAAAATATTGTAGTCTGAAGTCAGGAAGTCAAAAGTAAAGAGAGAAACTGTCTGTGGATTTCTGTGATTGAATAATATTTTCCCTGTTTGAGCCAGTTGGGGAATTATACAGAGCAGGATCCCGCTCCATCTGTGCTGTGAATAATTCAGTCAACAGTGAGAAGCTGGTACAGTGTGAGCAGACAGGCATTCCCATGGGAGAACGCCTGCTGCTCCCACCTCACCATGTGACCAAACATTGTGGGCTACCAACGATAATCCAGGCTCATTACAGCCCAGGCACATTTAACAGAAAACCAATAATTACTTCTTTTTTTTTGTTTTTTGCAGAAAACACATCTCTGTATGCTAAAAAAGTCAAACAGGAAGTTGGAAATAACAGCACAGCAGGTTGTGTAGCATTCTTTTCGAGTTCTTTAGGTGTGAAAGAGTTAGTCTGGCTGTTAAACAGTATTATTGTTAAAGAAGATTTGACAGCTCATTGTTTTCATAGTGGAGAAGTTAGATGAATCTAATTAAGCATTATGTGTGCATGTGTGTGTGTGTTTTGAGTGGATGAGCTCACACTATAACACGCACTGGACATCATCCTGTTATGTCTCATTTACTTCACCCAGTCTTTCCAAAAACATAATAAAGACATAGTAACAGACCAGAGTCCAGTTAATTGCTACAGGCATTATATTGGCATTATAAATAACAGAAAGCATCATCATCATTGATTGGAAAATAAGATGTCATCTAAGTACACTTTCTTGCCAAATGAGCTCATTATCTTGAATCAGTACAGAGGCAGTCATTTGGTTTAATTGAGCAAAATGGACTTTACATATAGTGATTTCCATGTTGAAAGCTTAATTCATCATTGTAAATGAGCTCAGCAGCAATTTGAGGAGTGAACAATATAGTCTTTCTAATCGCACTAAAAAATCTGTTGTACCTTTCCCCCCTCTTATATTATCTATTTTATCACTTCTCACTTCTTCTTGCTTATATGACCCCTCAGTGACTGTCTCAGACATAATGCTAATGTTGCGGATCTAGTACTGTATATATGCATATTATTATTTTTATTTTAACACTTAATTTCTATAAATTATTAATAGTTAGGGGGTCAAACTATATCAGTCCACCCATGATACTTTAGTTAACTCATCATGAGGAGTACTACACAGAGTGATAAATTGAGTATAAGTGGAAGTGGGCCCTCACCATCATCCTGTGGATGTTGGAGAGAGTACAGAGCGGTGCACAAGTTTTCTTTTTCGATCACAAACTTTGTGGGAAAAGGTTTGTCTGCAGTGTTTGATAGTGTGCAGCGGTCATACATAAAATCCTGGGTGCGGCCTGCATCTTACACTGAATACAAACCTTCTCTGCAACACTGAGAAACAAGAAACAGTATTTGCCATTTCATCCCATAATGCACCACACGCTATATTTGCCTCTGTTCTGATCTGTATTGTCCTTACTGACCACATGACGTGCACATGACCACACCTGATGTGACAATTTTATTTTATTTTTCAGTCATTTGCAAAGACATAATCTACCTTGAATAAGTATTTGCAATGAGTCACTCTCAACAATAAAGGCCGTTTACTGCCATTGCACAGAATGGTTACTGCCTCATAGCCTTTAGTAGCGTTTGAATAGCATGAGTGCAGCTCCCTCCCTAAATTATGGAGGATGCCTAATTTATTAAGCTATAAAAATGATTTGTTAAATGTGCCCCTACTTAAATAGAGTAGGAATTTCCCTCAAAGTGACATTTTAGTATTATGGAGCATTTTGGTTTTTTTAACGCGTAACAGCTTGTGATCAGTCACTGACCCACTCATCCTCTGTGTGTGCCTGATTGCAACAAATTATTTTGCCAGTGTAAAATGTCAAATTCATTTCCTGAACTCCCTGCAGGAGATGACAGTCGATCTCTGGAACTGAAGGTTGATAGCTCCTGAACTTTTGTAGAGGTCTATGAAGTGAAAATGTTCTATTAAATTATTGTGGTTTAGTTTTTGTTTTTTCAGATTGAAAGGGTTACATTAAGTAGTTAGCAGCGGTTGAGGACAAAGATGTTAAGCTCATTTGATCACTTTGATGTCACGAGGTTGATCTACTACCGAAGAGGAGAACAACAGGAAAGCATTACGTTCTGATAGCTAAGACAAGAAGTCTCCCCTGTGGCCACGCCTGATGATGACAGCACCGCCATGAAGGTGTTGGAAGGTCGTATGCGAGGTGGAAGACCATACAGCTGGCTATCGAATGTCAAAAACTCCCTCAGATTGTCGTCATCAGCAGGGTTCATTTTGGTTTTACAAATCCTTTCTGCATGTCTAATGATGTTTTTTTCTCATACCACACCGTATCTATTGATGTGTGGCATTCAGCGTTGCGTTTAATAAGCTCTGACTTGCCCATGTGTCTGGAGTCTGGAGTGATGCTGCACCTGAACCTGTTGCTATGGTAACCAACCGGCTGCTGTTGCTCTCATCAACTTGTTTTCTGTCTCTCCTGGCCCCTTTCAGTCTACCTGCTTCTGTCTCTCTCATCTGTCTTGAACTGATGTTTGTAGAAAGTGGGTGACATGTTTTTTTATTTAAGTGTCACCTCAGGAAAACCAAACTAATTCACTTAGACTACTCTCAGAGCAAAGGTGCATTAAAAACATTTATTATATTGTAAAAGTGCCTTTGAACATAAACCAACCACATTCATTTTAATATTAATAAACATGAATTCACATAACATAAAAAAATAGAACCATTACTAAGAGGACTGGTGGCCTTTTACCACAATATCAGTCATTTTCATGTTAGCTTACTTTGCTAACTTTTCTCCTACAAATTAAATAAATTGTGCAACAATTTGGGACATACACTTATTGGCTTTCTTGCTGAGAGTTAGAAGAGATGAGCAATTCCACTCTCACGTCTGTACGCTAAATATGAAGCTTGCAGCCGGGTAGCATAGCTTAGCACAAAGACTGTAAACAAGGGTTAACAGCTAGCGTGGCTCTGGCCGAAGGTAACAAAATCCACATACCAGCCCCTCTAAAGCTCACTAACAACCACATTATATCTGGTTGGTTTAATTCGTACAAAAACTGAAGAAAAAAAAAGACAAGTTGTGGTTTACAGGGTTAGCTAACCTGCTGCAGGCTGTAGCTTCAGATTTAATGGACAGACATGAAAGTGGTATCTCGGCAAGAAAGTGTGTAAGCATTATTCCCTAAATGTCAAACTCTTGCATTAAGTAGCGACAGGAACAGGGGACAGGTAGAAACATCCTTTTTGTCGCTTAAAGCAATGGGGTTTCATTTTGAGAAATACAACTAGCAATACCATTAGCATTACATAGAGGCTATATTCATCTTGGCCATGGTCTCATTTGTTTACCGAAGTCAGGTTTTTGACAATAGTGTGCAGATTTTTAAAATGCCAAACAACAGCAACTTTAACTTGAGTTTCTATGTCTCAGTCTCTCCAGAGGTGCTGGGGTTTCTGACAGCCATTGGACTCTTCATCATCCTCATGACCCTCCTGTTCTGGTACCTCAACAACAAGTTGGCACTAGAGAACCCAGGGAACCTTCAGTGCCTTGATGACTTCAGGAAAAAAGCAGAGCTGCAAGGTGAGCCTGCATTTACACATCTGTGCTTTTGTGCTCAAGGCACATTTCTCCATAATTAGTTCTACAGGTTACATACATCTTGAATGTTTTTTAATTGTACACCAGGCAAATGGCCTTTTTACGTTTGTAGGGAAGTTTGGTATCAACCAATGCTACAGGACCAAATTGTGAACTATGTGTCTATGGTAGTTGCCACTTGGGCTATATATCTCAGCTTACACTGTTTTGGATGTGTTTAGGCCACGAGCAATTTCCAAAGAACAAAGCCAGACTTCTAGCATATTAACATTTTGAGATTGTGTCTGTTTGGAACTTCGACATTAAAAAGGGTTCATGTCTTTTTGTCAGATTTGTTCCCCATTCATTTGACAACTGAGGACAGGACTGATATCATATACTATGTCCACAATTAACCAAAAGTAGATGCACTTAAATGCAACAAAAACCCATGTTTTGTGTAATATACCAAAAAAAATGTAAAGGATACATAAATTAACTGTACCATGACCCTTCGTAAGAGCTTCCACAAGATTCTCCCCTCATTGTTCAGATATCGAACCCCGGGCTCCACCCTGGCCCTAGAAAAGCCATTTGTGTCATTTAGCCACTCCGTAAAAATATGGACCTATGCCACTGACTGCAGCATGAGGCCTGACCTCTGCGTGGGGACATTTTCCACTGGCACTGGCCTTTCTCAACCCATGACGGGATTACTGTTGCTGACAGATGTAGGCCTGTTTACTTGTTGTCCGTCCACAGGGCTTCAGAAGTTTAAAAGGTTGGTGGCCCCAGGGAGCCCGCACAGGGAGTTGGCTCTACCCTGAGAAGCCACCTGGTAAACATTCAGTTAAAAACAAAGGGAGGCAGTATAAAGTGATGAGGCGATTGTTCTTGGTGTCTAGGTATTTTCCTGTTTGTATTTTTGCACAATGACTGTTTGTACGGAAACACAGGACAATTCTGCTTGTTTTTCATAGATTGTGTTAAATTCTAATGTAATCTAGTGAAATAAGATTTTTCTACTGTCCTCTCTGTGCCCAAAATGGTATTTTAAGAATGACAGTGTTTTTGAGAGATGCAAAATCTTTTATTCTTTATGCTTTCTACTCTGAAACTTTGGAGCGACTTTTCAGTCTGCATGGGAAATGTTCCAGCATGGCTCTGGCTGGAGTCATTTTAAAGCTCTGCTGCCTCTTGCTGGAACAAATGTGACGCTACAACTGGTGTTTCAGTGGTTGGCCCATGAAAAAGCGAGGATGTTGTAGTGACTTTTTTATAGACATATTTTGACAAATACACCATATTCAAAAATACCTTTCAATATAGGGACTGAGTTCACACACTGTATATATTATAGACATGCCAATAATATTTTTGAATTTCTTCACGAATATAATGATTGTACATCACCTATTTTTCTTATTTTCCTTGTTCTATCCCCCCCATGTATCTACGTGTGAGTGAGCCAAACATTAGAAATACCTCTCAGTAGAATATCAAATCAAGGCTACCACTTTATGTAACTATAGCCTCAAAATGACCACTGAAGACCATTAATATTTAAGTTTCACAAAGATATCAATTTTCTACTGGACTGCATTATATGTATCTAACAAACTTGTATTCCACAATTCATTAACAATAATAAATCAAATCAGCTTTATTGGCATGAGTGTAACAAAGACAGTATGTCCAAAGCGTCAAGTAATAATGAGAATAAAAGGAAAAAAAAGTTAGTTTAGTTTTAACAGCTAACACCTAGGCGTCCAATGTGCTCCAGGCACTGTGGACTTTTGATGCGTTCCATGACTTTTTCTCTCCCCCGACCCACCGGAACAACACCCTCTCTGTGTTCCAGGACCTCCTGATTTACAAATTAAGCTCTGGATTAAGCTCTTAATTTGTAAATCTGATTTACAAATTAAGCTCTGGATTTAACCATGCAATAGCCTCAGAAAGTGTCCATATAGGCCTAGCGTATTTCTCTGGCAGAAAGGGGCTGGCAGGGCGCTGGGGAGAGCTCGGATGAAGCGCTTGTGCAGTGAGAGAGAAAAACGCTATATGCACACAAGCCCTAAAGCTACTGTTCCAAAATAAAGAATACATTTATTAATCAGAGCACTCACATAAGAACGTAGCACTAGCAGAGCGCTAAATATTTTTTGAATTTTTGAACGATTCTCTGCAGGGGAAGGCGCATAGAAACAGCTGTTTGCAGCTTGCAGCTGGCTCTCTCTGATTTGATGTAGCCTCTGGGAGGGCACACCAGAATGATCTAATATGACTTCACTCCAAACATAAGGCGAACGGGTTTGCTCCAATATTGTTAGGGACAATTCTGTCCTCCCAAAAGGACATGTCCCTACCGTCCATATTGGACAGTGTCTCCCACCCACTCCATGACGTGCTGGTCAAACAAAGGAGTACCTTCAGTGAAAGACTCATCCCCCCATGCACCACAGAGCACCACAGGAAGTCATTCCTGCCTGTGGTCATCAACTCCTCCCTCTAAGTGTCAGTCTGTATGAACCTAAGTCACTAAACCATTAACATCACTGTAATACTTGAAATAATTGTGCAATATTCTCTGTTTAATACTCCAGTGCAATATACTCTGTTTTCAGTTAAAATTTCCTATTTATTGATATTTATTCATACTTCTATTACTGCTGTGCAATATCCACTCATATTGTCTCATAATCATCTTAATAAGCTACACTTGACTGGACAGTACTCATTACTGCACTATTACTTATTACATTGGATTATTATACCGTACATACTTATCAACCTCTAAATCCACTTTGGTACTTAAACTTTTTTTTAATTTCATACTTATATTCAATATGTACTTAATTTATCTTACCTGTATTATAGCGTATTATATTTTGATTTGCTTAGTACTTCTATTCCTCTATTCCTGTGTGCACTGACGTGATAGTGAGCAGCTGTAACGAAAGAGTTTCCCCTCGGGGATCAATAAAGTATTTCTGATTCTGATTCTGATATACAAACCTACGCCCTCGATATTACTTAAGACAGAAGTAGCCTATCTCCCAATGTCTCAAACCCAAACCAAAATTAAACTGGATTAAACTAAACAGGCGGGATGTTTGCTTCCATGAAATCAAGCTAAATGATTTTGAGGTATCTCGTTAATTCAGAAAAACAGGGCAGGATTTCTTTTTCATGAAAACTTATCTCTGAGATAATATCTCTTCTAATCTTGTCAACATGTTCTTTGTCCATCTGCTGGTTTTCTTGTAATTTTCTCAGTGAATTCAACACATACAAAACACTGGAAATCTAAATCATTTGATGCAGGATAAATGAACTAAAATACAGAAAATAGCATCGCAGGGTGAGTGTGCAGATCTTTTTTGATTTGAAGTCTCTTAAGCTTTGACTGAATGATCTGTAGCCTTCAGAATGATCCAATCAGCAACAGCTGATAACCAAACACTAAGGTGCAATGAATGGATGAATGTTTTTCATACATTTATACAGCAAAACATGTAAACAATAAGTAAATGTCATTTTTGTCATTTTTGTCCTTCAAATGTATACGTCAAGACCGCCACAACTGTAATTAGTTTGATATAATGTGAAGATTTAAACATGATGGCTCAACCTCTGGGCAAGGTGAGGCAAGTGTATTTGTCTAACCCCTTTAATACAGAGAGAAAGTGCTTTGCATAAGGTGGATAAATCAAATAAGAACATAAAATAAAATACAAATAAAATAAATAATAAAACTAAAATAATAGACCAGATAATGGACCTCTAAATGATAATTACACATGGATTATATTTTCTATAGTATTCTAGTGTTTAAACTATAGGGTGATGAAAAGAATGTTCCTAAAGTTTACATTCAGATATCTATTGCAATCACTTACACCAACTTCTAATAACATTGTTGACACCATCCACTGTAGGTTGTCATGCTTGTCAGAAATATTAGAGGAAGGAGATGATTCCTATTGGGAGACAGCTGATTTGATCATTCTGACTTTTTTTTCTAAGATGTTTGTAATCCTTCTTCTTTTCAAGCACTTGCTAACTGCCAAGTTTAGCTTTGGTGACACCTTTATAGACAAAGTCTGGTGAAGTTCATTTCTGGAGAACTATTCCAACACTGGAATTGTACCTGAAATCATTTTTCCATTTGCCTTTTACAAAGCAGTTCAGCAGATCTCCTGTGTAATACAGGATTGGGGCCAGTAGAGGCTGCCAGTCTACCTGACCTTTTGCATCTCAGTCTGTCCCACAGTAACCAACCCATCTTTCTTTACCCCAAACAGACAAGGCCTACACTGATGCCGACCTGCAGGGCTCATCGTCGGACAGCGAGGATGAACTGATGGGTCAGTATCAGGAAGCGGTCAGCCGCTCCCAAGGCCTCCGGGGAGGAGCCAAAGCAGCCGCTAATGTCAAACACACGGGAGGATTCAGCTGGGAGAGCCGGCAGAAGTACAGCCCTCTGACGGCTGATTATGACGGCTACAGCAGCGAAGGCTCGGCTGACGACGGTAGGTTCTGTATCTGTGAATTGAAGTAGAAAAACTAGTGTTCATCCCTACTAGACATATAAAATGACTTTGATTTTTTGTTTATTTTTCCAAGAACATCCACAAAGGATGCCTCAACAGTACAATGAAAAGCTGCACTTGTTTAATAGATTAATACAGATATTTCCTCCTTATCACTGCAATAAGCAGAGTCAAATGCACAGACTCCAAACCCAAATAGACCACACACACACACGCACACATAATGTACACACTGATACACACTGTCAGTTAATCCAGAGGTGATCAAAGCGAAGCTCCCGTTCAGCACACTCTCCGTGGGAGGGTTGTGAAACAGTCAACTGTCTGCATAATCTGCACAGCCGCAGCCTCACACTTTCTTTTTTTCTTTTTTGACGCATCTCTGTTTCCCATCTGCCAGACTCACCATCACATGGCGTTTACTGCGGTGGATGGAAGGCAGGTTTTTCTTTTATTTCAACATAGACCAAGTCACAGGAGAACACTTGCACTGACCTATTTGGATCAGCCTGTTATTCGTCTGTCACACCATTTTACTAGAAGTGTGTGCTGTTGATTTATTTGACATTAGGAAATTAATATACACACTTCATCTGCAGCCTGACCATGAATCAATCATTTAGTGTGTGTAACATATTTGACATGATATGATATACTGCAGTAATTTGTTATATTGGACTTGCGTATTCGTGTGTGATGGTGCTAAAATGAATGAGATGCTGAGAAGTATTTAAAGAAATAGTTAAACATTTTGGGGAAATACGATTGTTCACCTGATTGTCAAGAGTTAGATAAACTGATCAATACCACTCTCATGTCTGTACGCTAAATGCGAAGCTACAGCCAGCAGCCGGTTAGCTTAGCTTAGCATAAACAGCTAGCCTGGCTCCGTCCAAGGGTTATAAAATATGCCTACAAACACCTCTAAAGTTCACTAATTAACACGTCTATACCTTGTTTGTATAACTCATACAAAAACTAAACAGACAATTTTTTTGGCCAGTAGCAGTAACTTCCTGAAGTGTTCTTATCACCGCAACTTGTCATTTTTACACTTCATTCTTTGTACAGATTAAACAAATGAGATATAACGTGTTAATTAGTGAGCTTTAGAGGTGCTGGCAGGTGGATTTTTTTTACCATCAGACGGAGCCAGGCTACCTGTTTCCACCTGTTTTAAGTATTTAAGCTAAGCTAAGCTAACTGTAGCTTTATATTTACCAGACAGACACAAGAGTGGTATCCATCTTATCGTCAAGAACATTAGACGTTGTGATTCGTAACCACTGCTCGCAAGAGCTATTAATATAATATTTGTTTTTATATAAGATACACCTGATCCTTTTAAAACAGTAGAGGTGGTGATATCCTGCAGATCTGTATGAGATTCTAACATTGTAGTTTTGTTTGGACACATACAAAGATGCAAATCTGACATGCTTGTGTTCGACATTCTCAGACAGAAATCAGCCGTGTTTGTTTCTGACAGTGTTTTTCAAAGACAAAAAAACAATCTTTGCCAGGGTCCTCAATTGGTGAATCATGTCTGAACCAGCTTTGTGTTGTATAAGACAGTGGGTTCAGAGGCTGAGTGTCTGGCACAATCTATTTAAAGCAATGTTTGAATGTGTAGCTGAGGGATAAATTGTGCATGACATGCTTCTGACTAAATTAGTAAAGAAGCAAAGCACTGTACAAGGTTGTCGTTATGCAAGTGCAGCAAAAGCTGTTCGTATTCACATAACCACTAGATGGTCCCTATCATCTCATCTGGGTTCAGATATATAGTACCAGAAACAAGGGCTGTTCAGTGATTTCATATATAAGGATTTTCAGGTCATTTTAGTCGCATACACAAATTCCTGATGATGATTTTGCTTTTGTAATACTAACAATGTTTTCTGTTAAAGGAGATCATCTGATCGAAACTGGAACACAACATACTAATTTGATTTCTGTCTCACAGCCACAGTGAATCGCTTTTTATTGCCAATGTGTGAACGGATTGTAACGTAACTTTAATGATGAGACCTTCCCCGATTTTCTCGGTTGCCTATAACAGCCTGAGGACTGATTTCTCTGTAAAGGACTCAGGATGTTTTTTTTCCCTGTGAAAATCCAAAGGATGTGACGTTTATGCGCGCTCCCGAGTGCCTTGCCTCTCTTCAGCTCCCCTACAGGTCCAACAGTGTGCAACAATAGCTAACGTTAGCTTATAAATGGGGTCCGCTAACATCAACAAACAACCGGCACCCACCTATAACAGTTGTGAAACTGGCCTCCGTCGGTCTTAGGGTCTATGTTCAGTGCCGGTTCGGCCGTGTTTTGCAGTTCACTTAACGGCCATCGGTGTCATAAATAACAAGGATTTTCTGAAAACTCCACACAGTACCTTTAACACATCACTGATTAGTTGATGTCCACTTACAGGGCAAGTTTTTTTAAGAGCAGAATGAAATGGTGTGTTTCTTTCAAATATCATGCTTTTAAAGGTGCCACCTGTAGCAGTTTTACCACAATAAATCATCCTCAGATTCATTTGTAAACAACAATGCAGTGAAATGAGATTCTTTAGAACAGTGGTTCCCAACCTTTTTGGCTTGTGACCCTTTCAATTGATCTGCAGATTATTTTCTCACTTATTTGATTAATACGTTTTTTTCTATAAATGTCTGAAAAGAGTGAAAATGGCCTTTATGAAGTATTGAAATTGCTTGTTTTATTCGACCAAGAGTCCAAAACCCAAAGATATTCAGTTTACTGTCTTACTGTATGTGGCATCCTCACATTTGCATGTTGAGCTTGAAAAAAATGTATGAAATGACAAATCAAATCGATTAATCGCTGAATCATTTCAACTATACTTGTGACTAGTTTAAGAAAAGACTGATTTGTTTCCTTGTTTTATTAGAACATTTGTTAGAGTCCCAAAGAAATAATAACTAGTAAGTAATTTACACGAACAGAAGCAAAGCCTAGAGGAAAGTCTACAAAATTTTGCATAACTTTGTGTAGCATGAACATGATTTTTCTGCTTTCCTCTTCTGTTAATCATCTCGCGACCCCTCAAATTTATCTTGCGACCCATTGTGGGGGTCGAACAACTGACTTAGAAGACTGACCTCCTGAATTTCACGCTGAATTTCACCATGTGTCATGGGGTCATGTTTGTCAGATAATTTGCTGTATTTCTTCCGAGCATACAAAGCAGGAACTGTTTTAATGTTTCCATCAACGCACATTTACTACATTTCCACTAACTCCGCTGTCTCAGCTTCATGTCAGCTGGTCAGTATGCATATTTGCTGCTATTGACTTAAAAATAAAAGTTAATGGTGTGTTTGCCAGGGTCTTAATTCTATCAAAGAATGAGAAAATGAGTAAACAGCAATACTGTAATGTTTCATTGAATGTATTTCAAAGAAGTTCACGCTGGATTCAAGATGTTTTTTGGACACACTGACTTGTTTTCTGTAGCAGTAAGATTATGTAGTGAGTGTTCCTTGTGAGAGAGAGGCAGGGATTTGAGTCATGTGTGCCTGGCAGCAATAATTTGGACTAGAACTTGGTTTATTTATATGACAACATTTTTTGCTAAGAAAGGTCTTGTGTTTGTTTTTGTGTGAGTCAAATACTTAAAGGTTTGAAGGATTATATAGAAAATTCAAGGTTGCAAGCAGATTATTTCTTTCTGTAAAATAAAAAGAGGGCACTAAAAAAACATGGAGGAAACAAATCCATAGAAGGAAATTCGGATATGTTTGGAGTTTCTCACATTTTTTTGAAACATCAGATTATTGTAATCTGTTTACTTGTTTAGTCCACAACACACTAATCCGGTCTGTAGCCAGGAGGGGAAGTGGAGCGAGAACTCTGTCCACCCATGGCTGCACTTTGGTTGAAAGTGCTAGAGGTTCATTATTGTCCTCCCCGTGGTAAGGCTTTGATGGCTGCGGTTTTCTCTCCCACCAAGCCATCATGGATCAGCAATGATGAAGCAGTGTGTTCACACCAGTCCTCACATCAGGTCACTGTTTCCCTCCAAAAACAGAAAAATATTATTGACATAAGTAGTTTCCATGATATAGCTGAGACTGGGAGTACACTTTCAAACAAGCTGTCGTAAAAGTTCTGAGGCGTCTGTGTTATTTTCTCTCGACTCCCACTGCTGCTTGTGTTTGTCTGTGAGTATGAAGAGCTTTATCCTCAGGACATATGTATTATACATGAGGAGGATTGTGCAGAGGCTGCAGAATCAGGCAGAGCGGGTGCCCTGGTGGCACCGCACAGCATCCCAAAATAGGAAGTGAACAGTGAGAAAGAATTAATCGGAGGTTTGTCTGGACCAACTTTCTTTCTGTTCTCTGAGGTTAGCATGCTGTCATGACTGCTTGATGAGGACATTGTTGAACCTTTTTTTTCATTATAATGAGTTGTTACCTCTGTATAATAAGGTACTTTAGATGAGAAATGGTAGAAAAGTTGACTGTCACTGGGTGGAAGGATTTCCAATACTTCCACCTCAGCAGCTAACAATCAAAATTGTATTTGTTTTCCTACCGAGAGTTGGATGAGACGGTCAATACCACTTTCATGTCTGTATACGATAATTATATGGTGCCATGCCATTGTTCCGATGGCCCATTATTCCGAAACACCAATAGTCAGAAAAATGTCCTATTGGAGTGAAAGCCCATTTTTCCGACATCCCTAAAACAAACGCCCGTTGCTCCAAAAATACACACTCTCCCAGCAGTTGTTAGTTCAGTGTCTGCCAGCCCTGTCCATGGTGCTGAATTGCCGGGGGATTGCCCTTAATAGGCTCTTTTTGGCCTTACACCAAGCGACATTTCAAGTGATTTTACTGTCGCAGACAAATTTCCAATGTTGCAATAAAATCATGAGAGTTTTACCTCAGTTGGTGCGCGCCACCATCACACGAGTCGTTAGATGTAGGCTGATGGAATGATTTACAACCCTACAGTATCAACAGTCAATGAAATGAACTAGCTGGCTGATCAATTAAAAACGAATGGGTATACACACCAAAGTGAAACCGAAAATTATCTAGCATCTTGTATAGAGCCTCTTTTGTGAAACCGGCGTTTATACCGAGGATCAAGATTCAGAAAGCTTGCAAGCCACATGGATCCAGAGTTCTTGTCTGATGGAAATGTTTAATCATCAAATTTTTTTAAAGAATGCACCTATAGATTATATGTGCGCACTGCTCCCTGCTTGTGGACCTATATCACGACCCAAACATTTCCTGATCAGAACACATAAATCCATAATGGACTTTTTGTTGAATCTCTATTTTCTGATAGCTTGTTCATTTGTTGAGTTAAGCTTTTTCTGTTTTGTAGTGTCAGAGAGAGAGAGAGGTGGACGCTCACCAGACCAGACCAGAGCCCTCTATTAAAAAAAAAATAATAATAATAATAATTGTGCCGATTCAGCACCATGGATGGCTGGTCACTAAACTAACAACTGCAGGGAGAGTGTGTATTTTCGGAGCAATAGGCGTTTGTTTTAGGGATAACGGGCTGTCGGACAAATGGGCTTTCGGTCCAATGAGACATTTTTCGGACTATTGGGGTTTCGGAATAATGGGCAGTCCCCAAATGGGAAGCTATAGCAAGGAGAATTAGCTTAACCTAGCATAATGACTGGAAGCAGAAAGAAACAGTTAGTCTGGCTCTGCGCGCAGCCACGTAATGGTCCTGTACTGTAACTACCAAGCCAAAAAGTACATTTTTGAGTAACAAGTCCAGCACTGTCTGATTAGCCAAACTGCTGCTGGCTATGGCACTCAAGCATCCAGCAAGCAGAGGACACAATAGCATCTCCTGAAACATTAGCTAATAAAAATTTGAGGTCTTCACTATAGTGCAGTAGTTTTTTTTAACAGCCAGATTTAGTTACACTAGTCGAGGTTCAACATATCACTGACTCAAACTCACACATTTCCTCTATTCCTATTCTCACACTTTGTAAAGGATAGTATATAATGTAAAAGTATCACCAGGACTCCTTGCATAGTGTATGTATGTAATGACCTATAAACTGTGGTCACTGATGTTACTGAAATATATTCTCTTTACTCTTTTAAAGTAACTTGTGGTGACCAACCGCATCTGGCTACCCATGCTATAGACTGAAATGCTGCACAGAGATGCTAGGGGGATGGATAACCTGTCGCCCGAGTTGTTGGTGTTATTTAGTGAGCTTTTAAAGACTGCTGGTAGGTGTACCTTTTGAGCTTTGGAGGGAGCTGTTCCCACCTGCTACCAGTCTTAATGCTAAGCTCCAGCTCCAGATTGATATCTACCTTCTCATCTTACTCTCGGAAAGAAAGCTGACACATTTCCCAAGGTTGAACTATTTAAGAAATGAAGCTAGCTGATGAACAAGTGAGCCACATAGCTGAAATCATGTTCAAGCAAGTGTGTTTGTGTTTTTCAGGTGTTCAGAGGCACACACAGAAAGCTTTTCTTAGTTAAACACCTTGTAAAAGCCATTTTCACAGCATGTATTCAGTCATGTACAGGTCAATAAAAATGTCGTAATATCTATTGTATCTATTTCTCAGTAGTACTGTAACTTATTACTCGTTTGAATTTACCTCAGTCATACATTGCTGTGTTTAAATCAGGAAGATGATACTTCTGTTACAAACATTCACTAGACAGCAGCATACTACATAAACGGATAGAGGCCTTTTGCCTAAAGGGATTGGAGCCTTCACTGCTTGCATTATTGATAGCTACTGATTGATAGTTATGATGTTGAATTGGTGCTTTGTGAAATCTTGACTTACTGTCGTGTAAAACTACAAGGTCAGATGTGTTTCCCCCTCCATAGCCATGGAAAGGATAATAAAGTGCTGTTCTGCTCATTTGTAACCTAAGATATTTGTATCTGAGTTTCACAGTCAAGTTTTACAAAGCACAAACTGTTTCCCCACTTACAGAGGTGCAAGAAGGCAAAACAAGGCGACTGCCAGTACAGAGGGGATGAAACTCTGTGAAGGAAGGCTGGGTTAGACAAGAGGAGGAATGGTAACCATCCCAATTAGTGGGCTGGAAAAAAGAGTAGTGCTTTTACACAGCAGCTTCCATCAAATCAACCGCCCCCGGCTCAGCAGGAAAAAAGCTGCTCAAAATGGATTTGCTCCTTTTATCAAGCCCTCCATGACACTTAGTTAAGACTTCTTTGCCTCCATCCTGCCACTGTTATGTGCCACTTTGAGGTGGTGTCTCACTGATATTATTAAGAGTGAAAGTTTCAAGAACTTGGGAGAAAGCTGGAATTACGTCATCATAGTGTTGGCTTTTTCCAAAAGTTAAGAGACAGAAAAAGAAGTGGATTTTTTCCAAAGTTATTTTCTTCTTCATCTTTTGTTTTCTTTCTTTGTTTTCTTCTTTTATTTTTGAAGAGACCGGGGTTTAAAGCACTCTTCGCCAGTGTCCCTATGGGAGTATTAGCATCGGCTGCTCAATTTTTGTGAATCCAAATTGGACAAGGGAGGCAGATTTGAGAATGCAGCTGACAACACTATTCAAGGTTCTTTATAAGTGCCACAGAGACTCTCAGTATAGCCTCATTCTTTACCTTCCAGGCAATTGAATCATTTAGAAAGGTGAGAGGCATCTGTGGCAGATTAAGAAGTATTCAGTTCAGTCCTTTAATGGTGCATACCTGATGTTTTATTTAGTCTGTGCATTCAAAAGATTCCTCTCATAGAGAACATTATGCTCATGCAGATGAGCAGAATAAGTTCCGTTTGTCATAGTGAAAATGAAATCTATGATAAATTGCATACAATAGTATATGACTTAATGATACAGAATTACATGAACCATTTTACCAGAAAATAAGAACCAGAATTATACTTTAGCATTGAGATGCACATACAAATTAAACATTTGCTATAACTTAGAGCCTCAGTATATAAAATACAGTTAGCTAAGACTAGGCAGAACTACATATGCATGTGTATGCCTCAAGTAATGAGTGCTTTACTGTCAGTAAATTTAGCCTTTGCTATGTTGTAATCTAGTGTCCATTCTGTAAACTTATTACAACATGGGTACACATTCTCTCTCCACAGTGCCTCCTGTTAAAGCGCAATGAGATAACTTCTGTTATGAATTGTTTAAATAAAACCAATACTTATCAGCATATGTTGTGAATAATGCTCTAAAACCAAAGATGGGGAGGCTGCTTTTAGCTACAGATCTGGTACAAACTTCCAGAAGATCTTAGATATGTCTCACCTTTAAATCAAAGCTAAAATATACTGTATGTATCTTTAGATCTATTTTTTTTTTGTTGCTTTTCTCAGTTTTTCTTTCAGCCTCTTGTTGTGTTCATGTCCTATGTAAAGCACTTTGAATTACCCTGTGTATAAAATGTGCTTTACAAATAAAATGATCTTGCCTTGCCTACAGTAATACCTGCGGTTGAGGTGTCTACAGCTATGCCAGCAGCTCTGTCGTGCTGTACTTAGGCACACTGTGCTTTGAACCAAATGTAAATGCCAGTATGACATTCCATTGAAAAAAGAGAATGGGAAAGCCGCACACTAATAACTCATTTATTTCCAGTGGTGGAAGAAGTATTCACATCGTTTACATAAGTTAAGTAGCAATACAGTGTAAAAATACTCCTGTATTCAAAGTCTTACTTAGGTAAAAGTACAAAAGTATTAGCATCAAAATATACTTAAAGTAAATAAAACTACTCATTATGCAGAATGGCCCATTTCAGAATCATACATATTATATTACTGGATTATAATGCGAGATGTATTAATGTGTACATCACTTTAACGTTGCAGCTGATAAAGGTGGGGCTAATTTTAATTTCTTCATATACTGCTGGGTAGCTATCATAATATATCATAATTTATTAGTTGATTTATATTATGTACGTGTAATCTAAATCTGCAAAGTAACTAGTAACTAAAGCTGCCAAATAAATGTAGTGGTAAGTAAAAAGTACAATATTTGCCTCCAAAATGTAGTGAAGGAGAAGTAGAAAGTAGCATAAAATCTAAATACTATAGTACAAGTACCTCAAAATTGTGCTTAAGTACAGTACTTGAGTAAGTGTACTGTACTTACATTTCACCACTGTTTATTTCAAGGTAAACAGGAAATTGCCTTCTTTAGGATGAATGAGAATCCTGATCCTAAGAAAGGTTTGCTGAAATGTCGATATTTATACATTGAAATAAAAGCATCAGAGTTATGAGTGTGCAGCTTTACCATTCTGTTTTATTTTATGATACGTATTAATATGCATATTATTGTGATGCTTGATCTCTCTCCTGACTTCCTTCCAACCAGCCAACTGTATCCAGAGGATGAGACGTACACCGCCGCTGGATGAGCTTCAGCCACCTCCTTATCAGGATGAGAACGGCTCTCCAAGGATGTCCTGTACACTGTCGGACCTGGGAGACGCCAAGTGTGATCTATCCCATACCAGTGGCAGTCCCCACCTGTCCTTTGGCAAATGCCCCAGTGAGGGCAGCGATGGCCATGAGACTGAGAGTTACCTCAACAAAGGCTATGAGGAGGATGTACCCAGTGACAGTACAGCTGTCCTCAGCCCAGAGGTAAATACCAGCAATACAAGTTATGACTGGAAATGTATATTGAGGTTTTTATTGCACATTGAACATCTCATTGGTTTCTTTAGGACATGTCAGCTCGTGGATCAGCATCTCAGCTCCCTAAAGGTTATGAACCAGATCCATTTTCAAAATATGGCACTCTGGACGTGGTGTTTGACTACGACTCAGAGGACCAGCAGCTGGCGGTCACCATCATGGCAGTATCGGATCTTCCCTCCTTAAAACGCACCGGCAACATTTCCTGGCAGGTCCACCTAGTGCTGCTGCCCACCAAGAAGCAGAGGGTGAAGACAGGAATCCAGAGAGGCCCGTGCCCAATCTTCACGGAGACCTTCCGCTTTAGCCATGTGGAGTCAGAGATGATCAGCAATTATGCCATTCGATTCCGCCTTTACAGTATGCGGCGGATGAAGAAGGAGAAGGTTCTTGGGGAAAAGGTGTTCTACCTCACCAAGCTCAACCTTGAGGGCAAAATGTCTGTGCCAGTCATATTAGACCCATGCTGTGCTCTCCCGGTAAGTAGGATCAAAGCAGGTGTTGGCTTGAAAGGGCTCTCTTAACACCTTGCTAATTGCTCCGCTACTTTGATTGATCTTTCATGTGATTGGATAACATTTTCAGAATGAGATTATATTTTGCATCTTGAGAGAATCTAAAGATCTCGTTTTACAAAGCAGTTACTTCTGTTCACCTTGTTGGTTTAAAGTGTCTGAGGAATGGATGGGTGGTGTGACACTTCCTCCATTTCACATCAGGCAATAAAACAACAATCACTTCAGTTGTGGTTGTTTGTTTTCCTTTTGCTAGCATTTAAAATGTTACAGCAATTTAAATAGATTTCAGATTTCAAAGAGGAAACGCCGCTAAGCAGTTGAGGCATAACTCAAACCACAAGGGTCCATGAACATATTCTACAAGGAATGTGTCATATACAGTATTAGTTTACTTGCCTTTTATTGATTCTTGCAATAGTATTTTTTACTGCTTTGGCAAAAGAGCAACATATAGTGGTGAAAAATAAGTACACATTTCCAGGGAAATTGATCTTTTTCAGGTTGTAAAGCCTGTCTAGCTTTGGATTTCTCCACATTTTGAAGCATGGTACATGGGGCTAAGAACGAGTCTGGAGGGTGGTGTCATTTGTTTTAGTCTTTCCAAAAGCCAAAAAACAAGAGCAAAAGTGTAAGGAATGGAATGTTATCTGCTCCAACGTAAGTTGCAATCATTAGCATTCCCATGCTAACTGTCTTACCACCTTCAGTACTAACTGCACATTACTTCCAAAGTCAAGGAGCACATTATTAGCTCTCTGAATTAGTTTGTCTGGTTACAGGTTACCTCATAAAAGCCCTGTTCACGACTAGCACATCCACTGTAGTATTTCTCCACTGTGTAGAAACAGGTTCGTGTTAGAGTCTGTCCCCCCCCCCCAAATAGGGAATGGGAATGTGACGTCATCAACATCAAGTCGACCATTTTTGGAGGATACCAACCGTCAGTATACAGTCAGCTGACAGGTGTAGGTGCAAACGCCAAACACCAGATAGGCACCAACATCAGTGACTGTAATAGGTGGCAAGCTGTCAAGGTCCTTTGACTGTTCTGTCTCCTAATTTGTAAGGATCGATATTGTTAACTTTTGTAATATAGTGCTCTTTTGCCTCTGTCGAGAGCTTCTCTTTAGATGGGCATTTGTCTTTTGCGTGTACTTTATACATTTCTGATGATGAACGACTGACAGATGATGCATGACAAATAGCCGGTGACAGTGACAGATAATGACAGCTACCAAATTTCCTTCTGAGGCGGGGCGCCTCCCTATACAGTATTTTCCATACGTTAGGTTATAGGCGTTGCAGAGATAACAGCTTGAGGTTAGGTTAGGTTGAGCAGTAGGCGATTTGAAGGGGGATGAGGGGGGAAACCATCTCCATTGTTAGCAAAATGGCCAAAATCCGTCCCCCTTGTTAACCTGCTCAAACAATGCTCTGCTTTTTCTTGTAGTGTAAGAGTCTGTCCATTATTAATTAGAAGCTCTGTTGCCACTGTCTACTTTTCTCTTTTTAGAGCACGCCATGTGACTCATCTCTATTCTCTCTGTGTGTGCACGTCACTCACTGACTCGACTCGTGGGCTGCTAAACCAGTGCTGTAAAGACTAGAAAAGCTTAAGTAGAAGCGCTCTGTCAAAATGTAATAATTCTCAACAAATTATCGATATTCTCTACTGCAGACGGGGGGAAAGAGAAAGGGTGGCAGCAGCATGCCAGAGGCCGGGTCAGAAATGAACAGAGTTTGGAGCAAAAGTGCCCTTGCTCATAAAGTTTTTTTTTTTTTCAAATAAAACAAATATTTGTGCAGCAAATTGAGTGTTTATTTGACAATATAGCGTAATAATTAAACATTGTTTCAGAGTGCCCCTAAAAATCAGTTCAAGGGGCAAAAAATAGGCTATCTTCTGTAAAAAAAAACCAAAAAGGAACAAGGGGTTGAGGTTGAGGTCAAGCATTGCAGAAAATGGTTTGTTGGGGTTAGATATAAGTTTGGGCTCAAGTTAAGGTGAGGGGGAAACACAAATTGGCGGGAAAAGAGATTTCGACACAACACTGGAGTTAGCGTTTTTAACCAACTCATGAAGCTAACATTAGCTTTGCTAGCTAGCTATAGCTGATGAAATCTTTCAGACTTAAAAATCGACGGCTGCCTGCTAGAAAGCCTGCTTTTGTCGACATCTGTCTGAAATCATGATCCATTGTTTTTAAAAATTACTTTGAATTTCGAGCGGTTAACCTCCCCCCGTTTTTATTGTAAACTCCATATGTGCTGTGCGAGAATGGAAAGCTTGACAGGTGTAGCAACACTAACTCGGGGCAGGGCTTAGCGAACAGTCGATTGCCAGAGGTAGCTAAGTACTGTGTCATCAGAATTAGAATGGATTTGTACACTGGGTTTTGCTAATATTGATAGTGTTAGAAACTAAAGTAATAATAGGAAAGAATGAACATAAATCTTCTTGATATTGAAATATGGGTACATTGCTTGTGATTTTTGTTGTACATACCAGTGAGCAATTTTCTGAATGTCTGCAAACATTTTCAGGGTGGTGAATCCCAGGTCAGTCTCTCAGATATGACATGCAGTGAAAGCGCCTCATCATTCCAGTCAGTCAGTCAGACTTCCACACCAGAGATCCTCGTGGGCCTGGTGTACAACGCCACAACAGGACGTCTCTCTGTGGAGATCATCAAAGGCATCCATTTCAAAAACCTGGCTGCCAACAAGCCACCCAGTAAGTACTCTAAAAGGTTTTATTTCAGTCATTTGCCAAAAGAGCAGTGAACAGTGTAAACTATTTTTTGACCTGTTTCAGAAGGGAAAAGAACAAGTTGAGCCTGTGCATAGGGATTTATGTTTAGGCAACCTTACACAATATGTAACTTGTGATAATAACAACGCCACTTTAATGGCCAATGATATTGTTTTACATTTGTTTCTACATCAAACTTCAATCAAAATGTGTAGTTTTTGTTTGACATTTTTTTTGTCTTTTACAGTTTAGCAAGCCATACAGGCCACCAACTTGTTTTTTGTTAGCATTTTAAGTCATCATATAGTATATTGTCAGTATACAACTCATTCATTCACCTTAAATTAGTATAAATTGTAAATGCCACTTGCACACTTATAGAAAACAAGGAGCTTGAATGATTCTTAGAAAAATATGGGATCAAAACTGACGGAAAAGACCTTTATTAAACATATATGTGAAATAAATGCTATTTGCCCTAATGTATCCAACTAGGACTGAGCCAGAGATAAAATATGCACAGCTTATAACTTCTCCAAATGAGAGATAGTCCCATCTATCTCAGCTGCACTACCTGCTTTTCAGTTTTCCTCTGGTTTGATCCCTGGTTTCCCTCATTTCCCAGTCAGCCTCCTCAGTCAGTTTCCAGGGATCCGAGCAGCAAGTTCAAACAAAAACTGCCTCTTGTTGAACTTTGTGCAATGTCGTTGGCCTTCTGACCCTGTTTCTCTTTCCTTGTATCTTCTGTTATGTCTCCACCTGAAATTCTCTCACCCTACTACCTTTTTGACATCTTGGTCCGTTGTTTTTCTTACTGCTGTCCAACCCTTGTTGTCAGATGGGCTGTTCTGTTGTCTAAAACACTTGATAGGTGGACAGGTTTATATTATCAGAGGTGAGTCTCTGTCCCTGCCGCAAAGTGAGGCACTATCGATGTTGAATTCTACTATCTTAGTATTCTATACTATCTTCATGGATGCAGTTAATCAAACATAAAGCATTTTCCATTGGTCAGCATTTGTAATTTACATTTTTCACTGTTATAACTATATTTTTTACTGGGTTTACCTGGTTTCTATGATAAATATCTGTAAAACATTTTTCACAAGAAATTGTTGGAAAAATTAATGATTTATTAATGACAACCAATTTACAAATGTTTTTACAAGCACAAGAGCCATTGCTAAAAGTGTGTCTAACTCTGATTTGTTTATTTTACCTAAAGCAACAGTTCAACATGTTGGGAAATAAGCATATTCACTTTCTTGCTGACAGTTAGATGAGAAGATCAATTCTACTTTCATGTCTTTACAGTAAATATGAAGCTACAGCCAGTAGCCGGCTACGTTAGCTTAGCATAAAGACTCGAAACAAGAGGAAACAGCTAGCCTGGCTCTGTCTGAAGGTAACAAAATCCCTCCGCTCCATGTCCACTGATTGCCTGGCTGTTACTGCGCCTACAAACAAATGAGAGCTAACATGTTAATTAGTGAGCTTTGGAGTGTAAGGGTGGGCGGATATTGTTAACTTCAGACAGGGCCTGGCTAGCTGTTACCCCTGTTTCCAGTCTTTATGCTAAGCTAAGTTAACGGTCTCTTGGCTGCAACTTCATATTTAGTGGATTTATCAATCTTCTCATTCAACTTTCAGCAAAAAGCGAATGGCTTGTTTCCCAAGAATAAAATCTGGTACAAAATCAAAATTACTTGTATAAAGGGGTGCTAGCAATTACTTCACATTTACATTTTCATACTCCTTCACACACACTTTCCAACACTTATCCATGAAGATAGCTGCTTGCTGTAAACCTTGTTCCCTTCATTTTTGAATTGTACGTCTTATAATGAATGCAGCCCTGTAACCACTCTCCATTACCTGTGTCTTGTGTTTGTGCCCGTGATGCCTGGAAGTCTTTCATGATTTCACTGAGAAGCAACACTTTTCATGCTACAGTAACTCAATCCGATTTGCTTGGTGGCTGATGGCCAGCTAGAAGGAAATGCTGTGCGTCACTGACTGCTGGCTTTATCCAAACAGTACACTTTGGCATGCTTTGGGTGTAATTTTACATTTTTCAGTTCTGCTTACAGCACATGAAACAAAAACAGGATTTTTGTGATAGAGTAGAGCATAAATATTCATCTAAAAGACACACTGTACTGCCCTCCCATTAATTACTGTCTTCCTTGTATTCATGAATGTCTGTAACTAATGACTAGCTGCCAAATCTTTAGATTGTTTGTGCTTTCCTGAATAGCATATCCACATCTTCACATTACATTTAGAAAATAGTCACATCTGGTAACACTGGAAAAAAAAAATCTTTGTGCAAAATCCTTATGAAGGCCTTGATTGACTTTGTGCGTCTTACAAAGTGGAAAGAGCACGGTGAAAGATGCAGAGCAATTTCGAAGCTCCTTTTCTATCACCTCAAAACAGTACCAAGCCGACAAGTCAAGTTAATCATCAGTCGCAGCCCCTCTCATTCAACAACAATACCAAAGAGCCATGCATCACTGCTACTGACCACTTAAGACATCCACAGCTCTACAGAGCCCATTCAGCAGCAGTCAAAAAAGAAATCAAGGCTATTTTTTTCACTGTGCTTTTATGTCAAAGAGAGCAACTGAATGTGTGATTCGAGGCGGTGAGCTAGGCGTTGGAAGGCAGCTGGCACTCGACAGCATGAAAGCCTCTGCAATTCATTCCTTATACTTCCCCTTAGACAGGAGCATAATACACAGCATTATTATGGAGTATGGTTGTAGACGAGGGGCGAAACACTCTCAAAGACCCATTGTGATTGCCAGTCTTGCCTAGTTTACTTTCAGCTGGATTTGTGGCTTCAGTTTATATCATGATTTCAGCATGGAAATGAGGGGTGAATAAGGAAAGCGTGAATGCTGAATCACTTGATAATGGCATATGGATAATGGTTTTTCCTTTTCCTTTTTCCTCTTTGGGGTTAAATGAATGAGATTTATTGTGAATTATTTTTTTGGAATATGCACTGATTTACAATAAAATAGAAGGGAATGAGCTGACGGGGGGGAGCAGGAAATGTCACACAGATCAAGATGATCAGTAACATAACTGCTCTGTACTAGATGTAAATGCTTGAATACTGCTAATGTCAAACATGTCCAAAGATTATGATCTCTGTTTGTTTTACTGTAAGGATCTTGAGGTAGATTTCTTTCTTCGTGTGTCATCTGAAAGGTTAATGCCATTGTCATGGCGTGTTAGAATTTTGCACCAGTCACTTAGTATATGTTTTTTCTCATTTGTTTGCAGCAGGCATGCATCTCCTCCAAAATATGTGACTCACGTTTTGGACAGAGCACGTTTTGGGACACTGCTGTAGGCTCTAAAAGTCTGTGCACATGTCATGTCACGACACTGACATTATGTCAAAGTCAGAGAAAATAATAGCAGCTCCTGGAGGGCTGATGAAGAACATTCATCTGTTTTAGAAGAGGCTCCTCATCTTCTGAGCACAGGCAGACGTATTGCTAACTTTTTCTAGTCCATTTGTATCTTCGTTATCCCCTACTTTAGGTTAGACATGCAGTAGTTGCATAGCAACAAGATTGAAGTAACGCTCCTTGCACCCTTTTAGTTCTCGCTCTCTCTTATCAGCAACACTCACAGCTGCGCTTTGTGTTGGATCAGGAGAAAACCGCATCCTATGTGGTCATGATCTTATACATCAACTGCAGTGACATTATTACAAGAACAAATGCTTTGTGGGGAAAATGTGTCATACTTTGCTGCAGAGGAAACACAGCTGCAGCAGGTAGTAATGCTTCAGTTCAAAGAGAATACACTGGAAGAACAAGGATTTTGCACAAATGATCCATTACTCAAGTCAGGTGCCTGATTTTTAACCATTAGAAAATACCTTTAAAATTGTAGTATTGTAAACCATACATTTAAAACTATTTCTAAAGGTTTACATCCCCACTAACTGTCTTCTCCTTCTTGCTCAGATACATATGTTAAGCTGACCTTACTGAACTCCATGGGCCACGAGATGTCCAAGTGTAAGACATCCATCTGTCGAGGTCAGCCCAACCCAATCTACAAAGAGACGTTTGTCTTCCAGGTAGCTCTTTTCCAGCTGTCGGACGTCACGCTCATCCTCTCCGTCTACAACAAGCGCAGCATGAAGCGTAAGGAGATGATTGGCTGGATTTCGCTCGGCCTCAACAGCTCCGGAGAGGAGGAGCTCACCCACTGGACTCAGATGAAGGAGTCTAAAGGACAGCAGGTTTGCCGCTGGCACAGTTTGTTGGAGTCCTAACAACAAGAGAACAGCAAGTGAAGGATGTGCGTGAGGGTAACTGAACAGAGCATTGTCATCCTAGACGGGGAGAGAATTGAACAAGTTCAGCTGGGATAGAGGAATATAACAGACGTCCAGGGAACCAGGGTCAGTGGTGATGAAGAAAAAGGAACAGAACAATATGTGTCTGCACTCAGAGTTGTTTAGCTTGTCATAGCATAAGCATTTTCATGGCACTGTAAAATCACTGATAGCCACTGATGAATCCTACGGCTAGTAATGTGATGTCATTTTTTTCATGGATTGCCTTGTAATGGCCTTTAAGTTTCTGTAGATGGCACTCTGTTTTTGTCTGTGGTACTGGTTGAGCTGGGACCTGTTCCAAGAAGCAGGTTCTGGATTACATTTTTGAGTAAATTATTGTCTTGATAATTTTTTGTATGCACACCTCCAGCTCAAACAACTGACGTCAGGATTATTCTTAATCTTATCAGTTTACAACTCTTGTAGAAGGCCCCGGAAACATGGCCCCCCTCTTTTGTTTTTCTGCCTGTGTACTGTACAACAAGTTTATGTCATGAATTTAAGGGTTGACCAAGAAAACAGTTTTAGAAGCCAGAACAGGACATGCATGGCCACTTTTCACATCAGTAGTAGTTAGTTATTTTCTACTTTGTTATGGACTTTGCATCACCATTGTTAAAGGCCTTGAAAATCTATTTTCTCAGTCACTTTCTTACTATGAGCAGTGTGGTCCCACATGAACACAACATTTTCAAGTTAGACAAGTTAGAACAGTTTTGGTTATTTCTCACGAGAGATTTCTATATTTGTGTTCTTGCTCCTTGTTTTTTTCACTGGTTTCAAGTGGGCGGGGCTTAATTGGAAGGTGATGTCATGTATTACAGAGCACCAGTCAGAGTTTAGCAACATTTGAATCAAAATCTGATGACAGTTGTGGGATTGTTTGCTTATGTTACCTCAAACGAACTACACCCACGCAGTCCTAAGGAAGCAGATTAGCAGAGTTTTTGAGTGGCTAACTTCTTTTTCCGCTGTTTGATTGTTGCTTAGTCATTTATTAATGAATATTTAATGTTGTAGAAGTAGTACTTTGAAACCAAGTTTTCAGGGACTTCAGCAATTTTCAAGGTATGAGAAACCGCACAAGTAAACAGGGCAACACCCAATGCCATGCTATGCCCACAACATCAGTGTACTTTTACTGTACTACTTAGTGCTTAAGTTTGAGTTTTCTCCAAATGTCTGTTGTTTAAGCCAGAGGTGTGGCTACATGAAGCTACCGTCACTGCTCATGCTAGCTACCCTGTTCGTCATGTATTAATCACATTCAAATCATTGTTTTTGGGCTAGAAACATAAAACGCACCACTTCTTCCATCCAGGGAAGACATTAGTGAAACAAATTTTATAAATGAGTATGGATAAAATTGAAAATGTTGTAAATGTTGATGATTATTACTTTGCCAAACCTTAATTCGCCTCATCTCAGTCTGTCTTCTGCAAATTCACAGCAATTATCTGTTGCATTCAAACGTGTGCAAGACTCTCTGGGGACAGGGGCATGTTGAATGATATTTTAAAGGCCTAGGAAGCGGTGGCCATTTTGGATAGGTTTCCAGAGAACTAATGAAGAATTAATTTGGAGACTTGAGCTGAATTACTACACTTTCATGAATCCCTCTCAGTCGACACTGCCGAAGCAAAACATCTCACCATTGTCTGAACCTCAACTTAAGTAAACACAAGAACAACTAAATAATTTTAGACATTTTTGTCAGGCAAATAACATTTATGACATATAACCTGACATCAGGAAGTGTCACGGTCGATGCTGGGATGAAGTTAGTAGTGATCTCTGCAAAGAAATAAGCATTTGACATTGTTTTATTTTTGGAAAACACCAGTGTGTGGAAGCACTGACAGACTGAGACATGTTATATATAGAAAAGCGTAGTAGTTACTGCGGTGGTTGTGTGATCTTGGGTTGCCATCCCACTATTCAAAAGTCACAGAATGTCACAGAAATAAATACAAAGACATTTAATACACTTCTTTATGGGTATCTCTTAAATAAAAATAACTTCATAACACATCACAGCAGTAAAGCTAACAGGTGAGAAGAAAATGTACCTGTTATTCTCTTTTACCTGCTCTGGTGCTATTAAGTGTTGTGGCTGCACACACAGAATCCCTTGCCTTATGGTTTAGTCAGTTTATACATTTCTTTTTAAGTGGACCCAGTACAAAAACAGACACAGGCACACCCTCAGAGCACACAGACCTGCATCCATAATTACTGAAAGCACACACAGCACAGCTAAGCCTCACCGAAGGGAATTTAAACTTTAAGTAATGTTTTTATAGGAGCCACAGTGTGCACTGACAAACTTGCAGAATGTCTACAGACCAATGGGTTGTATTTATAGCTACTTTCTCACTTAATTTCATTTACAGACAACATAAAATACATATACTCTTTACTGTGCCTGTGGTTGTGGTGAAAGCTAGCTTTGTGCAGTGTGTACCAAGTGGACGTGTGTGTGTGTGTGTGTGTGTTGACTGGAAAGGTACAGTAAAGGGGGCGTGGGGGGCTGTGATATATAGTTGTTGCATTTTCTTTTTGGGTGTGACAGTTTCTGAATTTAATCACCAGTATTTAGAACAAAGTAACCCACTTCTTGATTGTCTGCCATAAACTTTATATACAGTAAATGTTTTCTTATCTATTTTTGTATCAATAATGGGGATGAAATCGCGTCAGGACAGTTAAATAGTGATTCTAATATTAACCCAATACTATTCTGGATTGCTACTATTGCTTATTCCGTTATTTCACTTTATGTTTTAGAGGAGAAAGTAACACAGTTATGTCTTATAGCTCTGGTCCTCTCTACATTCCCTTCTCTAAAACCAGAAAGGGATGTGACGGAGACCTGCAGAGATCATCTCTAAACAATCTGTCAATACTTTTCAGTTTTGATGCTTTTTAACAGTGTGAAACAAAAGCACAGCCTTTACAGCACAACAGTGAAACACACCATGTAAAAGATAGCTTGACAGTAGCTCACTTGTAAATGTAGGGATACATACATATAATTTGAATCCAAAATTGCCTGCTAAAAGTAAAAATCCACTATCCACCAATATTTGTTTTTTGATCAACCTGGATCCTTTGATTTGACTTTAGTAAATTAATTCGTATGTCTTGGCATTCGACAACATACAGAAAAAGGGGTGAGATCTTGTTGAATCAACAGAATGTGTGCAGGAATATAAATAGCTGTGTGATCTTTTATCAGTGGGTGTCTGATGGCAGTCATGCTCATTAGTCAAGACAATATTAACAGTGAAGAAGTTAGTTTTTGTGCATCTTGGATTCTACCTGGATGATGAACATTAGTGACAGTAAAGTTCTTCAGCAACTCTTTACAGAAATAAATTATGGCAGAAAGAATTAGCAACTGAAAATTGAAAATGTATTTCAAATATACACTCACACTTTCCTGAGAGCACCACACATCCTACAGTTATTATCAGTGTGATTAATGTGCCACTTATTTTTTTAATGTTAAAACTAGGTCTTGCTATCCACCTACGGAAGCAAAGAAAGGCCAAAAGGATTTTAATCTAGCAAGAAATGGAATACCTAGATGTGAAATGTATCCATTACATAATTTGAATACTGCTGAATTCATAGCTTTGAAACATTTTATTTTGAAAACCACCTATCTGAATTTATGTGGTTTAAAATTTAAATTATTTACAGGATAATTTCAAGTTGAAAGAGAAGTTCAGATGAGCAACTGGAAACCACGGACACTTGAATTTTCTATTTGAATTTGTGAACATGGAAAAAAAAGACAAGTGAAATTCAAACCACATAAATCAAGACGTAATTTACTTAATTTCACTGCTATAAATTCAGTGGTATTTAATTTTCGACATTAAGTATTCAGTAGTGGTTCATTTTCACAATAAGGTACTCATTAACTATGGAAGCCTTTAGGGGACTATATAACAATGATAATGTAAACTTGAAATGTAATTCCACAATAGCATTGCAATTTCCCACAAATGTATGTGTTATTTGAGTAAAAATTCAAATTTAATATGCAATAATCCAATTTTCATTTTCACATACTCGTATGAGTGTTCTATGACCATATTAAAATGAAAATGGAAAACCTGTTTGACATATAATTTTCACATTATTCAAATGTTAATTCAAATTTGAAAATTAAAATGCAATATAAATTATGTAACCTGATTTTCCATTTATTCCAGCAATATTTAAGTCAAAATGAAAATGCACCCTATAGGCTTCCATAAGCAGCTTTTAAAATTCATATTATTATGACCTTGCTTTGTTTCCATACAAACAACACAAAGACCGGGCAGAACAATCTTCTAGCTCATTGTTTTGCCAATCTTTCACAAGATGTGTTCCACTAATAAGGTTTTTAAAACAATATGTTTATGCTTTGCAGTATTGTTTCTTTTACTTTCATTTTCTTGACACGTTTTGAAAAATCTGCTGGTATTTAATGCTAGTTTTAATTGGTGATTTTTTTCTTTTAGTTTGGAAACTACCTATGCCACAGACGGCATTGGTGCCTTACTAGGATTTCACTCAGCAACCTTGTGTCACAGTGTCTTAATGTACTTGTAAATTAACTTTTCTTCTGTACTTCAGGCAAAGTTTGATTTGTAAAATGTCTTACAAATTGATTTATGATAGAGAGAATTTCTATGTGATGATATTATTGTTTAAAAAAGAACAAAAATAAAAAAACATGTTTGTGTTGGAGCAGTTTTTTCTACCACATCTTATCACATCTTTGTGTGTATGTTAACATACTGACATTTACCCTGAAGCAACTACACTAGTGTTGATATGAACAAACATCTACAGTGTTGAGCCCTTTCACAATGAGAGGGTTTGGACTTTTGGTAAGTTTTGAGTTAGATATGTCGGTTACCCCGCATCACCAAAAAACAACCAACAGGTGGAGCAAATATTGCATTTTACTGCTTATTTGGTAATGTTTTGCAAATTTTAACTTCAATAATTTAATAAATTTTGAATTTTTCTTGAATTCATATGAATTCATATGCTACAAAGTTTGTGTTTGAAAGCAGATTGTCTGCAGTTCTTGTGGGGAGTGGCTGACTTGTACAGTGGTGGCTCATTTGAAAACAAACAATTTTTGCCCTGTGGGTAGAAGTAGCTACTGAACTGTCAAAAGTAAAGAAATATTCATGGCCAACAAATATATTTGAAAGAAAATGATTTTGTAGAATTGTGGCACACTGGGAAAATAATGAAAATGACATTAGTTGTAGGTCATCAGGATCATTATACCTTCCTTATTGGAGTCCAAATGTGATCTTTTTGGGGTTTTTTCAAAAAAAAAAAAAACTATAAAGGCTTGTCAGGCTTGTTAAGAGCAGCGTTTCCTCTTAGGCTGATCATTTTGTGAGCGACATTTTATCACACAGACAGATAACTTTGGTGGTTTTTGTTCCACTCTGCAGAGACTTTGCTGTGATGTACAGTAGGTCTGAATGAATTGACACCCCTGCTTTGTGTGATCTTGGCACAAACCTGAATCAGTGGTAGTTTTTGCTATGGGGGGGGGTAAAGAGAGACAAAACAAAATCAGAGATGTAAGGTTTTTACAATTAACTGTGTTCTCCAGCACATTCCACAGCTGAACACAGAACAAAGCGCTCAGGGGGTGAAATGTTGGAAAATAAGATTCAGTGGCTGCTGCTGAATCAAAGGGGAAATGCATGACAGATGAGAGGGGTTTGCTCCCTCCCCTCTCTTTGTCGGTCACATCCCTGCAGAGCAGATCTCCAACACACAACCCGTCCAAAAAAAGTGTTAGATTGCCTTCATGTGCTATCGGAAATATGATAATTATGAATTCGGTGCAAAGACCCGAACAAAGTGGTATTAAAGTAACATTTAAGCGACTAAAGGAAAATGAACACAAAGGTAAATAAAAAGATTGATAAGCAAGTATGCAGTAAAACTGGTGATGTACGGCTATGTTAATGGTTGATGGCTGAGTAATATTAAGTGGGCCTACAAAAATACAAGAAATCATTGAACAAATATTAATGAAACATAATTGGAACATGAAACGATTAGTCAATTAATTAGTAGATTGACATGAAAAAAGATCAGCAACAATTTTGATTAGAGCTGCAATGAGTAGTCGATTAGTTGATCGTCAGAAGATTAAGCAACTGTTTTACATTACTGCAAATCAAATATTTTGGGGTTTTGGACTGATGGTCAGACAAAACAAGACATTCAGATTTTTTACAGACCAGACTATTATTAATTTAACTGATTGATCAAGAAAAGATTTGGCAAATTGAACAATAATTTAAAATACTGTTAGTTGCATCCCCAATGGTGATCGATTCATAAAATTTCCCTGATTCTAGCTTTTTAAATGTGAAGACTGGCTGCTTATCTTGCTCTTACATGATAGTAAATTAAATACCATTCGATTTTAGATTGTGGGTTGGACAAAGCAAGCAATATGAAGATGAAGAAGAAGCTCTGGAAATGGTGGTGGGCGGTTTTCACAATTTTCTGACGTTTCGTAGACCAAACGATTAGTCAGTTAATCGAGGAAATAACCTACAGATTGATCGATAATGAAAATAATAGTTAGTTGCAACCCTAAACAAAATCAACAGGAGCATCAATTCAAAAGCTGCCCCAACAAGTCACACACTATTCACGTACAACTTGAAAACCAAGAGAGTGTGGAAAGTTCCGAGCAGCACCTGAAAGCATCAGCAGTAGTTGACTGGAGGGGACGGAGCTGCGACGCTGGTGTTGTTTTCTCCGCCACACATTCATGTGAACTGTCAACCCAGCAGTGTCGACGTGAGCTGCTCTGGACCTTCTGCATGGGAACCCACCCTGAATGGACTACCACACAACCGAAACAACCCCAAGCCCACCTTTTTACTTCATTGAGGAAAAGAAAAACGACAGCTGTCTACATTTGTCTCAGAGGAAAGCGCGTGGGGATGCTTCGCGCGGGTATAGCGAGAGAAACGCGCGCGCTTAATGGTTAGTATTTAGACAAGTAGCTAATTAACTAGTAATTACATAAGTGGTATTTAAACCGCCTGTGTGGTTCGCGTGTCTGCTAGTAGGCTAAAATTAGAACAACGCGCTGCCATCGGAGGACACGATAGTATTTAGTAGGACTTTTTCATTTTTCATCAACGCACCTTGGATTTCAGTCGTTATCACAAAGCAAGTGTGGAGCCGAGGACGAGGTCAAAACAAATCAACACAGGTGAGCTAACATTCTTTTAGCTAAATGTGTCCAAATCTTTTGTCGCGTGAGTATCACGTTCAGTGGCTTTAGTATTGAAAAGTAAAGTTATTCCTAAACGCTTTCTCACACAGATTTATATGTGACTTAAAATCTGTGTCTTTGTCTCCATAATGCAATAATTAAGAAAACCTTACAGCATTTGGACTCAAACTACATTTTGGAAAGTGCACATAACGTTACCTTGTTGACGCCCATACTTCATATGCCATTCAGTTCAGTTACACTGAGACGTAAACAATAACTCACTATTAAGTTAAGGTTATTTTTAAAAATATAAATTGCATTCGAAATCATTTCAGAGTATCAGAGTACTTATATTTAATTTAAAATTTCAATCAAGCAAAGTGAACACTGACAATAACAACATGACAAGTATAAAACATAGATGCAGCTACCGACAATTGAACGTTTTTAATTCTGTTGATTTAGCTAAATTGTTTTAATCCAGGCAAAGTGGTTAATTTACTTAATGTTTCACTGAACTGAGTAAATTATTGGATAAACCTGTAGTAGAATGATTAGATCTGATACTGCAGGATTAATGAGAGTCAGGGCAGTCAATAGCTCACTAGTATGACATGACAGAGACCCTGGTCTAACACATTATACAGGCCACATAACCAGCCACCCTCCTGGCATCCATCCAGCCTCACTTCATTATTTTGTGGGGACTGCTCTTGGCTGCAAATCCTGAAGTGGCGGTTGCCTGTATTACCGCTGCCTTCTGAAAGGGAGGGGGGTTTAGACGATTTAGCTGAATTCTGAGCTTCTGTTGTAATTCTCTCCTTGATGTCATTTCTGTGCTGTCTTAGTGTCACGAGCATCGACTCACTCAAGAGTGGACCATTAACATTAACACCCTGTTAGCCCCAGAGAGGATTAAAAAAAATTAAAGCACAGTAAGTCTCATGGAATAAGGGCAATAAATAAACACCATCTCCCTTCCGTCTCTTCCTTTCTTTATCTGCTGTTTTGGTGAAAGAAAGGCTTCGAGCGCAGGGGGTTGGTAACAGGGTTGGATGCGCTTCACCTCCACTCGCTGCCAACAACATCCGGAGTCACTTGCCAGGAATTCCACCTTTGCTGTTTGTTTCCTTGGAGGGAAAAGTGTCTTATGTGGAATATAGTGAGGCACGCAACAGGGAGGAACATCCAGCTCAGATTAAACTAACATACCAGAGAAGAGGGGCTGCAACAAGAGGAAGCGCCCTGGCTTTGCAGCATGGTGGACGGGTTCCTGGCATCTAGCTAGGGCAAATCCGATGCCAGATTCCTTCTCTTTGCCGTCTGCCAAAGCCCTCCACTCCTCCGTCTTTATCAAAAGCCCTCGCTGTGATTCTGCTCTTCCAGTTCTGTCGCGGTGCTATCAATCATATCTTGCTCTCAGCAGACTCTTCTGCTCATTAAGGATGTGAACCTGTAGGTAGCCGGCAGCCCCCCTAGCCATTCATCTCTCTCAGCAGGGCGCAGAGACTCACATCTGGAGCAGCATTTCACAACATGGCTCTTAGCACTAGCAGACGTGTAGTGTATGCCGAAGGACATTCAATACATTTTTAAAAGCTACCTTTCAGCAGACGTGGTGCCAAGCATAAAATTAACAGCACTGGAAGTGTGTTGTTCATACACAAAACCGTAATGGATTGTAATTTGCCAAAAAGGCAGAAAAAGCAGGTGAAGTAGATAATATGTTACAGTACAAGGGAAAGTTGAGATTACAACTGACAGACAAAAATGCTAATGGTGTATCATTGGCAATGATAGTTGGCAAGAAATAGACTGGCTTCACATCTCATTCCCTTTGTCCCTCTCGTTCTCTGCTCTGTTTAGTGTAAAAGGTCTCAGCCAAGACAAGTTGAGCTGCTTTAGTGTGTGTTTTTGTGTGTGTGTGTGTGTGTGTGTGTGATAGGACCACAGGGTGTAGCCCCAGACTTCTTTTTTCCCCTCAGGCACCGCTTCCCAATCATGAATACGCCTTTGTGCTCCAGAAAGACACACAACTAAAGTGAACAACTTGAGAGGAAAGGAGAACACACATTTGTTTCTACACAAGTGCAAAAATAGAGGAAGGTGTGACATGACATTTATTTATAGCTAAGACCTTATGACTGCATTTACAACTGGAGATCCTACACCTAAAAATCCTGTAGTCACTCCAAAAAAAATATTTTCTCAAATTTTCCTCTCAGTACTTTACTCTAAGTGTCTGTAATGAATTTAGACCTGCATAGGAACATTCATTTATGTAGACAAAACAGAATTAATGCAACATGTACAAACACTGGTTCAAAATGCCTCACATTCCAGAAAGTCAAAGTAGTTTATCACCTAACATAAGTGGTAATATATTTGTAGGTGATTTCAGACTCTTTTCATTAGCTTTGAAAATTACCTTCAGTTTCATACTCTAATATAAAAAAAACATAGCTTGAAAATCCCTTTAACAGTGTCTGTTCAGGAGTGTAAAAGGGATTGGCATTATACTGTAATGTGTTTTTTTTTTTTTAAATAAACACACACCGATGCCCTTGTCTATCTTTAATGTGCTGCATTCACCTCTGGGAGCATGGCAGTGACTTACCCACAGACCCCTGGCCTGTTAACTCTCACAGCCGCAACAAGCCGTCCCCAGATGGTCCATAATGCAGTCCCGTACAGCTGCCCTGTCACAACACATGTGTCACCGCTCAGCACGAAGAGCCCTGAACCCAGCTTAGTCACGCCACCGAGGCCAAGACGGTCCTCCACCAACTGCAAGCTGCTCTGATGACTCCTGACAGGCTGCAAACTGGCACAAACACAATCTGAGATGCAACCCAAAAAAAAAAAACAAAGAAAGAAAATACCAACATAACAGCGTAAGAGAGGAAGGGCAGAGGAGGATGCATCTTGGTTGGCTGTTATTTTTGTCAGGGTATCCTTGAAAAGTCTGGAAAAACCTTAATTTAGATAAAGAAACCTTGAAGCCTAAAATGTTAACATACATTTATGAAAGGTTATTTCTGCATTTATATAATGAAATTATTTATCAGTCAGACAAATTGAGATTCACATACACTGTGCCCAAACGAAAAAGTCAGCTGTGGACAGATTGTTCTGTGTTGATAGGGAAAAGTAAATGTCATCAGCATAAGACGTAATATGCATCTAAGTACCAATAAGAACTTTGTACAGGTCTTTATGTGAATATAGGGCTGGGGATGGCGTTTTTTTTTTTATCACAATCATTCTTTTTGTCTATATTGATATACTGTATGTCATGACACTATGTCATTATTTCTGTTGAGCATAACATAACAAAACCTAATTAAATAACTTGCATACAAAAAAAAGCATTGTTACTGTACATTACGTCCTGCAAATACTGTATATGCTCTGTGTCAAGCCTGACACATGTTTTGCAAATATGCATGGTCATCACATGCAAAAGTTTGCATACTTGTCTGCCAACATAACTGAATGTAACATTAACGTGTGCCAGTGTTGCATTCACTAAGTCCCAGCCCCAGACTGGTTTGGTTCCTTCTTCTCACACCGAAGAAGCGTTGGGAGCCAGGCTGTTTAACAATAATCTAAATGAGGGTTTTTTGAGAAATCTTTCTTAAGGCACACAAAACAACTACTGTGTTTACTACTTTAGTGTCTCTAATCCTACACAAATTCCTACTGTGTATAAGGTTCTAATGCCACATAAATATGTAAAGGAGACCTACTTGTAGCCATTGATCCTGATATTAAAGAGGTTGTCAGTGCATCAAGGTTTTTGTGAAAGCGTTTTTAGATTGATTGATTTTTTGAACATGCCTCTGAACAGAATCTCTAAGCTTTTCTGTCTAATTTGCCCAGTGTAGCTGTTCTTAGTGTTTCTGTGTGACTGTGGTCCACTCTACCAGCAGGGAGCTAATTGCTTGCTATTTGAGTGTCTCAATTTTGATTCATGGCGTACAGTGCCTTGTTGCTACTCTGAAGGAGAACTTGATGTCATGACACCTATTATCTATTCTCTATCTGTTCTCTCTTGCTGTGTGCTTCACCCTCTTATGCCAGCACTTGCACACTCTCCGCCCCCACACCAACAGGCATATTGATGGGCTGTAGCTTCTCCATATTGAGAAGAAGTGGGCTGTATCTTCGCTTAGAGTTCTCAGTTACAGTATGATGATCAACATCAGATGATGTTCCGTCATCTCCTTTATTTGTCCTTAGCCTGCTTTTTGATAAGTATTTACCTGCAGTTTTCACCTTATAGCTGGATTGTGTCTAGATTAATGTGCTTAGGGTAATATGATATGGATTGCAGGCAGAAAATGAATGCCCTGAACTTTTATTTTCAATTAAACTACCTTGATATTTGGTCTTTTAAAATGCCTTAACTGAGCCTCTCGAACCATAATAATAACATACAGCAATTCTAGTAGTATTTGCAGGACATACATGCATGCTGTGACCGTGGGAGGGGCTGGTGCGATACACATTTCCGACAACTGTAGGGCATTAATGGATATTGACAGTTTTTGAATGATAAGCATCACCAACAGTGCACCAGTAAAAGATGAAGAGAAGACAGAAAGTCAGTGTAAATACCGTAGATTTAAAAAACAAAAAAACAAAAAAAGGCATTGCTAATATTTTATGAGGTAGGAAATGCAATCACTAATTTATAGGCCATAAGGATACACACAATGTGTTTTGGTGTAAAACATGGAACGTAAAGAAAACTGCATATTTTCAATGCATACTTTACATGGTGCTGTACCTTTAACAAAAATTATATAAATGGATGACAAATATGTAACAAAAAAAGATTATTAGAATGAAAACAGATTTCAGATATTCATAAATGAACACAATATGTGACTATTTTGTAACACCACACAAAGAGGGCAAGGGGCTTTGCAGTTTTGTGCTTATTAAACTTGAACAGGACATTCACTGAACTGCGAAATTACTCTCAGCTAGCAGTTGCACTGTTTTGATTAGAGCCTGACTGATACTGGATTATGTAGGCCGATATCAAAACAATAACAATATGTTTATTATTATTATTATTGACTTGTTTTTTTACATAAACATAATATAGACAAATATTTTTGATAAGGATCCCTTAAATTTGTTTATTGTAGAATTGTGACACTAATATGCACTGAGTGGGACATTTTACAATTGGAAAATAAACTTTTCAGTGCTCTCTGGTGACAATAAACCACAGGTTTCTAAATTACCTCAACAATATCTTTGGCATATCTTTTGCAATCTCTTGGTCCTCAAACATATACCACAATACAGATTTATCTGGGATACACTAGCAGTGTTTCCCTCAGAATGGCAGGTGTGGAGGCGGCTTGTTGTTAATGGCTTTGCCGGTCGAAACGATCACTGTTGCTTTACCTGGTTTGTGCTTGTGAAATATCCACCGTGTCCCTGTTCTCTCGGACGGATAAAAAAAAAAAGCTAAAATGGGTCGCCAGTTATACCTGGTGGCCATTAATATACGGCGGCCCGCCCAAGTAAAGTCTGTCTTATGGAAACACTCGACGAGTATCAACTAATATATCGGCCATTTCTTGACTTTGTGTGCTCTTCTTTGTTAAATCATGTTTGGTCTATTAGAGTTGAAAGAATTAATTGATTCATCAGTTAGTCAATCGACAGAAAGTGAATCAGTAACTATTTTGATAATCTGGAAAGTAATTTTTTTTCTAGGAAAAATTCTAGAGTTATTAATCAATAATTGATAGATTGGTTAATTGATAATGAAAATCATTGTTAGTTACCGCCCTAATTATATTATGGATTAGCGCCCAATTTTCTTTATACTTTGTGTGGCCAAATGGATTTCTTACAAACTGCAAAGATTTTTTGTGTCACATTTTATTGCCGTTTCATTTGGAATCTTGTGCAATTACACCTAGATTTTATGTTTTCGCTCTTTCCAAGTAGAATTCAGTTACTGAGGGTGCATATAATACAAAGAAGCATTTAAAAGACTAAGCATCAGCGTGATGCAGGTGACCAGGTAGCACTATAAAGATACAACAGGTGCTCCATATGTGACAGATTTCAACGGCCCTGTCCCTGTCAAATCACATCACCATTCAGTCTCTGTGTGAGCAGAGGCAGCAGGCATCAAACTAAAGAAGAAATGCAGGGGAGCAGGGAAGGCAGTGCCAGTACTCAAGTTTTCCCTTTTCCAGCAAGATTCAAAGTGCCTGCCGTGAGATCACAGAGCTCTGAGGAAGCTTGCCGTTGAAGCTCCTGTCAAGGCAACCACAGGCAGCTCTTTCAGGACTACGCCCACTTATCCTCTCACTGTGGAGATATATTGCTTAGATTTGGTCCACCACACAAACTGTCACTGTACACACACACACACACACCTATCTGTATCTGTATAGGGATAAGTACTGACATGCACAAGGGCACTGACACTGACAAGAGCTGACATTGTCAAGAGTGACTTATAAGAAGGATTTTTCTCACTTTGTACATGTGCACATTGTTACTGTCACCGCCCTTCCCAGTGCTTTATACACATGGAATACATTTCAGTTGACTTTTTTTGCAAGTCTGCACCCTCCATTGGCCATTTCATGTTAACTGTCTCACTTATGAAATAAGCTGTAAGGGATGGCATGGCACATGGTTCAACATACACTACAGTTGTGCATTAAAACAATTTAAGTGTCTTCACATTGTCATCAAGTCAAAGATGGAGCACATATTAAGTCTCCTATAGGATTAGAGAACCTCTTTAGCCATTCACATGAGCTGAGAAACCATCTGATTCTCTGCAAAGATGGTTTACATTAGTGTTGTGGGTTCCTTTGTTAAGTGAGTTGTATACCACAATTCAGAGCTGTTACTATTTTAATTTTTTATTTGATCTGTTAGATAGAAAATTTAGTGTTTGTTTTATTAGGACTTGACAGTTAATCACACATAATCACAGTTAATCCTTCTGTAGATGGTATTATTTTACTGAATGTCAATTCATCGTGTTATTGTTATTAATCGTGTAATGTGTCATACTGAACAGTTCAAGTTCAACCACTTTCTTTACACACAGTCAGTAACAATCTTGGAATAGCCAATTTGTGTCATCTTAACCAAAACAAATGTTAACATGGAGAATCAAGCAGATAACTTTTACATTGCCCATCTTTGGAAAAATGAGCAAAGTGGGAAAGAATGGATTGGCTCAACATAAGTGAGGAAATTGCAGTCCAGTCATTTGAAAATGTTCTGGTTTGAACCAGATGACGGGTACATATTCTTACAAGCTGCTGCTAATTTTACTGCAACATAAAAGGGAAAAAGTCATAAAATCATTTTGCCCAGAGACACATAATTGTAATTAATTATGGCGATCACAGTTTTTTCCATGTAGATTTTTTCCAATGATTGTGCAGCCCTGTGTTGCTTCAACAAGAAGAAATTCTAGGACTGTAAACATAAATGCATATCCAATGTGGGTATGCACCTTGTTAGTCTTTATTTAATTTGTGGTTTTATTTTTTTATGGCAATGGAATATGGCAGAACAGAATCTTACCATGTCCTCTGCCGAATTCCCTGTTCCACAATTTATCTGCTTGATTCTGTGCAGTCATTAAGTCATGACACATTGCATGCTTGTGTGTGCTGTGAAGACCCGCTCAGGCGGTCTGGGATTTATTTGATGTGAAAACCACAGACATGAACTCTTTTCACTGCTATCTGTTCCCCTAAGGCTCGGAAACACTTAGTAAAAACCTGGCCAAAAGAACAGGGAGTAAACACTTAACACACGCACACACATCCACACAGAGTGATACAGCATACACTCTGTCAAACACATGCTGGATCGATTAGCATTTTTGAGGCCGCAGAGAAAAGAGAGAGAGCACAAAGTTTATTAGAGGCATGTTTCAGACTCCCCCAGAATCACTGAACAAATGAAATCTTCCCCCACATTTGGCTTAAATATCAGTTTTTCTTTTAATGTTTTTTATTAAATGTAGGGTAAGTGGAACTTATAAACACTCCTAAAAAGCCACAACTGACAGAATGAAGATAATGAGCAAATACACTAAAAGCTCCCCTATATATTGTTACACTGTTTGCTGTCAGGCTGTTTATTTTTCAGATAGATTTTTGGTGGTGGTTTGCAGAGCGGAGGGTCATATTTTACCCACCTTAATAACGTAAATGTTTGCGACCAGAGACAGCACCACTTTCATAACCTGCTGTGGATATTGTAAAGCAGTTGGGGCTACAAAATGTGAAAACAAGTAGGTGCTGGCAGGGATACAGTCCTTACATCTAAGGGTTTTCACACCTATAGTTTGTTTGCTCTGATCCGAATCAGTTGATGAGTTTATAAACTTGGAGCGTTTTCCCCTTGGTTCGGTTTCTTTTCACACAGAAAAATCCAAGCGAACCAAAATGCATCACTTCAAACCACGTGAGAACATTCAGTCCGCTTATTGGTCAGATGTGTCTGGGGCAGGAGCAGGAAAGTAAATACAGGAAGAAGGTCCTGTGTTCTGGACTAGTGTAATTTAACATGGAACAATGGCACAGTTGGCATTTGCTCATAAGCATGGTAATTATCTGAGCAAGATACCAGGCAAAACTATACCAGCAGAATGTCGAATGCACTTCAAGGAAACATCATGAAAATACTATACTGCTTCACACTTTGCAAAGATGTGCTGAAAACACTCTAACACACACAGCAAGGGGATGTATGTGCATAAAGATGAAAATGGCTTTGCTAAGTCAAACCTGGAAAACCCAAAAACTACAAAGTTGCACAGTAAAGCACAAGAGAAAGTACACAGCCAGATTATTTTATTTACGTGTTCAGAATCACATTTTTTTCCCGATCCAGGCCTATATATCGGCCGATATTACCATATTGTAGATATATTGGTATCAGTGTATATGTCGGCTAATAAGAAATTGCAGTACAGAAGTGCCAAATTAGGTTTGAGGTCACTAAGAAACAGTGCCATTATTACATAGTTTGTCTGCCAGAGAGCACTGACAAGATGATTTTTACACTGTAAAATGTCAGTCAGTATGTTTCTTGGTCAAAATATAAAAAAATTAAAAAACAAATCTAAGGGATCCGTATTAAGATTCTTTGTTTATGTAAAAAAGAATATTATCGGCCGATATATTGTTAGCAAATTTTTTAAAACTCACAAATATCGATATCAGTATTGGCCTCAGAAATTCCGTGTGGGTTGGGGTATATTATTTACAGTACAGTACAGTAAGTGTAGTTATGCTGTGTACTAATGACATGAAATTGAGTTTTACTATATTAGAACATGCAATGATATCAGTTGTCCATTCGCTAAACCCCACCCCCCTTAGTTACTGTTGCTACGCCTGTTCTCCAGTCGTCACGCCGCGCAGTGTAGTTTACAAAGATAACGGTGGCAGATTTAGCAACGTCATTCTCAGTAACAGGTATTACTGAGAGGTATTTCTCACTCGCAGTAACACTAGGTATTTCAGACAGAAGTAGACAAAAGCAGGCTTCTCATTTCTTGGTGGTGGCCTAGATTTTGCGGCCTGAACCTGTCGCTGGCAGATCTTATCAGCTGTAGCTAGCAAATTAAGCAAAAGTTTCCATGAGCTGCTTGAAAATGCTGTCTATGGCTGACTTTGTAATGTTTCCAGCTGACATGTTTTAAAAACATAATCTTGTAAAGGGGTCTTAAGTATGCACTTGATGGCATGCTAACAGACTGAGGCTGAAGTTAACAGGACGAAGCTGACACAATTGATTTTCACAATGTGTAGGTAATACAGCTTTAAGCATCTGCCACTGTCAATTTACTTGAGGAAAACTAAAATGAAATTCCTTGAGATCCTTTTAAGTTTGTCTGCATCGTGTTCCTGCTTGTTCCTGTGCCGCGTTTTTCATCCTGCACACCTGTTTCTTTCGATTTCCTCTTGAAGGACGATGGAGTTGCGTGAGTCTGGGTGATGCTCTTTTGGAGAATATAAAGTAAAACGGACATTTATTTATATGTAGATGTTATTACTTAAGCAACACCAGAATTTAATCGAAATCTGCTATTAAAATATTCAACGTCGCCAAAGACACCAGTTATTATTAGACTGTGAATGGTAAAAATAGCCTTGTTTGAGGAAGATAAATCAACACCTACAGTATATGTGTGAAAATCCAGAATCTGACATTAGTAGTGTGGCACTGAAACACCTTGGTTGACGGCCGTGGCCTTAATTGACTTTTCTTCCAAAATATTTCAGGACACTACAAGCTGTGCATGTCTGAGTGTGTGTGCGCCTGTCTATCTCAGCGCTGGAGGGAGTGAGTCAATCACAGCAGCAGAAATCATCCCTGCGGGCGATCTGTCTCCACTCATGACAAGGCTCCTAAGGCACTTATCTTTCCTTCCCTGACTCATTCCATCCATCCATCCCTCAGCCCTCCCTCTACCTCCCCCTCCACCTCTCCCCATTCACTCCTATTGTCTATCACTCTCTGTCTCCCTCCCACAGTTTGTCTCGTGCCCCGGCACTGCAATTAACTTCTCATCATCAAAGGGTGTAATGAAAAAGAAGGTGAGAAAGAGAGTCAGACAGAGGTAGGGAAGCTGTGAGTGAGGGAAGATAAGAGGGATGAAGCCAGAGCAGACTGAACAGAGGTGAAGCAGTGTCTCACACACACTTACACGTGCACACATTGCACTTGTGCACACCCGCAGGTTCTTTTTTTTTTTTTAACCTCACATACACACTCTGTTAAACACAATAACACACACGCAGACTGCACTCGCTCTCAATCATGCTCACATCCCTGCGAGATGCAGACAGAAACAGAGAAAGGGAGAAAGAGAGGTATGATATTCCCCCAGGAGATTTTTCTCTCCTCATTTTTTCTTTCTCCTCAACCCTCCATTTCTCCCTTTCTCTTTCACAGACACACACACACTTGTTCACACTGGTTCCCCTCCTCCTCCACCTTTTCTTTGAAGAACAAGAAGTATTGCTGTACATGTAGGGAAGCTGCTCTGTCGTTATTCTCATTGTTTTGTTTTTTTTCAACCCCCCGGTTCAGAGAGCTGTCAACTGTGACCGCTGTTGAAAGGATGTCAGCAAGAAAGAGAGAGGAAGAGAGAGATTGAGACTGGGGGATGAAAGAGACAGTAAAGGGGGGGGGGTGTTGAAATGGAGGTCCCTACAGAGGGCAGAGGAAGTGATGGCATGCTTGTTTCTTTGTGCCCAAGCAAACGTAGCAGCAGCAGCAGTGAAGGGAGGTGATGGAGAGCTAAGGGTAAAAAAGCAGCTTGGGGGAAATGAGAAGGGCCAAAGCTGCTAATTAACCATGGCACTAGCGCACAATAACAGTGACATAATTGGCCCTAGTTGGTGGTCCGTGGTGGGGGAGGCCTCAGCAGTGGAATCTAGCTCACACAAGTGTGGTTTGACTCTGACAACATGTTTTTAAATGTGAATAATCCATGATGTAACACGATGGATTATGACCTAAACTGGAATAGCTGAGTTGCAGGCTCCAACAGTCAGAGAGAAGAAAACCTAATGTCTCTCAGCTGGATTCTCCCTCCAGTTCTTTCATATGCATTAATATCAGAATGTGTTGGTGAATTGTGGAGGTAACGTAATCTATGATAAAATATATTGTAAAATTTGTTATCATTGATGGTCCCCAGGGTTTGAGTCCTCCATGAGGTTGACATCTGTGATTTTGAGTAAAATGTCTGAATTGTAATAACTTTGATCCCCTGATTTTTTGTCTAGTGCCATCATCAAATCTAAATTTGAAGTGTCCTTGTCTTGGGTTTATAGCAAAAAACCTGCATAAGTATCGACATTCCCATGAGCCTTGGCTTTGCTTTGTTTTTAATCCTAATTAGCAAATGTTAACAAGCTAACTAAGCTTGTAATCATGGTAAACATTACCCGCTAAACATCAGCATGTTAGCATTGTCATTGTGAGCATGTTAGCATGCCGCATTTGGCTCAAAGCGTATCACGATATATATATATCGATATTGTAATAAAACATATATACTGGGACAGTGCATTTTTCATAAACTTTACCGCTCCTCCTACATGTCAATTCTTGACCCACTCTTAGTCTCTACCGAGGGCAGTTTGTCTTGGGAGCCCCTACCAGCTATTGCATCCAACAACTCCCATGCGACAGTCACAAGGACATGCAAACCCCTCCATCACGACAAAGTGGCAATTTACAGGGGGTAATTTGTTCATGAGTGAGGATAAGATGGAGCATAAAATTGACAGATGGATTGGCGCAGCATATGCAGTAATACAGGCATTGTACTGAACTGTTGTAGTTGACTGTTGATATTAAAGCATGTCCAGTGAACCCTTAAAAATATTAAATGTAATGCAGTTCTATGTAATCCATTACTCCCTGTGGCTGGCTAGAGATGTTTGGTAAGAGCAGCACTGCCTAAGGTGATGTTTCAGTGGCTTTAGATGTGTCTGATTAGTCAGTTAAAAGCAAACACTAGAAAAAGCAGCACACAGAAATAAAACTCTTCATCCAAGCAACACAGGGAGCTTATTGAAGCGGACATTTTAATCAGCTACCCAACAGAGGCTGAGATGGTGTCGCCTCAGTTTGGTCTGTCAAGACGGGTCGTGGGCGATGATATCCGTTCGTGTGGGCAGGTAGAGGAGGGGCAGGAGAGGCCTTTGAGGATGGAAGGCGGAGTCGAGGCGGTCCGAAACAGCTGGCTTTGCATTCTGCATGAAGGGGAGGAATCAACAGCGAACCAATGACAGCCATTCACTGTGATCAAAGGGACGATACAGTTTCTCTCAGCAGATTTAGAGAATCACAGACAGACTAGGCTCTCAGGCCCTGCAGTGTCCTCACAGTAGGGCTCTGTTTTCAGAGTGAAAAAAGCTCAGTTGGCAGGTTAGTACTACTCGCTGCCAAGTAATGTGCAAGCCTCATGTTTCTTCTTATCTGCATCACTTTAATTTAAAACAAGGTGATATGGCTTAAAATTCTTGTTTGTATTATTTGGAAACTGACAAACCAACATTATTTAAAATCAAATACGCACTGTGCCTGTTTGGTACCTTTTGTTAAGTTGTTTGCCCTGTTCACTGGATCCGCTGCCACTGAGCACATCTCCTTTGCTTTCTAGATTATCATGCTGATGACACAATTTCCCAGTGCTGTGTGTCCGATGTGTGGGATCCATTTCACCGGACAAATTGGTGTCAAACATCTCGCTAACTCTCCTACCAACTAATCAATAGGGAATTCATGGTGTGAGTGGGTGCCATCTTTCCATCTGTGTCCCACTTGTTACAGTACCACGCATATCACAGAGTCGCCAGCCATCTGCCAATTTTTTGTGCTCACAATTATTGTCATTCGGATTTGTCATGCAGCTTGCACAGAAGCTGGTTACTCCTCCACAGAACACCAACGTATGTGCCAGTATCATAGATAAACATCTTGTTAACATTCACCACATCATTAGGAAAGCATATGCAGAAAGAGATTTACGGAGATAACGTGTGTTAATGTGCAGAAGTAGTTTGCAAACCGAGATTATTATTAGACTTGGGGGATGCATTGAATTAACTAATGTCACCTGAGTTTATCATTTTTTCATTTATCCAGGTTTGAAAGTGGCCTCTTATAATAATGGAATATTTGTATGTGTAGAATTACAACTTATTATAGGGATTGACTCACTTTGCTTAATCATACTGGTTTCCATTCTGTTTCTTCCAGACCTGAATCGGAGAGAGAGATGACCCTAGTTTTGTCCATGAATCCTTTCCTGGACCCAGAGGGAGACCCTCCGCTCTCCACATACCAGCCCATATGGGAATCGGAGCGTTGCACTAAGACCTGCCTGTCGAACCCTGCACCGCCATGCAGCTCTGAAGAGCAATTTACACAAGGTACAGACACCAAACACAGATGTTTGTTCTTTCAGTTTTACTTTTTTAAGTATCTTGCACCAACTCCGATGGGCGTGTACTACTAAGTCCTTAGTTTTGAGACCTGGCAATTACACCCATCTGTCCAAGCCATCCAGCCATTGAGTGTAGTTAAGCAGTAGTGCAGGGAGGTTGCAGCAGATGCTAATGGTGTAGAGCAGTCAACTAATTAACATGGTAGCAGTGTGTGCTCTTGCTTTCATTACAGTATAATTTAAGGGTTAATTTAATTATATGAAGGCCCAAGATACTGCCAGTTAAACAATCATTTCAGATTCAAATGAGTTACCAAAGAAACTTGTTCTTCAGAATAGTCTGTATACTAATACTTTTGAGGCAAAGGTTCAACTCAAGCTTAACCAGGGCGACTGTTACCTGATTAGACTGAGACAGTTTTATCCTTAACTAAAGTGTGTTCTGCTTTTTTTTTTTTAAATTAATGCATCACAGATGTGTTAAGGCTGATGTACAGCTCAGTTCTGTATTAATGTAGTTTTTACAGCACTTTTGACAACTTGTGTGATTTTCACAGAATGTCATTACAATACATTGAAATACCTTTAGTATCCGAGTAGAATAAGCAATGATTACAATTAAATAAACCTAATAATATACATTCCTGACCATAACCGTTGCACAGATGTTTAAGGAACCTATAATTTATTGGGCTGTGGCCTCAAAATAAGAGGCATTTTTGTATGTGTGTAAATTATGAACGCACACAATAACGTTTAGTTTCTCTTATGTCCAAGATGTGGTGACTTTATATAGTCCAATACTACAATTGATTTATGGCATTGTTTTCTCTGTCTGCAGAACCCCCCTGCAGGCGAGTTCCTGATCATGTTTCAGTATCAAGGATCGCATATTTCAAGAGGAAGTTTGTTGATGATGATGATGAGCCTCCCTTCAGTTTCAGGACGTACTGCCAGACTGTAAGTATTGACACACATTCTCACATTCAGAGCACACCTTGTATCCTAAATCAAGACTGCATCCATTTAAAATGATTGCACAACATAATTTACCATCATAAAATAATTTGAAAGATGGTACAAAGACTGTCGCTGTGTCCAAAATCACCATTCAATCAATAGTCCCTACATGACAGATACTCCATAATTCACTCTATAGTGAACTTGAGATTTCGGACACTTACAATTCTGCATTGTTACTGACAGATGTAGTTTTGCATTACTATATATATTATATATATATATATATATATATATATATATATATATATATATATATATATATATATATATATATATATATATTCTATATTTCTGAGAGCAAATATGTAAGCAAAAGATTATACAGGGATTGATTTTTGGACACAGCCTGTTACATTGCTTATTCAAAATGTCTTCAATCAATCCTGCATGCAAGCATTTTAAGGAACTGTTATCTCACATCCAATCAGATTTATTACAAAGTAATATAAGTAATAGAGTTTTAGAAAATAGGGGTGCCAGAGTGGGTAGATTAAAGTTAAAGCATCAAGGGACTGATTCGCCTGCACTTTTTCAGGGTTTGTTTGCAATTTGATTTGCATTAATATCTTAGCAAGAACTCTTCACTCTCCTACAAGTGAGGTTTCTTCAAAAATAGTTGGCCAATGCAAACTTATTGAATCTGGATCTCTGGCTTTTTTATTTAATGGGATAATGTCCTTCAGGTTGCACCAGTTTTGGAGGAGCGTGCCCATGTGCTGCGCCTCTCCCTGGAGAAGATGCGATTCATCGACGACCCTGAGGCCTTCCTCCGGCGCTCCGTCCTTGTTAACAACCTCCTTAGGCGCCTGCGAGCTGAGATCCTGCTCCAGAGCACTGACTGGTGCTTCCCACCCAACCCAGCATTTACCACTGGCCCCTGCGTCCCGTCACCCAGCACTAACCCCGCTCACCAGGCACTCCATGGAACAGTACCCACCCGGATCTGCTTAGCGCCCCAAGCCGGACCGCCCTTCCGTAAGCGCTTCCGAATGGTCCGCGGAGGACAGGGGGATCTACGCCCTGACTGTTCCCAGACATGCTGCTGCATCTACGCAGCGGCAGCCGCTGCAGGACACTACCTCCACCTCCCGTTCTCCATGTATGATGCAGCACTCTCAACCTGCCCATCCACACCCCACTCCTCCTCCTTTTTTCAACTAGCTAGCCATAGTAAGTTAGGGCTGACAGTAGCCATAGAAGAGCATGATGACGAGGATGAAGATGTTGAGGAAGAGGAGGAAAATGAAGAAGAAGAAGAGAGGGAAGAGGAGGAGGAGGAGGAGGAAGAGGAGGAGGAAGAAGATGAGGAAAGAAGACAAGCTGGGCCTTCCCTTGATGTTGTTAAGGACAAGTCAAGCCAGAAAAGTAGGACTAGGACCTTGCTGGGTCATGCACACACAAGGACAGAGGACAGCTGCATGCCAGATAGGGTAGAAGAGGAGGAGGAGGGAGAGCAAGAGGAGGAAGAGGAGGAGGAGGAGGAGGAGGAGGAGGAGGAAGAGGAGCAGGATGTGAGACCTTGTCAGTGGGACTCTACTGCCACAGAAAGGGAGCTCCACAAGGTCAGCTTTTGGCACCGCAGGGCTCATAGACAATAAAAATGACTCACATTCTAAGTCTGTTAGAATAAAAATGTAATGATGACGACAACTGTCATCAGTTGAAAATAATTTCTCCTCATAGCAAATGAAGGTGTGAGCTACCTACACTATAGTAATGCCAAGTCAGCTTTATTTTAATGGTTTAATATACTCCAGGGTGGCACACAGACAAACTCCATTTAACTCTATTGCTAGTGTTATGGTCAGATGAAAAAAATAGCAGTTCTTGGCCACTGTTGGCACTGGGAAAACAATTATAAAGGCTACGGTCACATATGGTGGGATCTTAAATCCCAAAGGTGAAGTGAAGCTTGCTATTGCACTGTCTCCAAGACCATTTCCAAGCCCCACAGCACACAACTAAAGGTCTCAAGTTGGGCTTTATATTGGTGCAACGGTCTCGTTTCAGGACCCTAAACAAGCCTATGAAATGAAGGGTGGTGGATTTGGGAGTGTGTGCTTCTGTGCGTATGTGTGTGTGTGTTTGCAAGATATGATGTAGCATTTTAAAACTTGATTTTAAGCTGTTATTTTTTTTTATTAAACATGGGGTTACGCGTAATTACGTGTGCCTTTTGATTTTGATGCTGTCTCAGGCAATGGCGAGTGACTGTGCTGCAGTGGCGGCACAAAGTGTATTCCTCAAATTATTTTAAGAGACAACAATCATAAACATTGTAAATGTTAAATCGCAATTTCAAGTGCCTTAGTGTTTTTATAGATACATGTATATTGTGTGTTAATGTAATTGTTCTTGTTACTAAGTAGATATCTTGCATTCCAAGTGACTGCGTTTGACTAAAACGGGACACAGGCATGTAGTTAAATGCTGGGATTCTTTCAAATGTCTGTGAAATTTCAAAGCAAACTAAATTTCCACACACAAAATGTGTTCTGTTTGTTTTTACTTCAAAATGCATGTTTTCTAGAACTACCTGTCTTGACAATGCCCAAACTTAAAGCCAACTTTCAAGGACAGTTGCTAAAACCTTGAAAAGCTAAGTGTGTTTAAAACCTCATTTACATTTGTTAGATTCAACCAGAAAAGGCTTGTTGTGGTTTGGTTGGTCTGTCCATTGCTGCCGTTCTACCCAAAATAGTTTGAATCTGAAAAATATTGAAGGGATCTCACATCTAAAGCTCACTAATTAACACCTTCTATCTCTGTGGTTTTACGAGGGCTACCTTCCTGGTGTCTCCACTGGTTGCTCGGCAACCAGGACGTTTCTGTGCCCCGCCAAGAAATAGTAAAACCACAATGTGTCATTTTTACACTTGGGGTGTAAAAATGACACATTGTGGTTTGGATTTGACAAACAAGATATAACGTGTTAATTAGCTTTAGAGGTGGTGGTAGGCAGATGTTTTTACCTTTGGACCGTTTTTCCAGTCTTTATGCTAAGCTAAGCAAACCGGCTGCTGGCTATAGCTTCATATTTACTGTACAAACATGATATCTCATACAACTCTCAACAAGAAAGCAAATGGTAGTTCCCAAAATGTCCAACTGTTCCTTTAACTATCCCAGTATGACCTGCCTCTATTGATCCACACCTGTGTTTGTCGCCTAAAGTTCCTGCCATTGTAAGCATCTAGAATCGAGCATGATAGAGTGAAAACACGTTGGTTGCAGGACATTGTCAGCCTGTTGAGGTATAAATTGGTGAGAATTTTCAAATAAAATAGACCCTTGAGATATGCAACACCATGGAGGACAGACTATACATCTTCTATTCAACTAAAAGAAACCAAACAAGGACAGATACAAGACAAAACCAGTTCTAATCTACGTATATTAGCGTTTCTGTCATGACGGCATAATCAGTGGTTTCGTTTGTTGCTGTGTGAAGATTAGGGTCCTCACACTGATGACAAACTCAAACCAAAGTTGTTAAAAAATGGAAAGATTTTATCAGTCAGTCGTGTTTTCTTTTTTGTGACGTACCTTAAGGTACGAGAATTGGATGGTCTCAGTTGGTTTGTTAGGTGGAATTATTCCTGCCTGGCCACTTGTCCTACCTTTTTTTCCGATGTACGAAATCCCTAAGATTGGTTTGGCATCAGTGACACGTCTACAACTAGACAAGTTGAGTACCAGCCTATTTCATTTCATTTCATTTCTCTAAACCCTAAATGGTTATCAGTGGTGTTTTTTAAAGAAGAAAAAACTCGACAAAGCAATATTTGTTTCTGAGACAAGAACATGTAAGTGCATTGTCTGTAATTAAAAACAACAAAAGAGCAAGTCTGCTCTGATAAGTTTATGTGATGTTCTGTGACAAGTGTAAAAATCAGTAAAAGAAATGTTGAAAAAAAAATCTTGCTTTCTCCTTTATTCCTTTACATTACAACCTTTCAGTTCACAGTACAATGACGTGTGTGTGTGTGTGTCTGTGGATTCCTGCTTATTGTCTTGCTTCCCATCCTGTCTGCTGCTCAGTGGAGTGCAGCACCACAGCTTACTGCACTCGCCAAATGTCTCTCAGGTGTCACTTTGCCGCTCAATTCTTGTTAATTTTTTTGACATTACGCTCGCAGCAGTCACCTCCACACTCCTCCCTGCACTCCCTGTCATATCTATTGTCCCCACAATACTCACTTGTTGTTGCATGAAACACACACACACAAACAACCTCGTTATTATGACTGTTAAAGGTACTCTATGCACTGGTGCTTAGACAGTAGCCTGCTGTCATCCACTGGCTTTACTGGGCGTTACGTTAAATGTTCCTTTGATCCAGTATTAGTGCTCACTATATGCGCCCTAATTACTGGATTATTTCTAATACTGTGCAGGTTTTATATGACATCGCTCCGGATTGCTTGAAAGCAGCTAAGCCATTGTAGTACAGACTGTAGAGTGTGTGTGTGATGTTGGGGGGGAGTGTAAAGTGGGGAGGTTAAATCACAGGTCTGAACATCTTGACAGCTCTGTTGCGAGGTGAGGATGGAAGATCATCTTTTCACGACACTTCTGCCGCAGGGGTGTGTGTATCCTGCCGCTCAGCCCCCATCTTTCTCTGCTCCCACTTCACATTCCTCAGTATCTGTACTGTCTCTCATTTCACTGCACTTACTATTATTGGACTGGCTTTTTTAAGACGACTGCAAAAAACAACATACAAAATTGTAATTTTCCTAAAAACAATGTTTATTCAAATTAAATGTTTATATAATACCGTATTGAGAGGCAAATTTAAAGTGATTTATTTACATGGATATCTGCAATTACTACTAATTTGAGGTATTATTATGGACACCAGTGGTCCCCAACCTTTTTTTGTCTAATGTACTCAAGCACCCCCTTCATCAACACCACCTGTCATGTTCCAAATGTTTGATTATATAAAAGTGGATATTGTTATAATTATTTTACATACAGTTGGACTAGTAATGTTCAGGTCGCACAGTGTCAGAAGCTGTACGTTTCAGCCATTTATCCATTAATTTGATCTATTTCAACCAGTTATCCAGTTATCTTCTGTCTATTTTAACTGTTAATCCGTTACATTAACGTAACTATTTGAACTTTTTCTTCACCATTTATCCAATACTTTTAGCTATCTTTTTAAAACATTTATCTATTACTTTTAACTATTTATCCATTAGTGTTTTGTTATGGAGAACTACTCCATAATCTTTCCCCGAACCCCCTGGCAACTGCAGAAGTACTCCTGGGAATCACTCTACTACACAATAGTAAATAATTACCATAATATTACCTATAATATCGCAATTATTTTGTATATGAACATATACTTTACAATCATACATTACTAATAGCAAATCATGCCGACGCCAGTAAGGGCATGTTGGCCATCGTAGCAACTATTGTGTGTGTGTGTGTGTGTGTATGTGAATACCGTATGCATGTCTGCATACATAACACAATCCTCTCTCTCTCTGTCTCTGTCCCTTCTTCCCCCCTGCCTAAGGCAAAGATGGGAACTTGCCAAATAACACACACACACACACACACACACACACATCGCAGGGCGAGTGCTGAGGAGAGGGGAGCTGTCATTTGTCAACAACGAACTTTGGCAGCTCGCCGTTGCCATGGGAACTGTCTGTTGCTGAGGACTGGTTTTGCATCACAAGGTCCTCGAATTGGCTCCAAAGCCTCGGAGGTCCCACCCCTCCTCCACCCGACTCACCTCCGTCTCTCACAGCTTCAAACATATTGTCAGGATTTTCTTTGCTTTTTTCCCTCCCTGTTCGCTGTCCTCCACCTCAGACAGAATTCCTGTTTCATTCCCCAGACAGCTTTTCTCATTAGTAGGGAGATTTGTGTCTGCTGTTTGATTTACAACAGCTACATGATAGATAGATGATGAACGGATAGATAGATAGATAGATAGATAGATAGATAGATAGATAGATAGATAGATAGATAGATAGATAGATAGATAGATAGATAGATAGATAGATAGATAGATAGATAGATAGATAGATAGATGGATGGATAGATAGATAGACGGATGGATAGATGGATAGATGGATAGATAGAATTCAGTGAAGTAGCAAAATCATTCAATAATAAGTTGAGGACTGCAGCTAACGATTATTTTCATTATTGATTAATCTGTAGAAGATTTTCTCTGTCAGTTGATTGGTTGCTTTGTCTATAAATTGTCACAAAATAACAAGAAATGGCCATCACAGCTTCCAAGATCCCACGGTGACATGTTCACATGTCTTGTTTTGTCCAACCAGCAGTCTGAAAGTGAAAAATATTTAATTTACAATGATATAAAACAAAGAAAAGCAGCGAATCTTCACACTGGAGGAGCTGGAACAAGCAAGCGTTTGGCATTGTTGCTTGAAAAATGATTAATCGAAAAATGATTAATCGAAAATAGTTGGTGATTAGTTTTCTGTCAATCGAGTTGAGCATCAGCATTGGACTGTCCACAAAAAGTGAAATCTAGGGGGCGGCTCATACCTAAAGTATCCAGTACTACCAATATCAAGTTTTGAGATATTAGACCACGTTAGACCTCATAAATCATGACAAATGGCTCCCCAGTATTGTACATAACAAAACATTAGCAGCTTTAAATGCTGACATGCTGCTGTATCAACATCAACGATTCTGGCCCTGGTTTTACTTGGTATCAGATCGGAACTATATTTTGTGGTATCACAGTAGAATCTGTGATTATAGCATCTTCATTAAAATTTGCTACTCTCTCAGTTTAGGATATGGTCTATAAAAATATTGCAGATCTTCAGGAACAAGCTCTTTTGTTGATGACCTCTGGTGAGTGAAGATGAGTGACAAGTTAAGTGTCCTGTTATTAGGATTACAGTCCAAACGACTGTAATCATTGGAAGATCCCGGGCAATACAGAGATCAGATCAAAGATCAGATGATATCAAAGAGGATTTGATACATACAACCAGAATGCAACCAGTTGTATTCAATGACAAGGGCTACAGCAATGATTTGCCCTCTGCAAATGCTCACGGATTATTAAGCCTGAATTTTCAACAAGTCAATCCCCATAGGATCAATTTGATTCATCTTACATAATAAGCACAGCTCTCTGGCTGTTGTTGATGTTTCTGGCTCTCTCCCTCCAGCATTATGCACCTGTATTTTCTGTGCAGAAAGAAGCTGTTGGCATTTGATAAACACTTGCAATGTGTAGGATATCCTCAAACCTTGACTGTGAAGCACACTCCCTTTCCCCCACCAGTGAATCTTTCACGGTACCAAGACAAAGTTGCAGATTGAATTGTGACTGGAGATGGAAGAGATACATTTTATTGGCTATGAGACCGGAATCTGAAGATTTTGGGTGTCTTCAACTGAAAACTGGATCTAACAATAAACTGTCTTACTGGTCTAATTTTTCTGTCCCATAACACAGAATAAGCATAACAGGAGACTGTGTACATGCAGTGAAAAGAACCCACAAGCTTACTGTTCTAGATAGATTTATTTCTTTAAAAATAAAACTACTAGCTGCTAGTGCTACTATGTACTAGCATTTAATCTTTAATGACAGATTACCTTGGAATAATGTGTGTAATTGCCCCATTTTGCTATTTGCAAAAGTACTCTGATTGACCCAAGAACAGCGTTATAATAAAGTCTGTACTTATCTTAGACCACTGATCCAACTTTGATTAAACCTCAAAGATGTCATTGCTCTGTTTTGGCATTTCAAAAATGATATGTTTTAAGTAGAACATTATGCCTAGTGGGCAATAACTGACATGGTGGTTTAGTGTGTAAATACACAGGTGTGTAAATCTCAAAAGACCAGGTGATAAAAGCTAAACATTAACTGTCTAAAGATGATAAACTTTCAGTTTTTCTACACTGATAAAAAGTTGTGTTCCATTTCAAAGGTTGCCTTTTTTTAAATGTCTGGAACACCCAACACACTGACTGAATTTACTTAAAGCTGCACTAATCAATATTTTCACCATAACAGTAGATCAAGAGACTATGTGTAATGTGAAAGGAGTCGCTCGTAGTGACAAACCCACAAAGAATTACAACCCAACTCTGCAATTCTCCTCAGCTCTACGGAGCATTTTAGCTTCTTTCCGCTCATTGTTTTTGTTTTACGGCCCACAACTTTACTCTTTTGGTTCACTCTTACAGCTCTTACCCTGAGTAAGCAGCTGTGTTTAGCAAAAAAAAAGCTCTAATAAGACCACTGTACGTTAGCTACCCAGCACCAAACAGCAGACAGACAAAGTCTGCTACTAACTTCTGAACATAGTGGAGCATTTAGCAGCTAAAGAGACAGACTCAGGAGTTACTAGACTAAAACAGAGCTAAAAATAGAGTGAATATTGGACTTACATTCATCCAGTAGTCAGAAACATGACTCCAAATGAATGCTAATTTTTCTCTGTGTCTGCTGTATGTGTAAACAGACAACTGCTGATGCGTTAGCAACTTTTTAAGGTGATATGTCAGTGTTGTGTTTACAGCTTGTTGCGCTGCCCCTAAGTGGTCAAAAAAATCAAAGACAACTGATTTATGCACAATGGCATCCGCTGACCAAATGCCGGGCTCTACTAAATTCGTTTACTAGTTGGATTTTAAATTTAAATTTGGCAAAATTTTATTTACTACAAAATCATGTGTTCATTCATCAGCTTGTAAAATTTGATTAATCTCCCATGATTTTGATCTTCCAAAATAACAGATTCTAATTGGTTCCTGAATAGGAAATAGATGAATGGTGTGGTAAGTATGTGGAATGTTGTAACAGCTGAATATGCTACTTTTCTGACTTTTAGATCAAAAATAGAACACAAAGGTCATCTAACCTCATGCTCAAGGTCGCAGTTATCAGATGTAACATTAATTCAACTTTAACTTCATTGGTAATCTTTGTGCTGCCATGACAGTCATTTCAGAAAATAGACAGACAAACCTAATTCGACATTCACACCCTTTGACATTTATTTTCTCCTCTCATCAGTGTTTAATCACTGTTAAAGGCGACTTGTGTCAATGTTGGTGTGACATTGCAGCTAGGTTTTAAGAGTGAGTAGATCTCATATGGTGAAGCAGAGTGAGCAGTAAAGGATCCAGGTAGGAGGTTTGAGAGCTACAGCTAAGGGGAAGAAGGCAAAGTCCACGCCCTGTCTGAAGACGGATATCTTTGGCAACAATTCACAAGTTTCCTTTCGAGGCCAAGAATCACTCTCCTTGTTTCGGCATGTAGCGCCAACGAGGCCTGACGGAACCTGAGAGAAAGAATGAGGTTAAACGTTGGAGGAGGGGAGAGAACAGCCTGAGAGCATCCACAACATGTCCTCCTGTAACCTTGTTCTATATCTGTCCTGCTGCATCCCCATTTTTCACCCACACAACTGCACTGTACAACCCCTGGGATCAGCTGATAAGCTACACATCTCTCCACCCCTGGCACACTGTCCTAAAGTCATGTCCTTTCCTGCTCTGCACCATGGTCTTTTTGAAGTGACTGTAAAATAAATGGGGAATCAGGAAGGATGTGATGGAGTGACATAAATATTACAAACTGAGCGATAGAGGAAGAGCTGGCAGCCCTTGATGTGAGGATGTTTAGCTTTGATCTAACCCTTGTAGTCTTTCCCTGCTTGTACCAACCATTTTTATTCTTCACTTCTGAATTTCAAATGTCAATGTTTTCTTTTTTCCTTCTTGGATGCATTTATCATATGAGGCAACCTGGGTCGTCTGTGTCTGATTAATGCCACTCTCCTGGTCTCTTGGCTTGTTGTCTCTGACCCAAAGCACGGTTTGACTCGAAACGCAGTGATTGTGTTTTGAAGCGCATATGAGTGGTGCAGCCAAGCTGAACGATGGTGCAAACAGAAGGAATTTAGTGGGGCATTTCAACAACATACAACATTGTAAACATCATTCACCTGCGATACACATACTGTCCAGGGGTCAAATCACTGTCCGACATTTCCCTTCACCACCATCAACACCATATGAACGACAAACACCACAGCATAAATTCCAAATCAAGTTGCATTCATTCCCGTACAAAGTCTCATGCATGCATGCAGACAGATTTGGCAAAACATCCATTGATTACATATGTACAGTATAATTTGTTCTTTCATACATGTTTTTCTTTTGCATAAATCATCACAGATAAATTCTGGATTAATAAATCTGACCAAGTATTGATGGGCTGTAGAATCAGCAACATATCCCATGACTTTAAGACCATAAAAAACAATCCTTCAATGGAGACAGGGGTCATGATTTCCCCTATTATCACTTTCCTTACAGCCGGTCACATGATGACAGCTGCCACCGCCATGTTAACTGAGCAAACTCCATCAGCTGATGAAGACCGGAAAAAGCTAGTAAGTGGACCTTAAGTTTACTTCTTTTTAATTTTTCCCCCAAACTACTGTTTCCAAGGTCAAGAACTTTCATACTCAAGATTGTTAGCCTGAATGCTTCCTTATTCTCTGACAGCTTGTGATAGCAGCATACAGTTGAATGAGTTTAATTTTGGGAATTATGCTTATTCACTTTCTTACCAAGAGATAGATAAGACGATGGATACCACACTCGTGTCTGTACAATGAATATGAAACTACAACCAGCAGCCTGTTAGCTTAGCTTAACACAAAAGCAGGAACAGGAGGAAACAGCTAGCCTAGGTAAAAAAAATCTACCCCCCAGCACCTACTATAAAACTCACTATCTTGTTTGTTTAATTTGAACAAGAACCGAAGTGTAAAAAACTATAATTTGCTAATTCGCTAAGCTAACCAGCCACTAGCTATAACTTCATATTGACCATGCAGACATGAGAGTGGTATCAATCTCTCTCAAATTCTCAGCAAGAAAGCAAATACTGTAAGTGCATTTCCCAAAAAGTCATAGTATTCCTTTTAAAGTTTGAGCTAAATGTGGTTTGGTAAATCAAACATCAAACCTCCCACTGGTGCACCACTCTAGACAGCTAGCATCAGTATGTTTACAGGCTAATCCTCATATTCATATGTCATATGGCTAGCCTTTTGACCAATTTGTCGTTTTTGTCAAAGTTTGATGTTTTTAGCATGTAGCTTGATAGCTATGTGACTAAAATCTTACACTCCCTCCGATCATTGACACACTGTATGTGAGACAGTGACCCACAGAGCCACTCTGCACCTTGAATTTTCAAAGACCACAGGTTCTGTCTTGATCAGAAGTAAGAGTGCCAGGTCCTCCCAAACATGGGCTCACTTCAAACAATGATGAAAACAACACTTACACATCGTGAACCTCAGCTTATTTTTTTTGTTTCATTTAATGAAATGTACACAAAGACTTTTTTATTTTATTTTAAAATTTCACACACAGTTCATCCAAATCACCACTGACTGTATCCAGATAAGTGTAAATAAAGACTCAGTCAGATCTCTCAGTCTGCCAGCATTCATCATATTAAAGCTATGACTCAGATCGCCCTCTGAGTCATTTCTACTGCTCCTCATAGCCTCAAATAACCTGAAACTCCAGACTCTAATTGGCACGCAAGCTAAATTCTTATTAGCTGTACTCTTTGTCCCCCTGTGTTTTTGCGGTTTAGTTTAGAATTATGGTTCCCAGTGTAAGCAATTACAGACAAGTCCAGACAAACAAGGAGCTCCTGCATCAGGATAGGTCAAAAGTACATTGTTGACCCATATACAATACCATTATAGTCAATCTAGAGAAAAACCCAATGATGTAGAGTTTAATTTACTACCAGAGAAACTGTTAAGTTACTGAGATTTTTGGGTGGGTGCTCTTTTTCTCATTTTTTTAAATAACAAAACTGTCATGAATAAACAGAACCGATGAGAAAACTGAATATTCCAAACACAGCAAATTGCATCAGTTTTTCTTTGCTTTCATCTAATTTCAGTACAACCCAAACCTCTACCTCCGCATTCATTTGAACTAAAGGGCAAGAAATATGTGCCATTTAGTGTTATCACTGTTATCACTCCTACTCATAACCAGCAAATACCACCCACATATTAATTTACCAGTGAAAAAGCATTTTAAAAAGCTATGTTACCTACAGAAAAGAGGAAAGAGATCAAAAACAGCTCTAACGTGATTTTCCAGTGGCTTTATGAAATGCATCAACAAACTGTTGTACAGCAAAAAGGGGGCTTTGTTTACAACATCCTCTGCACATTCAATAAAAATGCAGTTTGGTTAAATCAAAACTACATTTCTGGCCTTTCTGGGAACACAAATCATGCTTTTAATTTCCAATAAAAGCAGAACTTCTCATCTTGGCGAGGGGAGTCAAACAGAATAACTTCCCACAGTCCAAACAAACACAAATTGGCCACTTTTATGACAAAAGAAGAGTTTTAACCACACTGCTACATTTATAGAAGATGGTAGTTGAAACAATACCAAAAATCCCACTACAAAACTTTCCTCTGGAAGTATAACTACATAGCAACCACACAGTTAGATGAAAACATTTAGTCTTACGTTTATGTCAGGACTGCAGAGAGAAGATGACATGTAGCAGATTCTGAATGACACTACAACCAACTAACCGTCATTAAGTCATTTATTATACTGATAGAAAATAATGAGCCAGGTATGGTTTCCAGGCCATAAGAACGATCTGTGGAGGTTTCTAAAGACAAATCTGCTGGTTGATTTATGTGTTGTGCTCTCTGGCGACACTCAATCAGTCAGTCAGTCAATCTGAATGCCTTTTCACTGACAGTGAAAGAACAGATTCATTACTGTTGGCAGTTGCCCCCTCCAACAGATGACGGTAGCCTTTGTTAATGTAGATGTTATTCAGTCTCAAAACATTCGCCTTAAAATGGGTTATGACACAGGCTTTGGGAAAAAATAACCTTGTCCAACCTCCACAGTGCTGTGAACCTAGCCAGCATTACCTGCTAGCTTCTGATCATAAATCAACAAACTTGCAGTCCATGATTCCTTGCATTAATGAAATACATCATTTAATAAATATCTGAAACATGAATATGTAAAAGCTAAATTTCAGCCAGCAACTTCATAGCTCAGCATTGGCCCTGTGTAGGCAGGCTGCTTGGTCAGAGACTTGTGGAGTTTGTGGTTATGGAGATGTGCAGGTGAAAAGACATCTAACCATCTATTAAAGTTGTTTGCATTATAACATTACATACATTGTTATTTCAGTGGCTGTAGTCAGTAGACTGATTTCTTGGCAAAAGTTGTTAAAAAGTAAGATCCATCATTGTGCAGATTTACAAGTGAGATGCCACCGCTGTAATGGTTGTAATAGCTTGTTCACTTCCACCTACAACCCAGATTAGTCTGTATAGAAAATAACCTGTAGAATGATTTACTGCTTTAGAATAATATCCAACATTGTGTCTCACTTTGTCTTGAATTGCGGTATTTACATTCAAAGACCGCAGAGAATCTTTCATAACCATTTTGGTGACCCCTTGACCTTTCTTCTAGCACCAGTTTCATCCCGAAATTTGCCTCAACCAACCCAACATGCTATGCTGAAAACAAATGGCAAGACATAAATGAAATTAGCTGTTGATATTCATGCTCTATATGGGGTGAATCTTAATGTTTTGGTGACCCCGAAGACCTTTTCTCTGCAACATCATGAATCCAAAATTCCCCCTATGTGCACAAGAAATTAATTAAATGTAAAAATGAACCATTTCCATGTTGGACACTTGGTGAGGTTTTGTCAGGTTTTACCTGGTCAAATTAACATTATACATGTGAAATATTAAATTATGATGGAAAATACTTATATTATTATATGAGTATTACTTTTCTTTACTATATGGGGAGTTCACCACTTGACTCACTCTATAATGTTTAATGGCTTAGAGTGTAGGCTTTACCTAAATCCTTCCTTAACATGTAAAACCTGTGGAAACCTTGAGCTTCTGCAGGAGTGATCTGCCAGGAGGAAAAACTGCTCTTTATGAAAATTTTATGTGATGATGTCCATACATGTGTGTGTGTGTGTGTGAGAGTGTGTGTGGGGTGGGGTGGGGAAGGTTGTGCTGTACTGTATGCCATTAGGAGACTTCACCATGTGGCAGCAGTTAGGAGAATGAGTGTCGTTTCACTGGTGTGTAGAAATGGATATCCACCCAGGCCCCCCTTCCCATCCCCATCCCCATCCCCGTCTCTTTGGGTGAACACTTCACTGCTCTCTTTGGGACCCACAAAGCCTCCGAACAATAGATGCAGTGTACTCAGGACTGTCACGGAAATCACCGCTGCACCAAGCGCGCCTTTGTGTGTGTGTGTGTGTCTCCTTTGTGCGCACAAGAGTTACACCTTCCACATATGTGTTTGCATGTGAAAATGACATCTGTATGTTCATTTCTATATGTGCGCATGTTTGTTTGGATGTGGGTGCAGACTGTGCCAATTCTCTGAGAACTGAAGACACATTCTTAGAGCGGTGGGCGGCCAAGAGGAAGCAGAGGGGCTTTCAGATGGTATGACAAGGTCGCTGTTTAACTTGGAGAGCCTGACTGTTTATTTCTGTCTAACCTGTGGCAAGCTGGCACTCTCTGAAATTAACCTGGAGGACCAGTGGGAGGAAAACCAAGCCTCGGGCATGAATGGGAAGTTGGGCGGAGAGATAGACACACACGGGGAGGGGGGGGACTTAGACACCAACATTTTTTAGTCTAACTGAGGAAAAACAAACCACACTAAGAGGTCTGAGAGTCAACTGTCATGATTCCATGACTGCACCTCTCTAAAGAACAGTCCCATTAACAAACGTCTGAATTACACACACTCACTGTATGTTGGGTTTGTATTTACGTGTGTTAATGTTTCCATTGATATGTGTCTGTGTGAGCAAATACATGTACAGTAAGGCCACAGCACAGTTTATTGAGCTATAACTGGAGATGTGGCCAGACAAGCTACAGTAGGAGGTTTGGCTGACACACACATACACACACAAATACATGCACTTTAGTTGCAGCTTTAGTTGGCTGCACCTTTACATCACCTCAACCCCAGCACACACTTATAAAATAACATTTAGCCTACTCTCATTGCTGTACCTTACAGGATTTGTGGCTAATGAAGTCCTCAAAATTCCATCACTTGCCCTTTTGGTGCCATTTTGTGCCAAAGTGCAGAAATGCTGTAGTTTTGACATGCTGTAGCCCAGTTAATGCAAATCGGGTGAACTTAAGAGAACCATGGTGACCATTTTTCTAATCATATTACAATAGATTTATGAATTTATCAAGATTTATGCATGTTTCTGGCTTTCAGGCACCTGCTGCATTCTCTGAATTTTACCATATAATAAAATTTCACTTTAGACATGAAACTTGCCTGAGAGACAAGTACATAGTTACCCACCTTTCGTTTTCTGCCAAACAGAAAATTATAAGCTGCCCACAAAGGATCCCTTTTGTCCAGTATCCATTGTTACTTATCATTTGTCTAATATCTTTGGCTTTCTGACAGCATAGCTCTAATTTGTTATGTTTTTTTATTTTAAGATAAACTTGTGTGTGAACCCATCCTTTAACAGGTATGTGACTCATCCTGTGCAGTGTAATTGTTGTTAGCAGCCTCGAGGAATATATAGTACCACTACACATGACCTGGTGCAAGTGCACACTGTTTTATTACCATAACTTGTTCAGACACAAGTTAAGTTGAGAAAGTGCTTGAAGGCCCATCATCTTTTGATTTTACCACTTTACTGAACAATGATTGAACTGAAAGTAAAGAGTCATCCTGTTAGAGCCTGCCTAATCATCGGTCTATTTCCCTAACCTGTCGGTTTTGTTTTTGGCAGACCCAGAAGCAGACAAAGGTTGTAGTAAGTAAAAGGTTTAAATGAATCAATGATCAAATGGGAGGGGTTTGCTGGGCTGAGGACGGCAGGTGTAATGGAGAATGGCTGGAGATGAGCTGAGATGGCTGGGCGATGACGATGGCACCGGACTCCTGAGGAACAAAAGAGAAGATCCAAGTAACCACAGGCTCAGGGACAAACACAAGGCACACTAGAAAATAATCCGAGCGGTTTGGCTGAGAGTACACTACCACTGAGTAGGACGGAACTGGAGCCAGGATTTAAGCTGAGAGTTGATGAGATGATTGGCGTCAGTTGTGGAGCCAAACCAGGTGCCAGGAGAAACAAGCACAGGGATGAAGCTTATGATCCTTAAGGGAGAGGACGGCCCCCATGCCAGTATCTGAGGTGTCAACCTCAACCACAAACTGTAACAAAGGGTTAGGGTGAGTTACGGGGGCTGATGAGAAAAGTTGTTTTAATTTAGAAAAGGCTGTGTCTCTCTCAGGAATCCAGATGAATGGAGTGGCCGCCACCTTGCTGTAGTCTTGGATAATCCTCCTGTAGAAGTTGGAGAATCCCAGAAACCGTTATAGCTGTTTCCGGGAAGTGGGTGTTGGCGAGACTGCTACAGCCTGCACCTTGGCTGGGTCTGTCTTCACCAGCCCCTGCTCAATAATGAAGCCCAGAAAACTGACAGGAGATGTGAAATTCACATTTTTCAGCCTTCAAAGAGTTCAACCTGACGTGTTGAATGTGTTCCTCTTGGTTCCAGGAGAAGATGAGTATGTTATTCAAATAGAAGAAGATGAATCTGTTCAGCATGTCCCGGAGGACATCGTTTGACCAGGGCTTGAAAAACTGCTGGGGCGTTGGCGAGACCAAAGGGCATGACCGGGTATTCAAAATGGCCGAGTAGAGTGTTGAAGGCAGTTTTCCATTTGTTCCCATCTCGGATGCGGATGAGGTGGTAGGCGTTGTGGAGAACACTGTTGCCTGGTGAAGGGGCTCAAAAGCAGAGTCACTGAGAGGATATTTATTTTTCACAGTGACGTCATTAAGGCCACGGATGTCAATACAGGGCCACAGGGTATGAACTCTCTTTTCCATAAAAAACAGTATCCAACCCCTAAGAGAAGAGGGACGAATTAGCCCATTAGCTAGGGAGACATGGATATATTTCCATAGCCTCCCTCTCAGGACGTGACGTGGTTGTGCAAACGACTGGAAAGGGGCTCCAGGGAGCAAGTCAATAGCACAGTTGTAAGGTCTTTGGGGAAGCAAGGTCTGAGCACTTTGCTTACTGAACACTTCTAAGTCATGGTAAACTGATGAACTGTAGAGAAGTCAGGGGACTCAGGAGAGGGTGGCAGCACCCTGAGGGGGAGTGAGTGCAGACTGGAGACAGTGAGAGTGACAAAAAGTGCTCCAGCTAACCACATAACTAGTGGACCAGACTATATGGGTTATGGCGGATAAGCCAGGGCTGGCCTAACACTACAAGGGCCTGAGGTGAGGAAATGACAAGAAACTTAATTCAATTAGGCTTAATTGGCATGGGAAACAGATGTTAACATTGGATGTGTGAAATAAACAGAAAAAAAAATTATATATACAGATAATTTAGCAATAAAAATATTGACTTGCAGTTAAAAATACAAGTAAGTGAAAACTACTCAATTACTTCAGCGATTGCCAGAGAGGACGAGATTCAGGGGAACTGTAGTATAGGTGATCTGAGCCAAGAGTCTTCCATCCAAGGCATTAACATTAGACACAGGTAGTTTTTCCACAGGAAAAACATTTTGGGCCAAAGGAGGAATCACTAAAACTGTCATCAGCACCGGAGTCCACAAGGGTGATAGATTTGTTGTGGGAGAGGAGAGAAGTTTCAAACTGCACAAACTGCGGTGAGGGACGGGAGGTGAAACGGAAGTCTGGCTCATCAGGATCCCTCCAATTACTGATGAGCCCGCTCTTTTGGCAGATGGGGCAAGTGGAAAGGATGCGGCCAGCTTTTCCACAGTAAACACACAAGCCCTTTTGCAAAACGGCACTCGGAGGGAGTAAGGCGAGCTCTCCCAAGCTGCATAGGTTCTTCAGCGGGGAGTAGAGGGGAGGAGCTGAGGGACAGGGCTGATACAGTAGGGTTGTCAGGTCTACTGCGGAGGGTGGATCTGGGTTCGAACGGGGGAGTGGAATGACCTGACTTTTCCCTACGACGTTCATGGAGGAGAAAATACAGAGAAAGAGTCTAAACTATCAGTCTCATCCTTCACACTATCAGATAGCCCCCGAATAAATATGCCTTGTAAGGCAACTTCATCCCACCCACTCTCAGCAAGCAGGCAGGCAAGTCTAGTGGTGGCCTCCCTGCCATGAACAGGGTGATCAAATATTATTCTCATTTCAGCTACAAACACAGAAAAAAAACTTGACGAATAGGTGATGCCCATCCCCATAAAGCTGAGGCCCACTGAGAAGCTTTACCGAAATGTAAACTCATAATAAAAGCTACACGAGACTTATCTGAAACACAATGGAGCACTGGAGGAGAAAGCGCCCACAGGAGCCTAAATACCGCTGTGGAATGGACAAGTATGGCTCCTGGGCGAGGTTGAACCGGCTGGGCTGGAGAAAAAAATAGGGAATTCAGGTGGATGTGGAGCGACCGTGGAAACAGCAGTGGCCACTGTGACGGGGGTGGTAGTGAGGCATGTGATGATTGATCCACACGTACGCTTGAGAGACACTGGAGTTGAGGGAGTGCAAGGTGTCCATGATATCATGGAGAACTTGCTCGTGATGTCCAACTACCACACCTTGACAGGCTAGGGCTTGGCAGAGTAATTCTGTGTCTGCTGGGTATTTTGGCCATATTTGGCCAGATTGTTCTGTTACATTTTGTTTTTGGCGAACCCAGAAGCAGACACAGAGACAGAGGTAGTAAGTAAAACGTTTTAATGACTCAGTGAGGATAAGATGGAGGGGTTTCGCTGGGCTGAGGACGGCAGGGGCAGGCAGTAAGATGTAATGGAGAATGGCTGGAGATGAGCTGAGATGGGGTGTGTAGGAGATGGTTGGGCGACAACGCTGGCACCGGAGTCCTGAGGAACAAAAGAGAAGATCCAAGTAACCACAGGGAAAAAAACACAAGAAGGCACACTATACACAATACTCCGAGCAGTTCGGCCAAGAGCACACTACCACTGAGTAGGACGGAACAATCTGGTGACGAGTGGTTGCAGAGCTGGAGTATTTAAGTTGAGAGTTGATGAGATGATTGGAGTCAGGTGTGGAGCCAAACCAGGTGCCAGGAGAGATAGCCATGCCCACAGTGCGCGCACACACGCACACACACACACACACACACACACACACACACACGCACAGACAAGCGGGGAGGAGGAGACAGGGAAGAGTCACAGGAGAACATGAAAAAAACCTGGAGTGACATAACCATTACATTTAGGCATGTTCTTTTGATGTACATTGCTGTTTGAACATCAGGAGGAAAATATTACAGCAGATCATGAGTGGAGTGTGCAAAACAAATAGAGCTCAAAACCTTTAGTGCACTTACAAATCTGTCTCTGCATGCTCTCATGTGTGTGTTGAAATGTTGACTTGCAGATTGATTACAGCTTGAATTTGTTTTGTCATCATGCAATCCTTTTGTTATAAACAAACCGTATTGATTTCCGTAGGTTTTCATCTGCGTGTGTGTGCGAGCTTGTGAAACTGTCATTTATTTGTTTCAGGGCCCAAAACAAGCTAAGCGTTGTCCAGTCGCCGGCCTCCAGCCAGAGTGCTTCCTTCACTCGCCAGGCTTTATTGTTCTCCAGGCCCTCTCTGCGCAGCAGGAGGATGTTGTCTGTTTCTTGATTCTCTTACCGGCCCCTCTTGACGCACACACATCCACACAAACATGCATGAGTACAGACAAACACACAGCATTCATGTGGGAAAGAATGGGCCCAGTCTGGATTAGGCTATTCCCCTGCGTAACACTAGACAAGGCATTCAATATCTCCAGCCTTCTCTGTCCAAACAGTGTCTTGGCACAGGCTGAGTGGAGGGCTGGAAAATCCCAGAGCTGCTGTTGAGTTTTTTGGTGTGACCCACTCTATTATTATAACGACTCTATAAATGCTTACAGACCCTCAACTTGGCCTGTCTCGAGGAGGGATTTCAAGAGAGCCCCCATACGCAAACACACAGACATTATGTACACATGATGCCAGTGGTGGAAGAAGTATTCAGATCCTTTACTTAAGTAAAAGTAGCAATATGATGGAAATACTCCACTACAAGTTAAAGTCCTGCATTCAAAACCTAGTAAAAGTATGTAAGTATTAACAGCAAAATATGGTCCCTGTCAGTGTTCATCCTATTATATATGATGTTTCTGGATTAATATTACTGCTGCATTAATCTGTATGTTGCATTTAAATTAGTTAAATAGTTTATTTAACATAAGAAGTAGGAGAATTTTCTCAACCCATGAAGGAACACGTAATCCTTCAGTTTATCAGAAACATTCATTCACATTCAAAATCACCAAATTTGGAGATACATGGATAGGAAGAGTGTGAAAAATTGTAATCTGAAAAGTAACTAGAAACTAAAGCTGTCAGACAAATGTAGTGGAGTAAAAAGTACAATATTTGCCTCTGAGATGTAGCGGAGTAGAAGTATAAAGTTTCATAAAATGGAAATACTCAAGTGAAGTACAAGTACCTCGAATTTGTACTTAAGTACAGTACTTGAGTAAAAGTATTTAGTTACATTCCACCACTGCATGACGCATCGCAGGAAGTGCACATACATACAAGCAGGACTTATCAAACTGAGGTGAAGATGCAACAAAACACATTCAAACAATCTATTCTTTCACTTTGTCCACTTCTCTCATCAGGAGTCACGCAGTGGCAGCTGGGAAAGAGACAGCTGGGACTCCTTAGTCTTGCTCCTCTGCCTCTATACACACACAAACACGCACACACACACACACACACACACACACACACACACACACACACACACACACACACACACACAGGGGGATTGAAAAATGAGAGCCAGACTCTTAGTACTAAGGAATCACATGACACACGCATACACACACATAAAAACATAATTTGTCATGCGCCCTGGAAAGAAAACGATCAGTGATGTGGGAGGAAGAAGTAAAAAAGAGGGGAGAGGTGGAGGGGAAAGAAAGCAGTTCAGTGAGTTTATAGCAAGCCATCAAACCATTTTTTCCCCTACATCTATTGTTTCTGCGAGCAATGTGAGGCTAATAGAGGCTATCAAAGCACTCAGAGACCCTCACCTTGTTGAAGTGTTTGCAGCCACTTACCTCGTGGTCTGACCAGCCATGGAAACTCAGAGGAAGACAAATAAAAAGAGAAAGCAGAAGTTTTGTTTTCTTTACATCCCCTCCCTTTTCTTCCCATACCTCTAACATCTGGAAAATCCTCATCTGGCAGCTCACCGTGGAAGCAACTGAAGCCAGTTAGATACTGTCTGACTTTTCTTTTCCCTCCCCTTCTCAGCCTTTTCTTTCAGCACCTCTGGATTCGTCCTGTATCTTTTTCCACTCTCACTTCAACAGTTTCCCATCTTTACGTGTTTTCAGAGTCCTCCTCGCTTTTCTGTTGAAGTTTTTGTTGGATGTAGAAGTTTTATTACTCCTTGTTTCTCAACTTCTATTCTTTCCTATTTTAAGAAAGTCATCAAAGATATCCCTCTATTTTTCCCTCTCTTCTCCTCGAACTTCTCAAACTATGTTGGTGAATTTTGTCTTTATTTTACTTTTAATCATATTGGGTTTTTTTACTAGTAAACGTTTTGCTACATTAAAAAAAAAAAAGCTTTACTGAGAAATGTTACTGGAAAATAATACACACTTATACATTATACTTAAAAGAATAGTTTGCCATTTTGGGAAATACCCTTATTCACTTTCTTGCCGAGAGTGAGATGAGAAGCTCAACACCACTCTAGTGTCTGTCCTCTAAATATGAAGCTACTTCCAGCAGCCTGTTAGCCTAGCTTAGCATAAGGACTGGAAACCGGACGAAACAGCTAGCCTGGTTCTGTCCAAAGCATACAAAATCCATCCACCATCTCACTAATTTACACATTATATATTGTTTGTTTAATCCGTACAAAAACTGAAGTAAAAACGACGTTGTGGTTTACGAGAGTTGTATCGATCTTTTCATCTTACTTTTGGCCAGAAATCTAATTAGTTTATTTCCCATAATGTCGTACTATTCCTTTAAAGCAGGAAACATTGATTTTATTAGTCACAGGGCGACAACAGAATTAAGCTGTAAACAACATTGACGAATTATCGTCTCATTAAGTTGATATGACTATTGTGTTAGCAAACAGTTGCCTATTTACACATCCAACAGACACAGAGCAAAATTAGGATTTATTTGGAGTCGTGTTTGTGGCCACCCGACAAATGTAAATCCAATATTCACTCTTTTATCTCAGTTTTGGTCTTCACCAACTTCTAAACATATGGCTCTTTGCCTGCTTAATGCTCCACTATGTTCACCAGCTACTAGCTAATTTTGTGGGTTTATCAGAGCGCTTTTTGCTGAAAACCACCTGTTCTGTCTGGAAGCAACGTTGGAGAGAATGGTTAGATGTCCGTGGGTGAAAGTTAATCAAAACAGTTAAGCTGAGGGCTGTAAAACCAAAACAACTAGCTGAAAGAGGCTAAAACAGCCTGTGGAGCTGAATTCTTTGTGGGTTTGTTACATATGTACAACCCTTTCACCTTACACAGTCATGTGTCCACTGTTATAAAAATATTGATTAGTGCAGCTTTAAACAGGTACTTATGCATCACAATCTTTCTCATAGAATAAAGAAAGGGAAGAAAGTTCCAACAAGGTATAAACTATTTCTGCATAGTGTAATTTCAAATTTTAGTATAACAACAGCCCATTGTGTCCTTTTAACCAAATATGTGTTTGAATGTCTCCAGACCTCTGTGAGCTTTACAAGATGCCAGCCTGGTTACAGAAGATTAACTGCAAACAAACTGCTGTCACTTTACTCCCCTCCCCCCTCCCCCCGGAATGTCCCACCATACACGGAGCGTCTAGAAAGACAAAATATGTAACAGCTGGATGACTGGGTGTATAGACACAATATCACAAACAACAGTCAGTAATGTCACAAATACTGTAGGTTTCTGAAGGGATGTATTGAGGACTGGATCTCACCACCTTCTTGTCAAATGCTAGGGCCAAAAAATCCAAATTTGAGTATTGAATTCAATGTGGAAGTGCCAAGAGATAAACTTCCACAACTTCAAAGTCACGCAAAAAAATAATTTTCTCTTCAAATACAAACTGAATAAATGACTTTGTAACAAGAGCACATGGTATAAAAAGTTAATTTTACGTATTCTCTTCTTCTCTCCTTTAAAGGCTCTTCAGTATAATCATTATTAGTCATAATTACTCTTCTCCTTCTTTCCAGCCAATCTGTCTCTCTCAGCTCTCGCTGTTTTTGTTTGATTTGGCCAATGACGTGCTGTGAAAGCGATCCTCCCCAGTAAAGCCAGTCATGGTTGACCACTCTGACTCCCCTAACTGGAGCAAAGCAAAGCAGAGCAGCCACATCTGGCAAACGGTTCTAACATCTGGTTTGTGTATCAGCTCCATGCACAGCCGTCTACCACAGAGTCTGATAGCATACCTCGGAGACATGAGACGAGATGAGCTCCAGACACTCCAATCCAGGGGAGAGATGCTAGATGATGGTGAGCAAGTTCATGTTCGGAGGTCACACAGACAAGGCAGGAAATGTCACTCACTGACAAAATGTCAGACAGAGAAGAAGCTGTATGTTTTATCGGGGCTAGGACCTTTCTAGTGTTCTTTGAATTTGAATTTGTTGCCGCAGTGTCTAGAAAGAGAGGTAGAAGTTTTAAAAAAAGTGTCTCTGGTAGGTTTCAATCTTACACAAAAAAGTAAGACAAAGTAGACTAAATTCGAAGACCGTGGCTGTTTAAAGCAAGACATCAAACAGTATAGCCATCACAATAAACATAACTGAGACCAGACCACTGTCATTAAAACTAAATGAGACATTTAAAATTCGCTTACGTCTGTGGGATTTTGACTGTATTTCCTGTAATGTAATACTGCCCTCTTGTGTCAAACCTACATTCTACACTTAGAGGACGCTGACTGAAGCCTCTTTATGTGGGTATTAGGATTTCATTTTGATGGAAAAACATGGCAATTACCATATATAATGTCTAGAAATTATCTCGACTCTAATTTACAGTTTTCATCAGTTGCTTTGACACAATTGTCACAAGAAAGTCATGATTCTGAAAACACGAGTGAAATTCTCGTATTTTGTGTTGCTTTCATACATAATTCAAATGTATAAACATCTTTAATTGATCCGACGATGCATTGAGAAAGCCCCTGTGACCAACGTGGATTGAACTGCTTTTCTAATGAACTGTGTAACTCGCAGATGTATTCATTGACATGCTCATTGCATAAATCGTCACACGCAAAGCATAGTTGCACCATGCCAAAAGATTTTTTATGTATTACAAGAACAAATAGATGACATGCTGACAGGAAGACTTCTACAATAGTTCCTAATTTGTTATACTGAGACATTGGTCTCAAAACAGGCGTTTGTTTTGACTTGACATTTGACTGTTTTATCCTGTTCAACTTGTCTTACTATTGTTCTGTAATGTTACCACACTGATACTGTAATATGTACTTACAGTACTCTGAGTGATATCTTTCTTGTACTATACAACATGAAGTCATAAAACCAGAACTCCACTGTAAGACTAGAGACACGTTTGGTTATTTTTTTGGGCTCGGGCATCAAATATATTAGAATATGATGCAGAGGTCTGGGTGTAGCCAGGCTGCTTTAATAGATGCACAAAATTATGACCAATTTCAACGACCCATCTTCTGTAGCTACTATGACTGAATACTATGAATACGAGAACTATGTAAAAATGTAGATAACAACAATTGTTCCTTTGTACACACACGTTATCTGGGTAATCCCATCCATATGGATTTGACATAAAAAGCAAATGCTGTTTATCTAAAAAAAAAAAAAGGCACAATCCAGTTTATGCTGTTCTACTGTTTGCACATATCTTTTCTACCATGTCACAGAAACACACGTAAACACACTTAAAATAAAAATGTGACAATCAGGTTACTTATTTCAATTATTTTATTTCATGCAAAAGAATTCCAGTAATCATTGTTCATTATGAAATGTTTTTACACCTTTTTTTTGGGCAACATAATAAGACTGTTCTGAAATAGTTTTATCTCTACATAAACTTTCAAACCCATTCAAATGCCATTCTTACCGCATTCTGAACCTACTGTTGATCTCAATCACAAACTACAGCGTACCGTACACTGTCTACAAGATGCACTGGCACAACATTTGAATGCACCATGCAAACAGCAGGGGTAGTGATAATATTTGATTTCTCTCTGGTAGAGCTCCTTTCTCATTCCAATGAAAAACACATTTTTCTTTTGGTATCAAAGCAAAGTGTATTTGAACCTGGAAAATACAGCAGAGTAAATGGTTTCTCCATCATGTTCCTCTCATTATTTGGGTAAACTCAATTATTTGAGACATGTACTGTGCAGCACAATTAAATAACATTCGAGTGTGTCCTACTTTTGACCAAAATTTCCAAGATTGAGCAAAAAACTTTTCAAACATCTTTGGTTGATTGGGTTTGCATTATGCAACTGTTTGCTGTAATGCATTTTTAACCAGTTTGCTAAACCCAGCTTAGAGACACTGGCTTTTTATGTATTCCTAAAAAAATTCTGTTAGTAGTTTTGGATGAATCCTCAATAGGACAAAAATAAAGTCAACCTAAAGTGTTCCATAAAATAAGACAAATCAGTTAAAGAAGAAAAAGGCAATTTCCATTCAAATATGCAAGAGCATGCTTTAGTGGAAAATGATTGTTTTTTTTTTGTCAGCTTCAGAGAGGTCAACCCCTACCAGAGCTGGTAGGGTTTGGTGAGGTAGTCAAGGACACTTCAGGGTGGATGAATCTTGACTGGACTGACAGTCAGGTGCTTCTTGTTTTGACCTGTGTGACACTACATACAGGTTAACCAGGCATTTCAAGGTGTCAAGGTGCTTCACAACCTTCCCTTCAGCTTTTCTTATTTAAGTAACGTCAATAACTGTGCAAAATTACAATTGCGCAAAATGAAGTTGAACTTGAGGGGACTGTCATAAAAGTAAGGTTAATGACATCAAACTGCCATCGTGCAGTGCACGATTTGATTTGCCTGAACTTAAAAAGAAGGCAGTAGGCCAGAATGAGATTAGCTTTTTTCCTTTTCCAGTTCAAAAATACATGAAAGAGAAAGGCTACCGTATTCACAAAACACAGATGCTTTATCTGTGTTTTTAAGACTCCTGTGGTAAACTTACAAAATACAAATGTCTAAGAATATATCTAAGCACTTTGTACATTACTGGTGATTCATATTGAGTATTCCGTCATGAGGAACATCACTAATGTACAGCACCGTTTTGAAACATGTTCATTGTGGATATCAAAGTTCAGAGAGGCAGGAAGCAGGGGGGAAACAGAAACGAGGAAAACACAAAAGCAACATAGCACGTTGGGAAAATACCAGATATGGGCAAAACAGTGGTCCGATACATTTGAAATATATTTTCCAAACCAGGTTTGACCTTTTTGTTACTACTTGAGAGTTTAAGGAACACACTGGTGTTTAAGTCAAGAGAGATCAGAATCAACCAATTGTTCCTACTGAAATCAATGACAATGCGTTTTCTTATATAATGATTATATAATGCCACTAAATCCTAGATAATGAACCTTTAACAGGCAAAGTGACCAAAATGTACTAAAATCTACCAAAATATTAAGTAGATCTTGTGTACTTTTCAGCATTCCTGAGGGAAAAAACTGTTGCTTAATTTTTTTCTTTTAAAAGAAATCTGAGATTTTTTAAAAACATATTCAAATATAAGAGTGCCAAAATCTGGAGGACAGTGGGAGCATGCTAGAACTTAAAGAGGACAGACAGCTATTATTTTCCTAGCAGTGTGTGTAACAAGTTGGTGGGTAGGGCTCTTAGGCTGTCTTCTTACAGACATGGATGAAGTAGCACGGGGCCTGGGTCTGGCCAGGGACGTACGTCTTGAAATCTCCGTAGACGCTGTGCTCCATTTTGCAGTTGAAGGCCTCTTTCAGCAAAGATTTGAAGCTCTCCAGACGATGAGGGTAATAGGACAGACGGAATTTACTGGGGAGGACAAACAGGGCGTATGCACATTAGAATTCCTCCAACCACTCAACAACAGGTACTTTTTAAACGTGTCTAAGGCTGTATTCAGACCAAATCAGGTGTTGCAGCGATTAGCGCAGGGTTGTGCGGAGGTGTTTATTTGTGCTTTAGAACGTAACTGCTGTCAAACAATTAGAAAACGTTTTATTTCTCTCATTCACCGGCTTTCTCATAGGGTTGTGTTTCTCCAAAAGTTGATTCTGTTTCAACTTTTTGCTGCAGGGCCGCTGTGTTTTTATTATTACTGCGTCATTCAATTTTGTCCTGATCCTAATGATCAGAGTTATTAGAGTTAGGTGTTATCACTCTTTCACAAGTTTGTCTCACAGCACCTCTTTGCAGTTTTAAAATTCCTGCCAGGTAGTAATTGCTGCTTTTAATCTGGCAGATCGATGTTTGATGTCTTCTGCCAAACGTTGCCAAACTAATTTGATTGCAGCTCTTGAACAAACAGTGGCAGCTAAGGTAAGGCGAGGCAGTTTATTTATACCGAACATTTCATAGACAGTGGCTGTTCAAAGTGCTTTGCAAACTGTATAAAATAAAGACAGAATAAGAAAAAAAAAAAAGAGGACACAATTAAAAATGATGTAGCTAGGGAACTTTGGTGTATGTCGTACACCCCTCTAACTATCACGATAGGAGACCATGAAAATTGTTGTTGCACATTAATGCTGCCGTCAGTGTTGTGTGCTCATACCTCTGAGCAGAGTGCTGACCTACCTGACTTCAGGGAGATTGCGGAGGGTGGCCTGGGGCACGTGGATGGTGTAGTCCAGAGTGATCATATGGGGCTTATTGTTGACCCACAGCACCGAAGTGGAGATGTCCTGAGTTAGATCACTCTGCGACACAACACACACACATTTATGAAATATGTTGGTGAGTATTAAGCACCAAAAAATACTTCTCACAACTTTTCCTCTTTTCTGCAGTAATGACCGAGAGTGAGCAGAACTGACGCTGGATTAATAGTGACTGCATTCTTGCTGTTATGAAGTAAAGAGCTGAGCAGACTCTGGGACTACAGAGGTATCAGGACGTGGATTTTGCTCTAGCACGTGACTGTTGACTTAGTATTTATATTTAGGCCTTCCAGCTGGATAGCTCCTACTTTGGCGGGATTACAGAATATGGAACTTGTTTTGAGGAAAATAACGTAAATCAAATATGGCTCATCTGTTGACACCTGTTTTGTCTTTATATTTCCATATTATATCTTTCAGCTTTTGCCAATAAACTAGATAATAAATTGCAGGATTGGTTATTTAATCCAACTTTAGATGTCTGAACCCAAACATATGCTGTACTATGGTACTATACTTCATGTAAATAAATGTGCATTTTAGCCACAAAGTAGATGCTACACACCATTTTTAAGCTACATATGTAACTACTTAACTTCTTCCATCTTCTCAAATGGCCTTTTTCCCTCAGTGCTCCTGACATCATCTGTTCTTCTCCCTGTTTGCCAAACTAGTCTTAAAACCCGACAATTTCATGCACATTTCCTTCTGTTTCTCTGGGGGGACTTTCATTGAAAATCTCACAATATCCGGCAGGCTCTGAATAGAGATTTAGGTCTTAAACTCAGCTGCTGCTAGGGATGGTGTAAATAAACCATTCATAAACAATACTGTCTGTCCAACTCCTTTTCACAAAGCAACGAACCAGAATAGTGAATGAGTCAGATAGAGCAGAAATGTAGATTAAAGACAGCCTTTTTATGTACCATTCACGCTGATGCTTTTATTCTTCTTTGACATCTTTTAAGCAGTCTCTTACAAGCTTGTCAAGCATTTCACTTTTTTTGGGGAATCATTCCAAAAATGATCCTGTTCATTCGACAGGCTGTTTCATATATATATATATATATATATATATATATATATATATATATATATATATATATATATATATATATATATATATATATATATATATATATATATATATAATATATATTATGGCCAACAGCACTATTTAAACTACACACAATAAATCAGTTATTTACATAACAGGTACTACATTGAAATAAACATAAGCCCTTGCACTTTTTTTCTCCAGTTTCTCCCTGATTCGATATAGCCAGTTCCACATGTAACACAGTCCTCGTTGCTGCTAACTCACACTGTGTGGATAGCCACGTGATTTACCTCCCACATGGAGCCACCAACTGATTCTTTTCATTTGACTGCAAGCAGCTTCGCTGAGTTGGATCCACCCCCCGGTCACGCAGGTTCCTTGATCCCCTTCTGGCTTCCCGCCAACAAATGCAGCAAACTGTTTGTTGGAGAGTGTGACCAAGCCAGAAGAACAGCTACCAGGTATTAAGCCCCGGGCACCTGCACTTTTATGAAAGCTATAAAAGACTCAATGAAACCACCTTAATGAAGAAGAGGTTTCATGCTAAGCGGGTAGCTGACAGTCTCCGAGCCCTGCCAAAGCATCGGGTGACCTACACTCAATACTGCACCCAAACGCGTCCTGTGTGGACACAGATGGAGGGTGAAGTTGCTGCTGCTCTGCTAATGTGCTGCTTTCACTACAAGGCCAGCGTGGACGCTGTGTAAGCAAACAGAAATTTGGATACAGGGAACAAGATTGGATGGGTTAGAATCTCAAGTTGCACCCTCTGGAGCAAACTCCATTAAATTTAGTACCTTATAGTAGATATTTTTGCCTTGTGGCGCCCGGCCGGTCTCCAGGATATAGTCGTAATTACGGTGGTCAATGATAAGGATCCCACCTGGTCTGACCATACTGGCAATGTTCTGAAGGGCCAGCTTTTGGTCACTCTGGTCACCTGAGAGCAATACAACGTCACTAACATGATCATGCACAATCAACAGAATGATCTTCAAATAAAACACAGTTTGAATAAGAGATTATATTGGTGGCTTGACATTGGTTGTTTGTGGTCATGTGAAAATATTATAATCTAGATTTTGTTTGGTTGGAAATGGTCTGGAATGAATCCCATATGTTTTTGGTTCTTATTGTGATCCAGGAGAAAGGTTTTTAATCTTACCTAACAAAATTTAAGAACAAGAAATGGCTCTGTCTCTTTATCTCTCATGTACCTTTAAAGTCTGGTAAGTGGGCGAATGAGTTGCCAAGGCAGATAACAGCGTCAAAGCCATCCCCTGGTTTCTGAATATCCTCTGATAATGTCAACCAGTTGGCCTCTTCAATCACTGAGGATATGAGGGAAGAGAACAGCCAAAGAGTAAAACATAAAGAGGGAAACATGAGGATGTCACCTGATGAACACCGCAGGAATATGATCCAGTAAAGACAATGGTTTATGTAACTTTCAAGTGTTTTGAACAATCAAACATGACTTGGAATATCATGAAAATCTTAACAAAATGAAAAATGCCATACCCCACTGGTCAAAAGCTGCTTCTTTTCTTCTCTCCCATCTTGACTTCAGTGCATACTTGAGCATTTTGTCGCTGGCATCCACGCTCACCATATTAAACCCCTCCTCCACCAACATAATGGAGTCAACTCTACAAAATAAAACACATATGCTCTGTAAATACAAGGGCTACTATAACAAATTATTTTTTTGTACTACAGCAAAGTGAAACACGCATTTCTAAAATGTTTAGCAATTGTGACCTTATTGACTTTATCTTGAGCCTGAAGGAATATGACTGAAAATGTTGCCTTTACTTGATAACCTTCTTTGCAAGAGTGTCTCAAGTGATGAACACCTTAATGTTTTACAGGTATAAAGATGAGATGGTTGATATTTGATAGCCAGTAGCTCCTCATGCTTAGAAAGCCTGGCAGAACAACATGAAGCCAGGCCAAAACACAGTCTGAACTGAGGCTGTCGAATTTTGTATGGACTCTCCTTGCACTGAAGTTTCTTGTGCGATGACAGCTTTTTAGAACTCTTTCCATATATTCCAAATTTCCAAGTATCTAGTTGTGAGTAATGTTAAATAACACGCAAGAGCTAACAATGGAATCTAACAAATGAACGGTCCCAGAAAAAAAAAAAAAGCTAGAGCAACACAGGAGCGAGATTCATTGGACAATGACCTGAAAAAAGGTAGCACACTGCAATCATTAACAACAACTGGGTAACTGCAAGATAATATACAACAGCAAAGAAATACATTAAAAAAAAATACAAAAAAGCAACAGTCGGTATGCAGTAAGGCCAAACAAATTAACAGTAAGGTTAAGGCAACATTTTTTGCAAGCTTTGGTTCACTTGAAATTATGCAGCATAAATCTCAAGTTATGATGATTGTATCCTTAATTGAAAGCAAGCTTCTTCTGCTCTTGCATAAGTTGCCACTAAATCTGATGCCAGAACAACTGGAAAGTCTGGCATCACAGGCACATTTAGACAGCCAAAAATAGTGAGGCCAGTGTGTTTACATCGCCCCAGATGGTCGTGTCACTGAGACATACTATGGAATGGGGTCAACGTGCTGATTTCCTCCATACTGGATCCCAGCAGCCAGTGCTCTGTGACATATGAAGCTTTACAATGTTTACTTTTGACATGCAAATGATTGTGGTGTGGTCCATAGGAGTGGAGGGTATAATGATAAAGATTATTAGCTCCATAATATTTATCAGCCATATAGAAGTGGCTGTAAAGACTGTAATGATTTTTAAGCGAGTAAAAAAAAAAAACACATTTCACCAGTCCATTTTGCAGATGGATCAACTAAACTGATAAATAATTGAATGGATGCCTGTTTAGTGTAAAATCATGTTGTATATGCCATTAAATGTTAAAATAAATGATAATATTGCACCTGCACAAACTCTCCCAGATAACAAGACCAACTGAGTTGAACTGAGGGGCTAGGTAGACAGGTTAAAGTATGTTGTCTTCTTGTCAGCCAATGACCTTGCTGCTGTCCCAGAGCACAGATACACTATCAGCAGAGGTAAACAGTCTGCAGGGAACCAGTCAAAACTCCCTGCAGAAACCCAGAACCAGCTCAACAACCACTGACCTCTACATCTACATTCCACAGCTAGCTTCTAGTTTTACAAACAATACAGTACATCTTGTTTAGGCCATATAAGCCTTCTTAGTTGTAACATAAAACACTTAATCATCATGTCTCAGCTCATGGTCCCAGCTCCAGGCTGCTGCTGGAGGCAGGAACTGGCACAGTGGCTGGTGCAACTCTGCACTTTCATTCATTACTCTCTGGCCTAATCCGGATTTTGTCTAGAATTAAAAGGGTCAGCGGGTTGAAATTCCAGGAAAGTCAAACTAACTTGATTATCTATAAACATAATAGAATGTATTTATTAGAGAACAATATAGGCATTTGTAATACTTTTACATGATGAATTATCTGAACCTGTACAGGTGAAATGACCAGATTCATGCAGGTTCTTATATTTGTCTATAGCTCTATCAAGCATAACAAAGTGATATACATAATAAAAACAGAAAAGACAAACACTTACAAAATTAGACTCTGCTATGGAGCTGCATGATAATTCTGTGCTTTCAGAATGGCCACACCCATTCACAAACCTGGAGGGTAATTATGGGAGCCCAATTTTGATCAGCACCTTCATAACTCCTTCACTGCGACTGCACACCATTGAGTGCAGACTTCAATGCGGCATATACTTAATAGACAACTCTGCATATATTTAGGCTTTTTCAATAGATCTCTTATTCTACGACAGTTGGTGCAAATTAAAATGTGCTATAGCTAAAGGAAGTCAACAAAATTGATATTTTATTGAAATAATGTAGACTTGTTGTATATAACTAATGCCGAATTAAAGATTGGGTTGTGCAGAAATAGAAATCTTATAAAGGTTTGGATTTGGCGTATAACATTTGCTGATACATAAGGGTATGCATTAAATTTAACTCATTTGTAATGGAGTTTGGTGACAAGTTTACTGCCACGCCAATCAAAACTGGAACCTGTCACAACCTGCCACATTACCCTGTTCCGCAGGCTACATCCAGCACTCTCCGCACCCCTTGCTCTTTCAGCAAAGACACCACCCAGCTTTTGTATTCCTGCGTCCTACTCTGCGTGTCTCCGATATACAGCTCCCACACCTTCGCTGCTTTGCCGTCGGCATATTGATCAGGAAGACCCTCAGCGGCCACACCGAGAGAGCGGGTCCTAAACACGCTGTCGACCGACATGCTGCTGCTTGTTCCTGGCAGAGTGTTTTCTCTTAACTTACAGAGCAAACGAATAAGGTATTCAGTAAACGGACTACTTTAAATGTGTATGAAAATGAGCTAACTGTCTGACAGGTATTCTCTCCACATGCTAACCCAGATTTCGATTGTTGTTATTTATATGAGCAATGCAGGGGACAAACTTTAACCCAATGACAGTGCTATTGACTGACGCCTACTTTCTGATAGGATGAACGGAGACGGCCCCCGCTTCCGTGTTTACGTTAGCAGACGTCTCTGGCGCAGAGGCGAATTATTTACCCTTAATTTACCTCCCAGGATCATTTTCACACTATATTGGATTATACAGTAACCTTTAACAAAGTCCATAAACCACATACTTTAGGTAATAGATGTTTAGGTAAGGTTTAGGGACATGTTTGAGGTTAGAGGTCCGCCAGACTGCTGAATAAGGCACAATTTGTACGCTACCTAGAAGAAGGGGTTGCCTGCGAGTTGAAAGTCAGGGCATAAAGCTTTCAAGTTCAAGGTTGGTTAGAGACCTCTTCCCCTCAAACATTTCATCATTTATCATTTCATCATGCAGCTAGGAGACATTGCTTATGAAATATCTGACACGATTAAAAGCAAAATAATAATATTAAAGTTCAGAAACGTAGGGTTTATTTGCAATTTTATGCAACAACAACAAAAACAAAAATTGTTAACTTTATTCCACAGCACCTGTCTAAATGCAGAGTGAATACAGTATATGAGATCAAACCAATAACATATCTGAAACAAAACAGGTTACAAAAAATGCTTACTATAGAATTAAGAACAAGAACAAAGGAACATAAATGTAGCCACAAAGAAATTATCCCAGAGGTTACCTGCCACACATACAAGGCAACCAAACCTTTTTAGGGGTTCAAGCCCCGAAGGAGCTGAAACCCTATTGTGTTTGTGCTGTGTTATTATTATTTGTCTTTTGCTCAAATTGCCGTGACCTGGAATGCGCTAGAAACACGAAACTTGGACCAATAACTGGACATGATATGCATGTGCTTCCACAGAAATATGGCGCTGTAATTAAGGCCCAAAAATGCAATTTTGAACAGGCCATACCCCTCACATCGTAAACCTGAATGATTTGAAATTTCTCTCACAAGTCCAGCTCAATCTGCTCTACAAAAAAGCCTCTTGGACCACTAAAGTCCGCCTAAACCGTAGGTCAGATTGCTACCAATTTTTCTGTGGCTCATCATTGGACGAAGCTCATCAATAGCTGTATAAAGCTTGTTGATATCTTTTTTAGTTTTCAAGATATTGACCAATTGAACTTCAAAAGGGGCGTGGCTCAGCACATAAATAGACCAAAGTCAAGAACCGTTGGGCCAATCTTCACAAAACTTGGATATGTCCACATAAGAACCTGAAACATACCCTGAAAGTTTCCTAAAAATTGACTATAAATCTGAAATTGTTTGTTTTCTTCATTCTATTTGGGAAAACGCAAAAAAAGGAGATTTCACTGCTTTTTTAACATCTAGACCACATTTGACCAGGTCCAGATCAAAAGCTTTAAACTTCTAACATCTGTGTTGGCTTCAACCCCGGAATTGTCACTTGCTGCTATATTTCTTTTCTATTTTTGTTTTCTCCCAAAAAGGGAACACCTCCTGTTGTGATTGGCTGATTAAGTTCAAAACCATATGTTTACTGAGGTGAGGTTATGTCAGCCACAACCGGTGCCATCCAGGTTAGGTTTGAAACATCCAGTATTATCAACACTACACTCCTACTTTACAATAACCTCTTAGTCTCTCACACACACACATTTTCAAGAGAGCATAACCAAGGGCAGAGTAAGTTAACATATCAGCCTACAATTCTAGTTCTACCACTACTTAGTCAGTAACTTATCTACTCAGGGCTGATGCATGCATATTTTTACATCCAGCTCCTCTGTTTTTTTTTTAATAACAGGTTTAATGGAACACAGGCTTATTAATGTGTGGATATGTGTGTGTGCAGAGATATGTTCACTGGCAGACTTATAAAAGACATAGTTAGGCAGTTGAGCTTTGTGTGTTTTGAGGACTTGGCCAACAAACAAAATGTTCTAGCATACAATCATTTAAAAATCCTAAATAAATAATAACTATGAAATAATGATATTGCAGGGCAGGTGACACTGCGCAGGTTTTGGTACTTGGTATTCTGTTTTTGCACGAATTTGGCCAACTTAATCACCTGAATCCAAATGAGCGTGCATTTTATTTGCTGAAGACTAGGCTGAAGGCAAAAAGGCCCAAAACAGGCAGAAAGTAAAGATGGCAGCAATACAGGCAGGCCTAATATTATAGGAAAGATGTCATGGTATGATGACTATTTACATTTGAAAACTTGTAGGACTAAGGGCTGCAATTCCTTCAGTATTCATCCAGTTCATTCAGTGATCCATTGTTGAGCTTCTTCAATGGGACCTTATTTAGAATGATTTGGACCATGCCTTTATATATCTGTAATCATTGTTTTCATTAGTTATAGGATCATAATGTTTATGAAAGATAATTAATTGGTCTATAGTGCTCCAATTTCTCAAGAACACTATGAGATTTCTGTCTCCATTGGTCTTCGCCCACATGTTTTCTGTGGTGTTTGTTCATTCACAGCCTTGGTGTTTTCTCACTGGAATTCCTGTTTAACAGCAACAGGTGTTTACAAATGGGATTTTCTAGGTAATCTCAGAGTTGATCTGGTTGAACATTTAACTGTAAAATCAGGTTAACCCCTGTTTCCAGTCACCTTAAGGTGCCATATTAATGGGCAGACCTTCAGTGCACTTTGTTGCTGGAACCATAGGGCGTGGCTACTCTGCTGTAGGTCATTTTGAAAAGGTATTAATTGATTATGGGAGGTTGGTAAGGTGCTGTTGGTAAATTATAGCAATAGTAGCAATAGTAACATCTAGTGGCAGCTGTAGAAAACTGCAGATATATCAGCTGGGAAGCCCAATGTCTTTGTCAGCTGCCCTCTGCTGGCAGACTTGTGACTAAATTCACCCGCACAAAATGGGGACTGGTTCAGGGTGTCAGGCTACTTTGCCAAAGTGATGATGATGTCTGTGTTCTGATGACAAAAAGTCCACAAAAATGTACACAGTAAAATAGATACTTTATCACACAGCTCTGTAAAACTGCAAAATTAGCAGCTCATTATGGACAGACTACAGGAAGAGAAAAAGAAACAAAGTAAGACAAACAGAAAGCAAAAAGAACAGACAAAGCAAGAGGTGTCGAGTTCTCATACTTTGTTAACTGCAAAGTTAACAAACTGGTTTGGGCTGTTTTGATAGTATTTTAAAATAGTATAATACATCCCAGAATGCAAAACTAATGAGAACAGATTTGGATCTCTGAGAACAGTGCGTTGAATCTTGTAAATGACAGAAGTCATAGTCCACCTGGCCATATGAATCAGTTATGGTAGAACCATCCAATAAAAGTCCTGGCAATTGTCCAGTTGCGGCAAGATATTTCATACGATCAAACGATTTAAATAATCAATCAACACTGCAGTTGCATAAACCTGGTGGAATGCTTAGTTTAGGGTACAAAACAGGAATTGGGTACTGTTTATTCAGTGGGTAGTAAAACATGTTTAGGGTTTAGGCAGATAATGCAACAGGCAAAAGACAAAACTGTCACTTTCAACAAGCTATTCTCAGTCAAACTGAAGCTGAAACTGACCCAGAGCTGTGACTGGTACCACTGGTCAGCAGAAACCCTAGCTTTGTTGGAAATGAGATGCTAACCAGTTACAATCTGCATAACACTTTCTTATTCTGCAGCATGTACAACCGTAAAGGACTTTAATCCCCAGTGAAAGTAGCATAAGTATATTGGACTCACTTTATTGTGTTAGAAAATTCACTTTTATATTATATTATAGTATCAAAAAACAGTACAAACGTAAATGAATCATAACTTTTGAACTGCTTGCATTTTTTGAGACTCCAGTAGTGGACAATAGGGAAATACATTTTAAAAGCATTTTGCATCTCACAATGCAGTTTCAATAGTCATCTGACTTTATGGTGAAATGCATACAGAAAAACCACTGACTGACTTTAATTTTAACTTTTGGAAATAAGGTTGATGACAAGAAAAAATAAATTAAAGCATGAATTAAAACCAGATGACAACATTTAACAGAAATTATGCAATTGACCATTTTTTACAGAAGAAGATATGACTTGTTATTGTAGGAAAAGCACAGGTGTTGCTAATAACATTAACAATGGCTCTGTTGTATTCAAGTGTCCCAGTAAGTCATGATAGTGCAACAGTGAGCCGACATGAACAATACCAGGACCCTTAAACCATTTTTTATTTATTTAAATAAAGTGAAATTTTAATTTAAATGAAGTGAAATTTTAATTGAAATAAAATAGCATAGGTGTAAATAATTTTATTATTTATTTTCTGCGCTCTTCCTACTGTGACATATAAATGTCTAACATGAAAATGACCTATTCCACCATTGGAAATTTTGTTGTCTAGAAAAATGCTGGTTTTCTTACTAAAGGTCTCCCAGTATTAGAATGAGCAATCATTTTTCATCAAATGATCATCTACAACATCAGGATTCACCAGAAAGAAGCATGCACGTGTAACAGTCAGGAAGCCACATGTGACTGTTGTGTAACCGGTTTCACCCCCTTTCTGGCAATTTGCTCAAAAGAAAAGTAGGTGGCACTCTAAGAACAAGAATGACACAACAATGAATTGTTGTTACGAATGAATGAATTTAGATTTTAATTTCATGACACGTTACATAAATGACCACAAAATGACACATGAAATCTATTGTCCTACATTAAAGACCATTTCACTCTTGTACTTCAAAACTCATATTTTACAAACAGTTAAATGCACATGCACAAAAATTAATGTTCATTCTATAAAGAAACAGTCAGTGCTGAAAAGAACACAGTACGTTTACTCAGGTAATGAATGGAAGTAACATTTAAAGGCACTGGCGCTTTCCCTTAGGATTTCCATTTTGTGAGACTTTTCTCTTCTCAACTCCATTTTACTTTTTGCTTGACTGCTGTCAACTGCTGCTGATTGTCTGACAGTTCAGATTTATCAACTACCAAATAGTATATCAAATTAACTCTCAGCTGCACCTGGGACACCAACAACATTAACATAATCCTATATATTAAATTTGTTATAATATTGATATTTTAAAATGCATTACCTTCATTCAAAAATCAGAGACCTGAATCAAAACAGTTTATCCTGAGAAGTTACCTGCAGCAGCCATCTGATAAATGTAATGGACAAGTCTCTCAAACTGTGAATGTTAAAGGGACCAGTGGGGTTAGTGTTCATCCTTTTATGGACTGGACCGAACACTCATTATTGTCCACAGGAGCGGCAGACTGTTGATTGGAGTTTTGTTGTCTGCACTTCTGACGCTTAACAACATAAAACCTTAGAACAAATATAAACACTACCACAGCCACAGCAACAAAATCCACAGCCAGAGAAAACCACCAGCAGAAGAACCCTTCAGTGTATTATTATTAGCGGCTGGTTTAACAAAACCTATGGCGACAGGGGTTGTGATCACAAAACTTTCACTGTCCTCTGCTTTGATGCATTTGACTTGATCTTGAAGTATAAATCCTTTTCTGCAGGAGCACACAAAACTTCCAAAAGTGTTTTTACACTCTTGATCACATTCACCCATGTCACATTCATCAATGTCCTCACAAAAGTTATCAGTAATTATAAAGCCTTCAGGGCAGAAGCATGTGTTTCCCTCACATATCACAGGGCATTTATGTTGTGCACAGTGGGTTTTGCACCGCTTGGGTTCTTTGCTGTCTGGGATATATCCTTTGAAACAAGAGCATTTATAACCTCCTTTTACATCTGTGCATATATGTTCACAGGGGCCACCTGAACAGCCTTTGGAGCTCTGGAAAACATTTGGATCTGATAATCCTTGTGCCCGGCATGCGTCTTTGTGCTTTGTTTTGCACAGAAACCCATCAGTTTTGTCCGAGCACAGCCTCTCTGTCCACTTTTGATCGTTTGAAAGGGACACACAGTGTGGAGAGCAGACTTTAACACTGTCTTCCCAGGTGCTGAAGGACGGAATAAAGCTCTGGTGTATACTGCCAGTGGTCCACTCGTAGCCTCTCAGTGGAGCTGAGAGGTTGCTGCAGGTGCCAGCTGGTAAACACAGTCCAATCCAGAAGTTTCCATACAATTCTTGACTCAAAATGTTAAGGATGTTCTTATCTGTCCCAGACTGAAATGTCACTAGTTCTCCATTCCTGTCACGGCATGCTTCCTCAGCTGTTTTAAAATCCACCCTGTCTTGGATTACAGTTATGCAGTCACTCCCAGTACAAAAAGGCCTACAAGTGCCAGTCTGTTTCAGACCAAATCCTGTCTTAAAAGACAATACAAAAATAACTGACATCAAAATAGTCATTGTCATTGCCTTCACTGGCACAAACACAGTAATTCGCAAGCAGGCCATGATGTCGTGCAGTAGATTGTCTTAAAACGTTGGCTGGCAAACATTATGGAGAAGTTAAAGCCTGTGGCTACCTACTCTGGAAACAACACCCCTCAGGACAATGATAAAGTGACGGGAAGGAAGTAGGATAAAGTGATAAAGTGGACTAATGTTTTTTTCCAAGGTTAGTGAAGGCAAGGATTGTCATAATGCAAACATAGGAACAAAAGACTTTTCATATTTCAGAACAAACTATTTATTTTGTTTTTGAGCATGTTTTGATGCTCTGATGTACATGCGTTTATCATTACATCATATATATACCAGCATCAGATATGCAAACTCCATTCAGCAAGTAAAATGTGTTTAGTTGGGTTTGTGCACAAATACATCCCTGTGGCAGTGGTGGAAAGTAAGTACATTTGCTCAAGTACTGTATTTTCATACAATGTTGTGGTACTTCACTACATTTCAAATGCAAATTTTGTGCTTTTTACTCCACTACATGTATTCAAAGCAGCTATAATCGATATTTTCACAATACAAATGTATCAAATGACAATGTGAAATGACTCACTCTTAGTGATGAACCTACAAAGAATTATCACCTGACTCTGCAACTTCCCTCGGCTTTACAGAGCTTTATAGTGAGTTTCAGCTCATTGTTCAGCTGTCCGACCCACTTTATAACTGTTTTGGTTCAGTCTCTCCGCTCTCATAGTGTCGTTTTCAGCTGCAGCAGGCAGCTCTTCAACTGCTGGATATGTGTTTGCTCACAGGTACACCATATTAACTTAAAAGGTGATGATATGTCAAATTTTGTGTTCTCAACTTGTTTCCGTTGCCTCCAAGTGGCCAAAAAAAAACCCAACAACAACAAAAAATTCAGTTATTGCAGGTTTATGTAAACAATCTGAATACTTCTTCCATCACTGCCATGTGGTACTGAAAGGTGAACATACTGTATAATCTTTGGATGTCATCTCAATAATGCAGTAAAGACAACATGTTCTTGGTCCAGGAGCTGATCACAGGTTCAGTGAACAGACAGTGGTGCATATAGTACTCAAACATGTCTATTGGTAAAATAGAAATAGAAAATGTGATCAGTCAGTTATGACAAGATAAATTATAAATTTAGCTGACTGATCTTAACATTAAAATGCTCACTTTCAACATTACATCCTGGTACAACTTTCTCACATCTACACTTTCTGGAATCCTGGAAGGTTCATTATACAGAGCCCCTCATATCCCCTTCATAACAGGACTTGTTCAGACATATTTTCACTCTGCTACTTCGTGCACAGTCAAATTTACCATAATTTTCTATTTCTTACCCACTATGTTTCTACTCTATATGTGTACTATGTCTTTTTGCTTGTTGTCAAAGAGAAATCACCTTCTGGTGGACAATAAAGTTATTTTTCTGATTTGTGATTTGATATTTGATTTGATACATTAACATTAAGTTGCAAGAACATAAAGTACATAAATAAACATAATATTGCATGTCTTCTCCATCACTATCAGGTCATAGGTCATCAGTCAAGATGGACTCATATAGTTTCTCTAATCGCGGATCTAAACCTGAGGACACCCAACAGTAGCCATCTGTAGTGGCATTTTTCTTGGCTTCTTTTTTGGAGCGACTGCATCGCCAAATTGCAATAGCCAGAGTCAATGCGACCAACAGCAGCAGAGGAATGACTGAACCAAGGACGCAGATTATCACTCTGGAATTTACTGTGTCGGCTAAACTTGTCACCAAGGATGTGTTGCTCTGCCGATCACCGTGCGTGACGTTCACCAGGTCTGGAGGCGGTGCATCAGTGTGAGGGGACTGGTGTTGGAGCTCGACTGTGGTTCTGGTCAAAGACTCCGTGTAGTTTTCTTGTGTTTCCTCCTCAGCCTTGCCATCAGATGAAGCAGCTGATTTCTCGGTCATATCTGGAGCGCAAGTCGATCCATCAGCCTCCATGTGGAAGCCTTGCGGGCAGGTGCACAGGAAGCTGCCCACGGTATTGACGCATTTGAACTGACAGCGATTACTGACACATTCATTCATGTCTACACACGAGTGGCCGTCTTCGGATAAAATTAAACCATTATTGCAGTAACAAGAGAAGGATCCGATACTGTTCGAGCAGCTGTGCTCGCATCTTGATTGCGCGCACTCATCTATATCACTGCACTTACCGTCGACCATTTCGTAGCCATCTTTACACTCACACGTGTAACTGCCGTGCGTATTTAAGCACAGTTGATGCTCACAGGCTTGTGACTGGCACTCATCAATGTCAGAGCAGTTGCGCTGGTTTGCATCCAGTTTGAAGCCATCGGGACATTTGCAAGAATATCCAGACTCATCCATTATGCACTGATACTCACAAGTAACAACACCGCACACGTTTTTTATCCTGCAAGTGAGTCCATCCTCATCCAGGTCGTAACCTTCTCTGCAAAAGCATCTAACCTCATCTGCATCCTGATGGCACAAATGTTCACATCCGCCATTGTTTATCATGCAATTTTGCTTTCCTGTTTTGCAAAATGGACCAGTGACATGCCAACGATAGATGTTGCCCATCAAGGTGCACACAGAGTAGTGTGACTCTTGGTCACTACATAAAATTATAGCATACGTTCCAAGTGGAAATGATTGCATTTCACTTCTCTGTGGATCTTCTGAGAAGGGCGCTGTGTAGGTTATTTGTCCAGGCCCCAACAGAGCCAAAGGTTTACACATTCCTTTAAAGTAAAACTTACATGCATAAAAAGCAGTGCTTTTGCAAGGTCCAGCAATCCATTTCAGTTGGTTCTGACCTGATAAAGTGTAATGAACCCTTACACATCTCTCCTCTGTACATGTGGTGACAGGTTCTTTTTCCCAGTTGGAGTAGTGGGAATCGTCCTCCCCAGATGTCCACTTAAACCCCCTGAGAGTCTTGTCAGCTAACACACAGTCCCCTCTGTGCAGTTTTAATCCAATCCAAAATTTAAGCGCCCTGTCCTGTCTTTGGATCTGTGAGAGAAGCGAGCGCAGCACATCCTCTTCTTCTCTGTCTCTGACTGTCATGAGATAACCGCCATTGTGGATACAGTTGTGACGGGCCTTCTCAAAACTCACCCTGTCCGTATGCAGGGTGAAGCAGGCATTAGAGGTGCACAGCGTCTCATGTTCAGCTCCAGATAAACCCTCAAAGCTGTTGATGAGCTGCAGTAGAAAAATCAACAACATAATTGCCATAGAGTTCAACAAATTAGCTGATATCCAGAAGGTCTCTGGGAGTTTTGGGGTAAAATGTGACCAATATGTGGTTGTCAATTCGCAGCCAAAAACAAGTAGTGTGGGTCCGAAACTAACACTCATGCTCATGTATCCTGTTTGAGACACAAACTTAAAACGGAAACCATGCTTATCAGCCATTATGGGTTCTTTTTTTCTCCCCCCACTGGCCAGTTCTGTTTTGAAATAGAAAACAATGGCAGGCTGCGCAGTGTTTTGACTGCTTCCCCAGATGTTTCCGGCCCCAGCTGGCTTTAGGCATTTAAGCTGACTCCTTTAATTGTGGTGCCTTACAATACATGAACACAGAGGGGTCAGAGTCTCAGAAACACTTTGACATTACAGTTGGACGTCATGGATGGACACATAATAGCTGCTGCAGGGAATAAACCAGGGACCTTTGCCACCCTGCTACCACAGGGACTACAGTCGACCTACACTTTTATATATAAAAATATATTTATATAAACATATTTATAATAATAATAATAATAAAATACAATACAATAAATTAAAAACCATTAAAATATACAGACAACTCAGTTAAGATCAGGATATGCTTTCCAGTAAAAGTGCATTTTGAGAAGAGACTTAAAAGAAGACACTGACTCAGACAGCCTAATTTCTTAGGGGAGGTCGTTCCAGATCCTTGGGGCCCTAATGGCAAAAGCTCTGCCCCCCGTAGTTTTCATCCTGGTCTCAAGAACAGACAGAAGACCCCTGCCTGAAGATTTCAAACTACGTAAAGGTTTACAAGGGATTAACAGGTCTAAAATATAATCTGGAGCCAGGCCATGAAGAGCCTTAAAAGTAATCAATAAGATCTTAAAATCAATCCTAAAACAAACAGGGAGCCAATGTAAAGAGGCTAAAGCAGGTGTGATGTGATCGTACCTCTTGGTCGTGGTTAAAAGCCTAGCAGCTGAGTTCTGTACAGTCTGCAGTTGTTTCAAAGTTTTTTGATTAAGGCAAGTGAATAGGCTGTTATAATAATCAAGGCGTGAGGAGATAAAAGCATGCATAATAGTTTCTGCATCAATAACATTTAAAATAGATCGTATTTTTGCAATATTTCTGAGGTGATAAAAACATGACTGGACAAGCTTAGTGATATGTTGCTCAAAACATAAATTGCTATCAAACAGGACACCAAGATTTCTTGCAACAGGCTTGATATGTTGTGACAGGTTACCAGTAGATGGCAGTATTTGTTTAGTGATATGTTGGGGCCCAATAACAATTTATGTCAGACAGGCAGTACTAAGGTCAGTTGGCTTGACAGGTAGGTGCAACTGTGTGTCATCTGCATAGCAATGAAAAGAAATCCCATGTCTATGGGTGACATCACCGAAGGTGAGTATATATAGGGAGAACAGTATTGGGCCCAGAACTGAACCTTGATGCACACCATAGTTGATATGGGAAAAGGATGACATGAAGTTATTAATGGTGACACAGAATTTCCTATTGGACAATGATGAGAACCAGTCTAGTGCAGTGCCAGATATGCCCACCCAGTGCCTCAGTCTATCTAGAAGAATGCCATGATCAGTTGTGTCAAAGGCAGCACAGAATGCAGCCTGTAGTCATATTAAATAGTCATATAGTTGCCATGTAGTAATAATATTAATATCGTAATCAATCAGTGTAATAAATTGTTTATTTGTTTGATTTTAGTTTAATTATTGATTGTATTTATTGTGCCTCTAACTGTGTGGTCATCAGTAAGGATCAAACTTTTTTATGATTTTCTTCTGTGGTTGTAGTGCCCAAATTCAGACTCTCTTACAGTAGGAAATAAGGTATGACTTTAAAGAGTAGTACAAACACTTCCTGGGGGGAATTATGGGGGATAATGTGTATATATGATTACATAAAGTAAAAAAAGAAGAATGTATGACTGCTCACTCACAAGCATTGTTCAAAACAACCCAAATTAGTTTGCAGTTTTTCCATGCATTGTAAAACTCATTGCTTTGTATTTTTGTTCCTATATTCAATGTGAGGTTTGCCCTTCAGGTGAATGGACAGCTATGCAAACTGAATTAAAACAGTCAAGTCTAAAACAAAGTGGATTTGGGCACACTTGTCTATCACCTGTGTTTGCTTAAGTAGCTTGAATGTACTGTTTTGGAGTGCCAAGGACATTCATGTGAATCCAGACAACATTTCCTGTATTTGTTTTAAACACAGGAAGTGCCCCAACCACAATCACAGGAAATAGAGTAAGACTCCTCCACCCACTGAGCTCACATAGGCAGTTAAATAGAGACCACTTCAAAGAAATCCCTATAGACAGATTCTTCCATTTCTGTCTGATATAATGTTGCTCTCTGGTTAAACCCTTGCATGTCCACTGTGTCAGTCCATAATGAATTCCCAGGCAAATTCAAATTATGTCGGTCTGTTAGTTGGTCCAGCAGTTTGGTCCAGACTGAAATATCTCAACAACTATTTAATGGATTGCTGTTTTAAAACCACTATAAACCACGGCCTACTGGGGCTTATTGCTTTATTGTCCAGTACTTTGGTTTATGTCAAAACATTTGCAAAACTGATTACATTCCCATCAGCTGTCCTTTGTGTTTATTGCTAATTAGAAATGCTAAACAAAGATCGAACTAAAATAGCATGGCTGTAGACTCTTAGTCTTGTTAAGTCATCAGCAATCCCTTGTTGTGAGCAGTTTCATGCAGGAACTATTGGTAGAAAGAAAAGTTCCCACATGAAACTGCTCACAACAAATCTGTGGATTATCTTGAGTAACCGGGTCATGATTTGTGGAAAGAGACATTGCTGTTGAGTTTATCAAATGTATTTTTTTTGTGCTTTGAGCACCACAAGCTGAGTTCCATTACATTAAAAAAATTCAGACATCTGTACTGCCGATATCTCCAAAACACAGCAACTCACAACAAACAATCTAGATGGATACATAGCACTACAGGTAAGAGGAAAAATGTATGTATGTATGTATTTTTGATATAAACACAATAAATTGAACACAGACAACTAATATGTTTATTTAAAAATGAACACAATTATCATCTGATGATGTTGACAAACTGCTGACGTTGTTGACAAGCAACTGATGGAGATGAAAACTGATTAAGTATACTAGCATTTTCCCCCAGACAACTGCCTGAGGTCACAACAGTAGGCAGACAATCCAAATAAAGTGTTTCCAATGAATGGAATATTGTTGCCTCACTTTTCTTGAGGAGATAGTGCAGTATGCCCACTCTGGGTTACTGGATTGCTGTTGTACACTGGAGCCATTTTGTGTATTCCTCCGTTCCTGTAATTTACAATTATTAACTAACCATAATAATGTAAAGATGCTGTTGAAGTATAAAAGCTGTGACCGCAGTGATATAAACATTGTTTAAAATATCAAAAAATGTAAAACTTCCCAGACCATGGCTGCGTTTCATTAGTCATTCAACAAGCCCTCGTTGACTTCCCCTCAGGGGAATCTCTGCCGCCATCATAAGTGTCGTTCCATTTGTCTGAAAACCTGAAGTGAACTTGGTGAGATCGCCCCTTGGAGAGCTGAGGGAGCGAGTCAACAATGATGGTCCTTCCAGAAGTGTATATCACCCACAATGCATTGCAGTTATGCATTTGATGCAAGAAAATATATCCATGGTTAGGTGGCAGTAATGTACATAAAACTCGTGTTGCCTAGTTAGGCACAACGGCCACTTCAAAACAGGGCATGCCAAACTGGCGGTGTGGGTAGTTAATTTTAGAAGGGGCATTACGGCCACAATCCGGGGCATCCACGGCACTGGCTGTTTAGCCGTGGTATAATTGCTGCCTTGCAGATCACAAACAGAAATTTCTAAAACAGAAACTGATGCAGCTAATTTCAAAGTGCCTACATATTGCAATTGTCCGCAGAAGACGTCTTCGCCTTATTAAAATGAGTCTGCAGATATTTCTGATGACTTGTAAAAAGCAGTATAGCGCTGAGCCTACAACGAATCCATGATGGTTTGGGCCGAAAGAATACAAGGGCAGGTGCGTTCCCCTGCCCACTTTCCCTCTGCTCTCCAAGTGGCCTATGTGCAATGTATGCTGTTACATAAACACCAAGGACTGAGGGTAGGTGAATGAGGGGAAGTGGAACTACTAATGAAACGCAGCCCATGTGTCCCACTGGTGCATCCACCATGAACAGGAAGTGGAAAAAGGTTGACGGAGAGTGAGGACAGACCTTTGATAAGCAGTATTTTATGTAAAATAGAATTTAAACTTCACTTTTTGTATTGTTTGATATGTTATTGATGCTCTCCTTTCATTTGATATGTATATTTATGCATTTAACCTGGGCAAATAACACCAAAATGATCTCCACTTGGATCAAGTGAGAAAATATGTTTCATGAACATTAGTGATTTCAGTCCAACAGTTCACCCAGTGTTCAGCATGCCTTGATAACGGGAAAGGATTGTTATACAAGAAGCAGCTTGCCAGATTGTAGTTAATTTTGTGTCTCATGGACTTCATGAGAAATGGAACTTGGCACTGTAGCATCATTTCTTGAGAAGGGCTCTAATCTTCCTCTATGACTTTGGAAAATAAAGGTTAATCTTGGAAAATAAACATTATTACACACAATAATGAACTGTTAGAGAAGTGAATGATTCCTGTCATTAATAAGCAGCAGTCCAACATTTGACCTGGTGGCTCAACATGGGTTGACCACACCATAAAACAACAAATTCTGTTGTTGTCTGTTGTTTGCTGAGTATACTCAGGAAGCTTTATGTGCTTCCAATAAAAGTATTTGCACAGTGAACAAGCACTGAGTAGGAAGACTATCTTTGATGGGGAGAGAGAAAAGAGAGGATATTATACTAAGCAACAGTGAAATTAAGGAGTAAAAACATATAGGAGAAGCATGGAATGTTGAAATAAAGAGTAGAACAAAGTGGTTCAATTTGATATGCTAAGTACAAAAATGAAAACAATCATCAAGCTACATAATGGCAAGACATGATGCAGAAAAAGTGTACAGTACATTGCGATAAGTATAAATGAGAAAGTGAAAGAGATGTAATCATAAAGACTGCTATGTGACCTTTTTTCCCCACAAGGATCAAAGGTTGATCTTAACTTTGTCTTATGCTGTTTCAAAATACAGCCCGATTCACATTACACAGGACATTTTTCAACAGAAGTGTTGAATAAAATTTTTTTGGAATGGAGATTTTTTTTCTACTCATAAAGCTGAGCGGCTGTTCAAACATCACATGATCTCTGACAGCAGACTAATATTAAGTTGACACCGTTAATAATTAAGCTGTGTACATCTGACACACACACAGACACATATATATATAAAATTCCTTTACACGTTACTTTTAACCTAGGCAAATAACACCAAAATGATCTCCACTTGGATCAAGTGAGAAAATATGTTTCGTGAACAACCAGTGTTCCTTGACTAGGGGAAAGGATTGTTATACAAGAAGCAGCTTGCCAGATTGTAGTTAATTTTGTGTCTATTGGACTTCATGAGAAATGGAACTTGGCACTGTAGCATCATTTCTTGAGAAGGGCTCCAATCTTCTGCTATGACTTTGGAAAATAAACATTAACACACACAATAATGAACTGTTAGAGAAGTGAATGACTCCTGTAATTAATAAGCAGCACTGAGTAGGAAGACTATCTTTGATGGGGAGAGAGAAAAGAGAGGATATTATATTAAGCAACAGTAAAATTAAGGAGTAAAAACATATAGGAGAAGCATGGAATGTTGAAATAAAGAGTTGAACAAAGTGATACAATTTCAACATCACATGATCTCTGATAGCAGACTAATATTAAGTTGACACTGTTAATGATTAAGCTGTGTACATCTGACACACACACACACACACACACATGATTATGGACATATTGCATATTGTAAGATTATTTAATATGGATTATAGATTTTGATGTAAGAAATAAATAATGCAGCATTCACAAACAACCATTACTATCATCAGTTCTTTCCTCTGTACCAATGAAATCAATCACTGCTAAGTCACAGAGGACAGCTGCTGGCTGCATCTTAACTTACTGGCTGAATTTTGGCTTATTAATGGCATCACAGAGAATCAAAGGTTCATGTAAAGATAAATGAACCTGACTTTAATCACAGTGTCAAACCTTTTGTAAACACTGGCAGCCAACAGCCTGAGTTTACTCTTAGTTTAACAGGATGCACAGCCAGATGGCAGTGACAGCTAGTGCTGAGCTTTATGTCTTGACCAATGATTGACAACACTCTAGTGCTCTGGAGATAAATGAACACATAAAAAAAGGGTCAAGCTGTGTCAGGCCATGAATACTGCAGGTTGCAGTGTCTTTCCATTGAAAGTGTAAGTCTCTCTCTCTCTCTCTCTCTCTCTCTCTCTCTCTCTCTCTCACTATCTCTCTCTCTTTCTATGTCATACAGTAGCTTACAGCGGTACAAGATTGTGCTACAGGTGACCAGAGGTGTGGTTTGTTCAAAGAGAAACTATATATTTTGTTAGGACAGACAAGAACACCTTACGAACCCTGTTAGCCTCAGGCGTTTACAGGCATGATACAAGAATAAGCCTCTTCGCTCTTTCATCCAGACACCCTTTCTCACTCAAGCTGTTGAGGTAAGGTCTTCAAAAACATTGACTTTATTGCCATATAGCCTGCAGGACATGTTGCTGCAAGAAACAAGGCAGCCCATGTTAATATGTTCTAGTTTACATTTTAAGAGACTGAAGTGTATGTGGTCTCTAGTGTCAGTGTACTTTTGTACTTTATTATGTATAGTTATGAAGATATTTTTGACCTAGTATATTTATAATAAATATAATAAATGTTTTTATTATTAATAATATGTTTTTTAAATTACTGGAATAATATTTTTTCTATTGGACTGCAGTAGTTTTTGCATAGTTCATAGTCGTTAGTAAAAGTTTTGGTATCTATCTGATACAAACAGGTGACAAATTAAAGGAAAAACCAGATTAAATGAGTGGCCAAAAAGAGCAAATGCAGAAACGTCCATACAGGGCACAGAGGATCACTGAATGTATGATGTCAAAAGGGAAATCTTGGACCTAAGTGAAAGATAACAGTAAAAAAATCTATACCCATCAAATTTAAAATACTCAAAAATACTCTTAGATTTAAGGTCTCTTAAGTTAGTTAAGAAAAGATCCTAAATGGCTGCAGTACAAAAGTAGAGGTGAGCCCATACCTGAGAAATATTATTCATCATAATGAACATTTGATAAGTGAAGCAATAAGTATATTTTAAAATAGGGTATTTTTAGCTTATTATCTGCATTAGATTTGTAGATTTGATAGGATGTTATTGTTTGTAATTTAATTTTATAATTTTTCTAAAGGGGTGCAAACAACAAGAATAAAGCTGGCATTGATTTAATTTTAATCACTTTCATCTTCATTGTCTGCACTTGTCAGTTTGGTACTTCATTCAGCAGAATTTGTTTGCTGCTACAATTTAGTTTTAGTTTTCAATGTCCTGTTATCCTCATCCCTATTTAAATATTAGAAATTGTTGATTTCACGTTAATTGCTACTGGAGATGTCAGGGATTTCACGCAAATAAAACTAACTTTTAAATTCCATATGTTTTTGCAAAATGATGTAACTGGTTATTCCTGCTCTAAGCATACTGGCCCTGATCTCAGCCTGACTGAACACTTATAGGAGCTTTTGGCGTAACATGCTTGACAGAAAGTAACACAAGGCAAGGCAAGATTATTTGTATACAGTAGGGGATAGCTTTTCCCTCATGCAGAGAGCCACAGACTTACATAATCTATGCCAAGAAGCACTGAAGCTGTTCTGGCAGCTTGTGGTGGTCCAAAACCTTAATTTTACTGTATGCTCCTTTAATTTCTCACACATCTGCATCCCTCAAAGTTGTATGCAAAATTATTGTAAATGTCAAAATGGTTCTGTATCTCATTTTCCTTAACAGAGACCAAACACTGCAGCAATGCCTGCTCCAGGTGTGTGTCTGAACATCTTGGAGACTCGTAACAAGCAAAACGGTTATGGGTGCGTCGCCAACCCTGAGAAGTTCCTCAACCAAGACTTCCAGGAGCTGAAACAGTACTGTCTCATCCGGGGAGTGAGGTACATAGACAAGATGTTCCCCCCTGACAGGAACTCCATCGGTGAAGGGATACTGAGCCCTTCTGACCTGGCCCGTGTGGTGTGGCTGAGACCAGCGGTGAGTGTTTCGGAAGAAGATCCCGTATCACACTAAATGTTTGATCAAGCATGTAAATTGTAGTCTGTCACCGGCAGAGAGCTAAACCAATTGAGCTGAGATTAAAACCTAGCCTCTTTCAGTGATTCAGTGTTTACCACTTTTGCCTCCCACAGTCCAAATACAGGTAGGTTAGGTGTCTGGCTATGTGTGTAACAGCACAAGTGTAGTAAACATTTTTTGAATGACTGCCATACTAGCTGCTGGTTGAGGCTATACTTACTTTAGGAACAAATATCCAAACACAAGTTAATAAGTGTCCAGTGTGTCCTGGCGTGTGGAAGATAGGGAAAGAGAGGTATATGGCATGCACTTTTATGCTACCGTACAGGTAAACTCGGATTTTAGCTGATATGGTTAAGGTGACTTATTAAATAGAAATCTTAGTGTCTTGGTGGCTGTTTAGCTAGCTCCGGAAGAACAGATGATAAAGTACATGTGGTCAGATCACCCGTGAAATAAACTGACTGATCATATTTGCTTATTAGCAAAATACAAATACAGTACATCTTGTTTGATTACTTTAGGCTTACAGTATAACTTCATATGACACATTATACATGACACATACTTTACTGTAGCTCTGCATTCTATTATGATACAGAATAAAGCAAACGAGGAACGACTGTGGGGTAGTGAAAACAGGACTGCTGTTTGATCATCATAATCATAAAGATCGATGAGTATTTTGTGTTTTTAAAATAGACATATTTGTCCTATTAGCTACTTTTTTGATTATGCTGGGAAAAAAGCCTTGATACCAGTGGTGGAAAGTAACTAAGTAACTATACATATATTCGTTATTATTCCAATAATCTGTTCTAACTAACTTCACAGCCAGTATTCTTTGCAGTTCTTTAAGCTCAGTTCCTTGCTGTGCTGCGGTGGAGGGATAGCAACACAAACACGAAAGTTTGTACTAAAAACACTAACTTTGGAGGATTCCCACTTGATTTGGCTAACTCAGACTGCTGAAGCCTCATTTTAGTTTCAGCTGAATTTAGGAATACAATTTTTTGTATGGAATGAAAGCTCTGGATTTTGTTCCCAAACTCTTACATTGGCGTTGTGCTGGGAGGGGATCTCTTCATGGCCAGTGTGAACAGTAGGGATGATTTACAGTGACCAATAAATATTTCAAAGGGCATGTAAGTATTGTATTAACATGGATGGACTAAATGTGAAAAAATGTGAACCTATCCTTTAAATCTTTAAAGAGTTTCTTTTTGTTGTCGTCATTTTTGACTCGTTAACACTCCTTCTGTTCCAGAAAATTGCTCCTAATCCATCCTTCATACTTGATGGGGTCTCCAGGTTTGACTTTGGTCAAGGACTACTTGGTAGGGAAATTTCTTCATTCATAATATTTTACTGTTGTTTCTTCTTGTCTTTCTGACAACTCATTGGCCATGTTTTACTCAGGAAACTGCTGGTTTCTTGCATCTATCGGAGCTCTGACATTCCAGAATGACGTCTTCGGGCAAGTTGTTCCTCTTGAACAAACATTTGACGAGAACTACTGCGGGCTGTTCCACTTCAGGGTAAATACTAACAGCACAACTCTTTATTATTTTGCTGTATATTTTCATTGAACACTGACAAACACAAATCAGACTTTCAGTAATATTTATTATGTAATATTATTTCTGTAAAATTCTGAGTATGTGAAGTAATTCAATGCCATCATCATAATTTATGAAATAATTTTAATTTAATATCAAAATGATGTATGCACAGACAATGCACTCCATAAGTAATTGGGCCGTCATACATTTTCTTTTGTTTTGGCTTTGCTCTAGCAAATGATATGAAACAATATGAGCTGTCAAAACAATCTCACCTCAAAGTTTATTTAGTAGCTGTTCTGGAGCTTTTGATCATATCACACGATCTTCATTAGCAGATGGAGTTTTCTCAGTTGCTCAAAGCTCTAGAACAGCTAGGTGAGATTGTTTTGTCCACTGCTGTTTTCAAGTTCAAGAATGAAGCTCAATGACTATGAGGTTCAAGTGCTGACTTTCAGATTTACAGGTAGCTGATATTATTAAGTAGTAAACAGTGTATAAATCATATACTTTTTTCAAACAAGTGCATCAAAACTCTGGAAACAGGAGGACAGACAATTAACTTAAACATATAGTGCAACCAAACTAACCAAGGAGTCTTTTTTATGTTCATACAGTGGAGCATTTTAACTTGTCACCTGAGCATCTAAGCATGTGTTTCACTTAAATACCAGACTAAAGGCAAAAAGCAGCTGAAACAACAGAGACCTGCAACACTGCAAATGTCTGCTGATGTCTATGACTTCAGCCAGTCACTGATTCCAAAATACTCAAAACCATATTAAATATGATGACACGATCTGGAGCGATGAGGTGTGGAGCACACAGTTAAGTGCAATGACTCATTTTTACAGCATGTCTTCATCAGAGATGAAACGTTAGTCCTGTCGGTTGAGGCACAGGTTTGAGCCCCCAGTTGGTGGCTGATGTGTGGAGATTCCCTCATCATTAAATATGATGACTATATTTAAAGAGAGCCTACAGAGTTTCTGAGCAGTAGTGGTGCTAAGGAACAATGTTTTGCATGTTTGTGTTTAATGCTCTGCTAGCACAAAATAGTAAGCACATAAGTAATATGGCACAGGTTTCAAAATATTCATAAAATTGGTTTGGGAAATGTTTTATGAGAAAGTAATTGCATTCAGTAGATTTGTTAGACCTCACGGATACACACAATAGTAAGAAACATTGAATGTAAACTTAACTGTGTTTGTTTACAAGAAAACACCACAGGGTGCCTTTAATTTTATTTTACTTTATCCAAAAGCTTTTGGTTATGTGTGTCGCCAATACTGTTAATCTGATGTGGATGAAAACAGCATCAAATTAAAGCTGGGAGTCACAAATGTAACCTTTAATTGTCACTGTTTCATCCAATGTTCTGGAATATAGAGCCAAAACAACAAAAATATGTGTCCCTTTCCAAATTCTTGTGGACTGCACTGTACATTTTTGGAAAATGTATTGTCTGAAATTCATCACTGATAATGAATAACAATATGAAAAAGAAAAGTTTTTGCCCACCTAAACATAATTTTTAACAACATATTGACACAGAATATCTTCTTTTTTAACTATTCAGTTCTGGAGATTTGGAAGGTGGGTGGATGTCGTCATTGATGACAAGCTACCGACAATCAATGGGAGACTAATCTTCGTAAACTCGAAAGACCAAAATGAGTTCTGGCCTGCTTTGCTGGAGAAAGCCTATGCCAAGTATGAAGAGAAAAGTACATTGTTTCACAGAGACATAAATGTGTTTTCATAGCATGAGTTTTGTATCATTTCTCGAGTACTGTATCTGTAAAAATAATATCACATCCACCTGTGTCAGGGTGTGTGGTTCCTATACCGACATGAGTGCTGGATCTCCTTCAGAGGCTATGATGGACTTCACTGGTGGTGTTCACATGTGTATTCGGCTGTCAGATCCCCCTCCAAACCTGTGGGAGCTGATGTACAGAGCTGGCCAATCCAAGTCACTGATGAGCTGTGGTACACCTCAAGGGGTAGGTACCACACAAAACCAACACTGGCTGTTTTTAAAAATCTTTTTTGTAAAGTGCACATAGACTATTTAGAGAGATGCTGAACAATAAACTAAACTTCAACAAAAAGACAGGTTGAAATTTCAGTTATATTTCTCAAGTGAAGAGCTGCACTGGAGGCAATTGTAGCTAATCTTTTAGATTCATTGCATCCAAATAGGCAGAGCAAGCCTAGTCTCTTAAAATGTGGAGAAACGATGATGGGTTCATATTCTTCCTGCACAAATTGTGAAACAGATTACACTAAAATGAAACTCCCACCTGACCGCTGCGACCTGCAAAGTGAAGGTCACGTGACAGCTGAATGTGTCAGTAGTCTAGATAACATTTCTGGCTTATGTGTTCAGCAAGCAATTTTAATTAAAATGACCCCAAACCTTACCTTTAGTTGTTCATAATTTAGCCATTAGCTACCCTTTTCATTTTTAGGGTCACATGAAAATGATTTATAGGCTGCTGTCACACACTTTAATCCAGTTTCTTTTGGACAAGTCTTCACATAATTTGTGTCTACAACAACACATAAACTAAATGATCAACGTCTTTGGCTTGTAGGAGACACCTGCCAACACTGTATTGCCGAATGGATTGGTCCAAGGCCATGCCTACACTGTCACGGGTGTGAAACAGGTGAAGAATTGGGAAATTGCACTTGGAATTGGAAGTTTGTCAGCACTTGTATGATAGTGATCATAAAGATTATATTACCAACAGCTAGTAATCAGGTTTTTAAGGTTCTATTGAAGTGTACCATTGCAAATGATTTACGGGAAATTTATTGCATTTTTACATTAATGGCACATAACAATGGTGCTGTCTCCCATGATGACTGCTGGTCAGACGATGAGCCAGGGGAAACTAGTAAACTTGGTGCGTTTGTGGAACCCCTGGGGCAAAGGAGAGTGGAACGGAGACTGGAGTGATCGGTGAGAACTACTCCCACTAAGTGACTGTTTCACAAAGACATGGCAATTTCCCAATGACAAATAAGTGAACATGTATTTTTCACACACACAAACACACAACTATTCTTAATTCAATTATATTTATATAGCACCAATTCACAACAGAAGCCATCTCATTGCACTTTTCCTATAGAGCAAGTCTAGGCCATACTCTTCATAATATTATTTACAGAGACCCAACTATTCGGGATGCAATAAGGATGCATTTCACCACTTTTCACATCTACTTTTAGCTGAAGGCCAACAGATTGCTAATAACCAGGGGTTTATGGTTTTTTGAGAATATAATCACTTAAGTGGTATTAACTGTACATTCCTGTAAGAGAAGCCTGTTAAAACTGTCTTCTTGTTTTTCTAAACTGGTTTTACCAGTAATCCACTGTAATACCTTGCCTTAAAGGCAGCTTAAAACAGCTTTTCATCCACAGAAAATACCACCTGCCACTCAACATGTATTTGCATATGTGTTGAATGGAAAATTGAAAGGCACTGTTTCTAAGCCTCAGGACATCTTTTAACTTCCCTGTGAATGCTGAAAACAACTGATAATAAGATTATGGCGCTGCCCAACCCTCATGGGTTTACAAGACACCAAAAGTACAGTTGTAGTGGTCAAACATTTCATTTCATTACAAAACTACAAGTTATTTTACAGCTCAGTTTGACAAATAAAATCTGCTACAAAAAAGGTTCCCTTCCTGAAGCTCAACTCAAGTTTTACATAAAACCGGTGACTGAGCTAGAACACTGACAGCTTCTTTAAATGTAATGTGCTCGTCCAGCATCAGGCCATGATATTTCTACTGATCAGTATATGACAGCACTATTGAACCAGAATTAAAAACAACTGAACTTCTCTGCAATTATTTTTGTCTAAAATGTACTATTTGTGTTTTGTCTTGTTTCACCACTAGTCTTCATTTCTAGCACCATTCCGCAATAATGTTCAGCATAATCTGTAGATTATTGTCATGTTCAGCAAGTAAAACTACATCATCCGCATAGAATAATATGCCCACAATCTTATCATCAACTTTGACTCCCAAGCTAGAAGTTTTAATTTGAAGAGCTGAATAATTAACATAAATGGAAAACAATATTGGAGACAAAACATCTCCTTGCTTCACACCAAATTGTTGGGGAAACCAACGAGTAGTCATTAACATGAGCAACAGGTGCTTGATAAAGAGAGCATCATAAAACTTCCCATTAACACCAGAATTTAACAACCTATATAAATTCCCTATTAATCCAGTCAAACGCCTTCTTGAAATTAGTAAAACAAACAAATGTAGACCTATTCTCCTTAATTCTTGCATGTATAATGGAAGTGACTGCATATATATGATCTATAAGATATTGTCTCCTCTCTTACTTAAATGACTAAATGTTTTCAAGGTCATCTCTGTGGAAAACCGTGAGTGCTCAAGATCGTGACATGTGCCTTTCAGTGGATGATGATGGAGAGTTTTGGTAAGCAAATGTAATCAAATGTAAGAAACTTTTCTAAGCATCCAAATGTTTCCTGACCCACTCTCACCTGCACAGTAACAACTACAGAACAGTGGATATTTAAAGTGTAGTGTATTTAAAACGTAAGATATTCACAATGCTTTACAATGGCAACAAATAGAAGACTACTACTTATGCAGCATTGTAAAATAAAACATATTACATATTTGTATATTCAAGAAATCGAGACACCTTGTAAACGCTTTAGATTATGGGCCTGCAGCAAAATTCTTCCCAATTTACAGTGAAATGTTATATGTATCCATACAGTATGTACCGATATGTAGGTACAAGGGAACAAGACGTGAAGTTAGAGAATAAGGGAGTAACAATTTGGAAACTTTAAAATCATTTACATGTATACTGTAGGTCTTTTTTTAATCTAAAGCATCACCTACAACTTTGATTTTTTTAACAAATTTCACTGTGGTGGTTAGAATATATTCGTGATTTTAATGTGATGCAAGGTGAAACACAACAAGCATACTGTGTTGGAAAGAATGACTGTTGTCTTTTTGAGTATAGGATTGTCAACACATTTTCAGACACAAAGAACTGGCTTGCTTGTCGCTCCCTCACAAACTCACTAATTCACAAATACACAGAGGGAGCTATTAGTCATCAAGTAGCTTTTCTTTGCATATATTCAGACAGGTAAAGGTACATTTGCAGTGTTTATGAATGGAAAAGATTTCATCTGTACTTCTTACCCCAACTCATACAGAAGGAATATTATTTATTTTATCTTGTACTATATTTCTTAAGGTTTCATATTTTCAGAATCACATCCAGAAGAAAATTTCATATTATCAAAATTAATCTCTGATATCAACAGGATGACTATGGAAGACTTTTGTAAGTTCTACACGGATCTTGACATCTGCTCCCTGTGTCCCGACTTCTTTGAGGAAAACTCCTCTCGTCACTGGAAGACCTCCTTCTATGAGGGGAGATGGGTTGCAGGAACCACTGCTGGAGGATGCATGAATAATAAAGGTACCTCCAGAATATCTGGACTTAAATTTAATAAGGCCCGATATATTTGTTATACCATAGAAGCAAATGTATTGCAATTTCATAATGTGTTTGACAACATTTTAAAATACCAGCAAGTGACACTTGTCATATCAGCATAAACCACAATTTGGCAATTTGGCACTACAACAGAGATGAATATCCATTTTTCCCCTTTTGTCTAAGAAGAGACTAATCAAAATGTCTCTTCAAAAGCAGCATGGGAGACTTCTGCAGAGCTGGACTTAACGAGAGTGGAGCAACAAACAGATCACCTTTCATATTCTCATATATATACTCCATATAAGCCACAAAAAGAAATAACTAAACAATTGAATAAACCATAATTAAAGATAATAAATAAAATTAATAACTATGATAATAATAATATAACAAAGAAGAAGCTTTGTGTTTGAACAGAAACAAGAGATTAACGCTGAAGTTCAAGGTGTTTTGGGCACGAGCCATTATCCACATTTAACATTTATGTACACCCCAGTTTCCTTGTGTACCTTATAATATAGAGCAGAGCTCACTGGCATTAGTATAAATATGGTCTATGTATGTGAATGATTTTACCCCAGACATGTTAGAGCCCACGTTCATCATCTGAGTCACATTACATACGTTCATTACAACTAGTAATCTCTCTTGCAGAGCACAGGTCGGAGAAAGCCAGTCAATATTTAGGTTTCCCAGAAAGTATATCTCTCTATCTGCATCTGTAACTTTCTGAAGCACAACACACATATCATTAGTGCATTGTACACTAGAACTTGATGGTCACAAGCAGAAGTCAAGCAAAACAATGTGTCAGAATAGGAAGATAAAAGACAAAATATCATAGCAAAGCTCTTGTTGCCAGGAAAGATAAAGTGAATAGCCACAGGAGAAAAGAACCACACTGTCAAGTGCTCAGATTAGATAAGATAGCACTAGTAACACTGTTTTAAAACTTATCTTGCACTGAGTACTCACACCAGTAATTAACATCATGCCCAAAAAAACAGGACAGTTACTCTGTCACAATACCAGGGTAACTTTAATACACAACTCCAGCTCAACTACTTGACTTAACATGTTATAAAGTACAGAATAAGTAAACAATTCACAAATGCTCCATTTCTTCTGTATAATCTATGATACTGACATTTTAATTTAAAACTGACATTTTCAGAACAGTTCAAACTTGATCAGACTGATGTGTGAGACTGTTCAACTAGCCTTGCTTTCAAGTTCTTTTAGTTAATCAGTAATACGCAATAACATTTTATTTTAATCTTGATAAATCAATCAAATCACTCACCCTACTCTTTGCAAACTGATACAAATAAACCTTGTTTCTCCCTTTGTCTTCCAGACACTTTCTGGACTAATCCACAGTATCGGGTCAAGATTGATGGTGAATATTCGGAGAAAGATGGCGATAAAAACATGCTGGTGTCTCTCATTCAAAAGCCTGACAAGAGGAACCGACGCCTGGTCCAACATCTCCACATTGGATTCTCGGTATTTGAGGTAAATATTACCCTTTATCGTTTCTGTCACAGTGTGAGGACTGTTAGGGATATGTCAGACATATAGTAGACATGGAAGGTAGTTGAAGTTGTCCGATTAAGTGAAAACACGAATGGAATCTTGCTGTAGAATTTTAAGCATTTTGTGCCGTCATGTTAAATGCACTGAATTATTACTGCTGCAGCATCATGTTGTCTGAAAAGAAAAAAAGACAAAAATTTTAATTATATCCCCTTTAACCTGGAATACTGAGCAAAAAAGTTTCACTCTCACTACTGGATGCTGTGTCCCTTTTCCATATAGCCTATTAGCTAGTTGGCTAGATGGCTTTGGACTATTTAAAGTTAAGAAACATTTAGCTGATGTGAAGGCATGCAGTCATGTCAGGATCATTTAGAAACCCACATAGGCCTATATGTTTATCATTCAAATTTACCATATTTTTCATACTGGAACCACAACTCCTGCATTAATGATTACTCCCAGCAATATGTAAAACTGATCCACTGACACAACTAACCCTAAAATGACCATGTCTTCATTCACAATAAAGGCCACCGTGGGATTCGCCAGTTGTAACACTGGATTACATACTGTATATACATCTTTTTCCATGAATCCCTACAGCTCGGGAATGGCAGACTCTGCCACCATAAAAATTACTATACAGAGAGGAAATTACAAAATACACTGAATGGATATTGCTGAAAAAATGCTGACCATAAATAGTATCAAAAACAAGGTTTGATTCATTAAAACTTTTCAAGTAATCATGCAGCAAGTATTCAATTCAATTTTATTTATATAGCGCCAATTCATAACAGAAGTTATCTCATTGCACTTTTCCTATAGCGCAGGTCTAGACCGTACTCTTTATAATATTAATTACGGAGACCCAACAAATCCCACCATCAGCAAGCATTTGGCGACAGTGGCAAGGAAAAACTTCCTTTAAGAGGCAGAAACTTTGGACAGAACCAGACTCAATGGTGGGCTGCTGTATTAGGTTTTAGAGAGAGGGGAGGGGTTTGGGGGAGGGGCGTGGGGGCGTGGGGGCCTGGCACGAAGTGGCAATTTCAGTATGATTTCAAGTCAACAAGAATAATTGTGGGTTGTAATTTTAGAAGATTTATTAAGTAAATCAGGTTAAAAAGGCTTTCAACATTCAACCATTGTCTGATCCACAAACATCTCGGGTTTTCAAGGGACCATCAAGGAGTCAAAGGAGGGTTGCAGTAAATCAAAAGTAAACACAATAAACTGATGACCAAAACCAAAACCAAAGTCAAAGTCCATGCAATCTGTTTGTAAATTTGACAACAGTTGGCTCGCAAGACACGTTTAAGTCTTGGTCAAAGTCTGCTTTTCATTTCGAGTGACGGTATGCATGGTACAATACATTATTATAATTGAAAATTTTACCCTTATTAATTGAATTAATTTCTTTTTGTCCCCATCATGAACTCATCGTTCACTGATTTCCCTCAAGGTGACTGAAAACGTAAGAAACAATTTTAAACCAATCTTTATTCACAATAAACATTCTCCACCTACATTGTGCAGCTCTGGTAAATTATATAAACTGCAGAGAACTGAAATATCTATTTAATATTTCAGTACAAGGCACAGAGTGGGAAGTTCCCAGCCTCTTTCTTCAGCAGACGCGCACCTGTCGCCCAAACTAAAACCTACATGAATGCACGTGAGGTGATGGAGTTCCTTATGCTGAAGCCTGGTGAATACCTGATTGTGCCGTCCACCTTCAATTCCAATGAGACAGCCACCTTCATCCTGACCATCCTCTCCAAGACAGAGACCCATGGCTAGTATGCGCACTCACTCAACCCACTGCTTGTTTCACTGTTCATTGTAAATCAAGAAATGACAGATATGACAGACACCATGATCCAAAATTAATCTGCATGGCATACGTCACACATTACTGGTGCTTTATATTAAGAAAACATAAAACACACTAATCCGATGTGGAATGTCTTTGGTGTTTCTCCACAGTGAGAATTCTGGTGACCACAAACATGAGCCAGTTGAAAAGGTGTGCAAGATTTAATAATTCTTTGTTTAGATTTAATAATATTACAATATTGTTGCTGGTTATATTATTCTGATATTGTGTTACATGTTCTTAACTACATTCTTTTGCAAGTATGTAAAATATGTTTTTTTTTTACAGTCTCAAATAAAATGACTCAATTCTCTTCCACTCTCTCTTCTATTTTTAATTCCCAGCTCGAAAATGTCACAAAAGTACAGGATGATGAGAATAAGAAAAACTTTTTCCGCCAACACTCCGACAAGGTAATATTATTCTCACTAACATGTGACTTGCTAATTAGCATAATTATAGCAAGTGAGTTTGAGTACGACTTTGAACCTCCCCAATTTTCACACAGTTTAAAGTTGCAGGATAAGTATGTATAACGTGAAAGGGGTCTTTCGTACTGACATACCCACAGAAAATGATCACCTGACTCTGCAGTTCCCTTCAGCTATACAAAGCATTATAGTGTTTTTCAGCTCATTGTTTTGATTTTCTTAACTTTACTTTTTGGTTCTCTCAATGTAATTTCAATGCGCAGCTGTTTTTAGTGAAAAAAAAATCAGTTAGACCTGACTGTACACCACCAGCCCAGCACCAAACAGCAGACACACAACGTTAGCAGCTAGCTGGTGGACATTGTCGAGCCTTTAGCAGCTGAAGAGCTAGATATTTCCCTCAGAAGTTGGTGAAGAACAAAAGAGAGCTAAAGGGAGAATGAATATTGGACTTACATTTGTCCAGTGGACAGAAACACAACTAAAATGGATGCTAATGTTGCTCTCTCTCTGCTGGATGTATAAATAGGCAACTGTTTGCTAACATGTTAGCCAAATCAACTTTATAAGGCCATATTATGTCAAGTGTGTGTGGTGTTCGGTTTGTTGTGGAGTTCAGCTGGTATAGCCTGCAATGATTTTGTCTACTAGCATAAAAGAGGGGTAATTAGCAATCATAGCAACCCACAAGTTAGCCACATATTAGCCTGGTCTCGAATAACACAACTTTTTTTACATTGCGTGCAGTGCATACGCATTGAGTTATTTTAACATATGTATTTGTAACTTATGTAACATATGTAACGTGATCTTTCCCTGAACCTCACCAAGTAGTTTTGGTGCCTAAACCTAACAAAACTGAGCCTCGCTGGTGATGTCATGACTGCTCAAGGTGATGCGTGGTATTTAGTTGGAGGCATCTGCTCTCCACAGAATTGAATTTGGTGTATCACCTGCACGCAAAATTGGACTTTGGTGTATGCACTGCATGTAATTTGAAAATGTACAGTTGTGTTATTTGTATGCAGATTGAAGAGACTGGGTTGCACATAGCAGTCTTTGCTAGTTGGGTGAGTGGCTGGCAGAAAACTCACTAATAAAGGTAAAGATCTGTTTTCATTACATTTCCAGTATGAAGAAGTGGATGCTGAGCAGCTCCAGAAGCTTCTAAATGAAAACATCCTGAAAGGTTTGGACTGTAAAAAAAGATATTAGCAGTTTTGACAAACACCATAAGAGCCCAATAAACATTAAAATACATTGTAATAATCACCTGCTATGTGCATTGCTATATTGCTGGGTTCAGGCCAAAGTATGTTTCATGCTGATTTTTCTTCTTTTTCATTTTTTTTAGGAGACTTGAAATCTGGAGGCTTCAGCATTGATGCCTGTCGCAGTATGGTTGCTCTGATGGATGTATCCTCTTGTAATGCATTCATTATAATTTGGTATAACTTACACACTGTAAATAATAGAATCATACTTTTTTTCTCATTTCAGGCTGGTTAAATGTTAAAAGAACATAACACAACATAAAACCCATAAGAACCGTACATGAAAACAGTGCCAAATTCTGCCCTTTTGTTGACGTAACACACAATACTCGATTTGAAGGTCGGGCTAAGATGTATGGTTTTGTTACCTTAATGTTGGGTTAAAAAGACATCAATCACCGGCAAACTGAACAGTGAGGAATTTGTTCGTTTGTGGAAGAAGGTCGTCACATACAAGGTAAAAGGAAGTCCAGCTTAAACATTTCATACTGAATGAAAAATCGTTAGATTTTTGGAATATTTACATACATTACCGTATAGCAGCCTCTTCATTCTACCATTAATACATATGTATCTACATATAGATTCAGAAGAATTTCCTGATCATTGTTGTTGTTTTCTTCTTTGACCAGGACATTTTCTTCCTCACTGATGTTTCACGAACAGGAACACTGTCTCTGAGTGAGCTGAGGAATGCAATCGTAGCTTCAGGTAGACCAGTTAGGATTCATTCATTCCCTTGATTATACATTCAAGTCAGTACCAAACGACACTGGGAATGATAACAAAAATGTAAACCTGTGTGTTCACACACACGAAGAAAGAAGAAAGTACATTTTCAACAAAGAAATTGGTATTAGATGAACGACAGAGAGATGTGTTGTGCTAATGTGCATACTTCCAATTACCTCTTCTACAAAATGCAAACACAGACTGAGCCAGCTTAGCTGAGTCTGATAAAGTAAGAAAAGATGACATCAAGGAGGGAATTTGGGAATCTGAACTGAAGCATTATTATCATCATCATCATTATTATTATTATTATTATTGCACCCCAAAATCAAAAAATCATTACAGCAGTTATTACAGCTCTAATGAACTTACTGATCATAGTAAGTAACCCAGTGGTAGTCCCAGTGAGGAGAAAAAAATAAGTTTAGTTTGTTGTTGTTTTTGTCTTTAAGTCAAAAAGATTACTTTAGTGCTTCCGTTCCATTTTTAGTTTTTTGCAGAAAACTTTTACAAATGTTGCAAGACCTTGTAAATGTTGTTGGGATTAGCTGAATGCCAGACCAAGAATATAAATAAGACTGATATATGTCCAAACAAGGTCAAATGTGTGTGTGTTTGATGCTGATGCATTTGTGGCTAATTGTGCAAGTGGAAATTTGGCTTGTGCAAAACATGTGATATCACACCCTGATGTTAGAGGGATAAACTAAATTCCAAAACACCTCCTAAGTTCTTGCTCTGTGTATGTGGAACAGGAATGAGGGTCAGCGATGACATGCTCAATTTGATGGCTCTGCGCTACAGTGTGTCCTCTAGACACATGACGCTGGAGAGCTTCATCAGTCTCATCCTTCGCTTGGACTGCATGAAGAGTAAGTGCAGATAAGTGGGACAAATGATGACTATAGATAGACTATGTAAGACTATGTAAGAAGTAATTTTCTACCACTCTTGCCTTGTAAATATGTTAAAATATATGTCCTCACTTTGGAAAGTTCCCAATTAGAAGGCAAGCAGATAAATAATTATTTAAAATTATTTAAAATAATTAAACAATTATCTAGTTATACAATTTATAACACTTAGAGCGTAAGGTGGCACAATTTATTTACAATGTGTGTGTTGCTCAACAGAAATCTTCAAACAACTGTCTGATGGAAAAATCATGAATCTTCGAGAGTCAGAGGTAATAAAACGTATTCTTCTTGTCAGCAGTTCGTGGTTAGAACTGTTCACACACCACAGCTGTTGATCTAGACTGGAAGACAGAGGAAAGTTGTTTTGAAATAGAATGACACAATATAACTTCATTATATGTTTTCTGTGATAAAAGATGCATTTTTGTGTACATGTTGTTTCTTAAAAAATACGTCTCCCTCTTTATTTTCAGTGGATTTACATTTCAATGTACACTTAACCCAAAAAGGAAGATGGACTGCACAATTCATCTGGAAATACAGGAGCAGATATTTCAAAAGAATGTTTTCCTTTCATTTGCCAGATTGCATAATAAATAAAAGATACATTCCTCTGCTAATGAGCCATTACACATATGCAATGTAACTAAAGGGCATTTTCTTTTTAAAACTTTGTTTATGCAATGAAATACACATTAATGTGAAAACATAACATTACCAATCCTATAACATCTTATTACATGTAAAAGAGTTACTGCATTTTTTATCAGTAGAATTATAATGTAGGCTTATTCACTCTGTGCTTTCCAAATGAATGTATTATACAAACACATTTCAGATTTCAGTGTATGACATGGGCTCATTTTAATTACAAAAGCAGTGTAGACCATTTTCTAATTTTGTTTTTAATAAAAAAATTTTAAAAAACCCGTGTGCACCTGTATGTGTTCAGGTCACTGGTTTGATTTGTGCTGGTTTGTATGTCATCCCTTTCTCACCATGTTTCCTGAAAATTTCAATCACTTATTAACTATTATTATTACTAATAGTTTGTTATTAACAGTTGATTTTATCACAGAGGAACAGTCCGACTATTAAGCACATATTGACATATGACATATACTTCAGTCAAAACCCTTAAAGGAAACTTTTTCTTTGGAAATGCACCCTGAGGTCCAGCTTACTAATCACATTGGAGAATATAGAAGGTTGTAGTGTCTGGCTTGACAGTGAAAATAAAGTTAAATAATTAATTTAATAATGTTGAATCATTTCTTGCTCCATGAGATTGTTCAATCACATAGTTTTACAACGTAAAATTAAACTCCATGGAAACACTTCCTTTATCTGTGTCCTTTCAGCAAAGAGCAACTTGAGAAGTATGAGGTTGTGAAGATAAATGTCTGGAACATTTGAACAAGCCAGGGCAGCATGAATTTATCAACTTGCACATACAGGTTTTTTCAGTGAAAGGTAATTGGAATGTTCTATTCATGGAGAGACCCTGTTCTTAATCTGTCTCTCGACCTGTCTGTCTAGCTATTGTAGTAGATGTTGTAGTAGAGAACAAAGCTTGAATGTTAATTCAAAAGTAGCATTAATGATGCGCCAGCTTGAGAGGATGTCAGCTTGGTTAGGATAAACAAAGTGTATAATTCATCAAGTTTTCATGAAGACCTTTTGTTGAAAACAGATTAGTGTTACACTTCTGCCCTCTTGTGGCTGAAAACAGTACATACTGCAACCTAAGGATCTTACTGTCACACCACCCACACAATTACACTCTCACTGTACAAGCTGGGATATATATTGTTTAGAACAGCAGTTGGTAGGCCCTAATGGGCTTCAGGTTGTTAGCATGGTAATTGTTTTGGCTTGTTGAAATGCTCTGAAAGTCTATAGACTGAGACAGCAACAAGATGCTGTTGTAAAAGTTGAAAAAACAGGATATGTGTGGCTTCCTTTGTTAAGCCATTTTCACCTGTTCATAAGACAAATATTTATGCAAAAATAGAACAGACAAACATGAGAGAAATGCAGTCTTAAACATTGAATTCACGTTGTACGTTTACACTTGTGCAATAATGGTACTGCTGTAAATACTGTGAGAACAACATCAATTTGGATTGCATAAACTGTCAGCTCCCCTTTAAATTTCAGTTTTAGAAAGAGAGTTTTGCTCAAAGAACATTTATTCCAAAAATGATATTGCAAGCACAGAAAGTGACCTTGCCCTGGATGAAAATGGCAATACAAGTGCAAATTTGAGCAAAGCGTACTGCAGTGATTACTCCAGGCTACTCACTTCCTCTTGCTGTCATTGTAGCCAGTTTAGTTCATGGCCAGATTACATTATGAGTGTTTGTGTTCTTAATTGCTTTTGTCTTTAATCGCTGACTTTTTTATCTGATAATTGATCCCACCTAGTCCCAACATATTATGTGTGTTCAGCTCCTGCAAGTGTCTGACATGAAAATATGTCAGGCTTCCTGCACACTGCACTTGGTGCACTCGACAACGCTTTGCTCTCTGCATCTTAATTCACAAAAACAGAGCCCCAACATCTTGTTTTGGCTGTGTCACACACTGCAGTGTAGACTTTAGAGCAGAAAATTACTAAATATTTTTTTCTGTAACCACTATGGCAGTTATATTGGTTTGCACTCTATATCAGTTTGAAATAGTTTGCATGTTCTCCCTGTGTTTGCAGGGGTTTCATCCTCTAAAGACATACAGGTTAGGTGAGTTGGAACCTTTGCAATGACTACAGCTCTAAATGTGCATGTGAATGTTTGTCTGTTAGTATATGTTAGCCCTGTGACAACACCTATACTGGATCAAACACTGCCTCTTACCTGATGCATGCTTGGATACACTCCTTCCATCACCACCAACAGGATAAGGTACACAAAATGGATGGATCTTCATTATATAAATGTGACATTTTGTAACTTTCTTAAGTAAAAAATACATTGCTGGCCTCATGTTCTGCTACTGGAGGGCTACCAGCAGCCCTGAGAGATAAGTTTGCTGTCATTGCATGCACAGACAATGGTGGCAGATTCATATTGCAAGCAGCCAGAGTTGTTCTTGTCTTATGTCTTAACTAACCACTGTGAAGATAAATGTCTGGAACATTTGAACAAGCCAGGGCAGCATGAATTTATCAACTTGCACATACAGGTTTTTTCAGTGAAAGGTAATTGGAATGTTCTATTCATGGAGAGACCCTGTTCTTAATCTGTCTCTCGACCTGTCTGTCTAGCTATTGTAGTAGATGTTGTAGTAGAGAACAAAGCTTGAATGTTAATTCAAAAGTAGCATTAATGATGCGCCAGCTTGAGAGGATGTCAGCTTGGTTAGGATAAACAAAGTGTATAATTCATCAAGTTTTCATGAAGACCTTTTGTTGAAAACAGATTAGTGTTACACTTCTGCCCTCTTGTGGCTGAAAACAGTACATACTGCAACCTAAGGATCTTACTGTCACACCACCCACACAATTACACTCTCACTGTACAAGCTGGGATATATATTGTTTAGAACAGCAGTTGGTAGGCCCTAATGGGCTTCAGGTTGTTAGCATGGTAATTGTTTTGGCTTGTTGAAATGCTCTGAAAGTCTATAGACTGAGACAGCAACAAGATGCTGTTGTAAAAGTTGAAAAAACAGGATATGTGTGGCTTCCTTTGTTAAGCCATTTTCACCTGTTCATAAGACAAATATTTATGCAAAAATAGAACAGACAAACATGAGAGAAATGCAGTCTTAAACATTGAATTCACGTTGTACGTTTACACTTGTGCAATAATGGTACTGCTGTAAATACTGTGAGAACAACATCAATTTGGATTGCATAAACTGTCAGCTCCTTTAAATTTCAGTTTTAGAAAGAGAGTTTTGCTCAAAGAACATTTATTCCAAAAATGATATTGCAAGCACAGAAAGTGACCTTGCCCTGGATGAAAATGGCAATACAAGTGCAAATTTGAGCAAAGCGTACTGCAGTGATTACTCCAGGCTACTCACCTCCTCTTGCTGTCATTGTAGCCAGTTTAGTTCATGGCCAGATTACATCATGAGTGTTTGTGTTCTTAATTGCTTTTGTCTTTAATCGCTGACTTTTTTATCTGATAATTGATCCCACCTAGTCCCAACATATTATGTGTGTTCAGCTCCTGCAAGTGTCTGACATGAAAATATGTCAGGCTTCCTGCACACTGCACTTGGTGCACTCGACAACGCTTTGCTCTCTGCATTTTAATTCACAAAAACAGAGCCCCAACATCTTGTTTTGGCTGTGTCACACACTGCAGTGTAGACTTTAGAGCAGAAAATTACTAAATATTTTTTTCTGTAACCACTATGGCAGTTATATTGGTTTGCACTCTATATCAGTTTGAAATAGTTTGCATGTTCTCCCTGTGTTTGCAGGGGTTTCATCCTCTAAAGACATACAGGTTAGGTGAGTTGGAACCTTTGCAATGACTATAGCTCTAAATGTGCATGTGAATGTTTGTCTGTTAGTATATGTTAGCCCTGTGACAACACCTATACTGGATCAAACACTGCCTCTTACCTGATGCATGCTTGGATACACTCCTTCCATCACCACCAACAGGATAAGGTACACAAAATGGATGGATCTTCATTATATAAATGTGACATTTTGTAACTTTCTTAAGTAAAAAATACATTGCTGGCCTCATGTTCTGCCACTGGAGGGCTACCAGCAGCCCTGAGAGATGAGTTTGCTGTCATTGCATGCACAGACAATGGTGGCAGATTCATATTGCAAGCAGCCAGAGTTGTTCTTGTTTTATGTCTTAACTAACCACTGTGAAGATAAATGTCTGGAACATTTGAACAAGCCAGGGCAGCATGAATTTATCAACTTGCACATACAGGTTTTTTCAGTGAAAGGTAATTGGAATGTTCTATTCATGGAGAGACCCTGTTCTTAATCTGTCTCTCGACCTGTCTGTCTAGCTATCTGTCTACCTATCATCTATGTCTGTATGCATACTATACACAGCTGTGGCAGGTAAAATCTCAGGTCACCTCAAGTAGAGTTTCATAAAGGAACACCCTATGCTGACAGTAGTAGTCTTGGGCGTTTGCAGATATCATAAAAGAACTGGAACTTCTTCTCTCATTCTTTCTGTTCCACTCAGACTCAACACTCTCTGACTGGTGAGGTAAGATTAAGATCTTTATATGCCAGTGACATTTTAAACAGGTCAGTTCACGTTTTCACTTACAGTTTAGCAACTTGCAGTATCGTCATAGTTGTTGGTGCAGTTTCTAATGTGTAATCAATGTTGTTACATGTGAGACACTGAAAATTACTTTTGCAATCTTATGTAACTGCCAGAGGTGTGGGGGGCCTGCACTCATTTTCTTCTTATTATAATGTTTTATTTTGTTATTTGTGGTCCAGAAAAAAATCTAATTGAAACTGAAAGTAGAATTTGGAAAATAAAAGCCTCAGTGTTAAATGTATTTTACTGTACCTGCAAAGTCAGAGTAAATAGAAAATGTATTAATTTTAGATTGTTAAAATGCAACTTTTAAATACATTAATTGATGTATTTAATATAAGAGCGGGTGAAAGGTGCAGAATGTAGGAGCAGACCTGTATGCATGATGTGATATAAAAGTGGGAAGCTCACTGCACTAATGCCAGCCACTAATGGTCATTAGGAAATGTAAATATTCATTTTGCCTGTGGTAGTATTTTATTTTCAGTATGTGCTCCATGCAGCCATGGACCATTTGCTGGAGATCAATAGGCATGTTGCAAATATCCGGCTACTTTGATATCTCAGGTTTCGTCAACAGTTTTGCTGTTGATGATATTTCAGGGGTTTTTTATGCTGTGCTTTTGGCCTTTTTGGTGTGTTGGTGTGTGATTCAGTGATGTCTTGATCACCCATTAGCAACCTTCTGGGCCATGTGCAAAAACACCACTGCAAGCTGACAAATTAAATAGGCAGTTTTGCCCAATTTACTGTGCTTCCATGTACCCTGAAATTGCTCACAGTAACCATAGCCATGCACACTGATTTATTTGGAGACCTTATTTCTCCTCTTTGGCTCTTTCTAAAAGGCAGAATCACCTGGGTAGAGAATAGAAGCAAACAGGTATGTCAAAGAAAGATAAGACTTTAACACAAACAATAAGTTATTGTATAGAACCAGCATGCACACTGACTTATTTAGATATCTTATTTTAAATCTTTGGCACCCAAAAGGCAGAATTAAACTGTGTAGAGAATGAAAGCAAACAGGCATGTTGAGGAAAATAGTACCTTAACCTCAACAATAGGTTATAACAACCCCACACCTTATTTTTACTTTACTTATATTTTTTCTGCATTATATAATTTTTTACTACCTATTGCTTATTATCAAAATAATGTAATGTACTTATTTACAGTTGTGGAAAGTAACTAAGTACATTTACTCAAGTACTGTAAAATTTTGAGGTACTTTTACTTCATTTAAATTTTATGCTACTTATACTTCTACTCCACTACATTTCAGGTGGAAACATTGTACTTTTTACTCACATTTATCTGACATCTTTAGTTACTAGTAAACTTTACAAATTAAGATTTTACAAACATATGATCAATTTATTAAACATGATACTGTGCTATAGATTAAATTATCCAACAGTATATAAAGTAGTTAAGTGTTCTCCACCTCCACCAGCTTAAAATTATTAACAAAATTAAAACATCAGTAATAATACTCCAATAATATGATATATATAATAAGATTGCTCTCTGAAAGGGACTATTCTACCCAATAAGTACTTTTACTTTAATACATTACCAACAATACATTTTGTTGGTAATACTCTTGGTAATGTACTTTTATTTAGGTGAAATCTTGAATGTAAGACTTTTACTTGTAACAGTATTTTAGTATTGCTACTTGCTATTTTAGGACTTCTTCCACCACTGCTTACTTATATACATTACTTAATTGAATGTACCTCTTCCAGTGTTCAAATTCAAGAGTACAGTCCGATGCAAAGTATCAGTGCCTGCTGTTCTAATTATTCTTAAAAGCAAACTTTTTAATGTCAAGATTGTTCTTGATCCCCTTTTTCCGAACAGAGCTCACACACTGCAGCAATGCCTCCACCTGGTGTGTGTATGAACATCATCAATGCACGTCACAAGAAAGATGGTCATGGGACCATCACCAACCCTGAGAAGTTCCTCAACCAAGACTTCCAGCAGCTGAAACAGTACTTTCTCATCCAACGGGTAAGGTACATCGATGAGATGTTCCCCCCTGACAGGAACTCCATCGGCGAAGGGTTACTGAGCTCTGCTGACCTGGCCCGAGTGGTGTGGCTGAGACCAGCGGTGAGTGTTGGCCAAAAACTGATCCCATATTACACTAAATGTTGATGGTTTAACAAGCATGTTTGTTGTCATAGTCTTCAACCAGCAGACAGCTAAACCGATTAAGTTGAAATTAGAACCCAGCATCTCTGTTGTGTGGTAAACCTGCATGATTTACCACATGGTGTTGATTCTCAGTTACATTGACAGTACTAGCAACCCTTTCACATAACCATCACTGAACCATTTGGTTCAGTAATACTATCGTATGTATTTTTAGGGATAAACAGCAAAGGTCAAAGACAACCCTGACAAAGCTTAGCAGGCCATTATTATAGCGTATTACTGTACTGTTATCTGACAGTAACAGTTAGGCTAATATTAAACCTTTAAAACGTTTTGTGTTGTCAACAATTCCTCCGTTTCAGAAACTTGTTCCCAAACCATCTTTTGCAGTTGATGGGGTCTCCAGGTTTGACTTTGGTCAAGGCTTGGTTGGTAGGAAAATTGCTTCATTCATAATAATCCACAAATTGGGTTTCCAGCAATGCTATTTTGAGATGCAAGTGCAGACAACAGCCGAGAGAGCAACAAACACATTGGTACAATATTTTCTGATACGTAGCTCTCTGCCCTACTTTAGTCTGTTTTCTGCCCTCTCGGCTGTGTTAGTATTTTCGATAGTTTGTAATAAACCCTTCTGTACACACTTTACAATCCTGCCTTTGTCAGCTTAGTAAACCTTTCTGACAACTCAATGACTATTTTTTAACTCAGGAAACTGCTGGTTTCTTGCGTCTATCGGTGCTCTGACATTCCAGAATTACATCCTTGAACAAGTTGTTCCTTTCGAGCAAAAATTTGATGAGGACTACTGCGGGCTGTTCCACTTCAGGGTAAACCAACAATCATTCCCAACAGTGTTTGTCTAAATGTGTCTTGTTCTGCTAAATGGTACATATCTCATTTTGCTCTAAAACTCTTCATATTCTCTCCTTTCTCAACTATTCAGTTCTGGAGATTTGGAAGGTGGGTGGATGTTGTCATTGATGACAAGCTACCAACAATCAATGGCAGACTAATCTTTGTTCACTCCAGAGATCCAACTGAGTTCTGGCCTGCTTTGCTAGAGAAAGCCTATGCCAAGTATGGAAAAATAGTGTATTATTTCTTTGTCATAAAATGCCTCTCAAAATGAGATTTGTCTTATTTTTGGAGTATCCCTGTAAGTAATTTCACACCCATTTGTGTCAGAGTGTGTGGTTCCTACTCAGACATGAATGCTGGAACTCCTGCCGAGGCTTTGGTGGACTTCACTGGTGGTGTTCACATACGTCTCCATCTGTCAGACCCTCCTCCAACCCTGTGGGAAATGATGCGCAGAGCTGGCCAGTCCAAGTCACTGATGGGTTGTAGTACATCACAGGGGGTAAGCACCAATATACCACACAAAACCACACACTAGCTTGTTGTTTTTGCTCTTATAAACTGTGTTTAAACTGTTCGGGGTGTTTGTCTGTCCAGAAGACCAGGCGCCCATTCATAAAAGCATCTTAAGGCTAAGATGATCTTGTGCAGAAGCACATAGTTGTTTTCTACTGGACCCATCTATGTAAAGGAAAAGGAGATTTAAACAAAATGGAGGAAAAACTCATCATGACATTTAAAGGCATCCAAAATTTTCTATGCTATAACTTTAATTAGCTATATTGGGACTTAAAAGAGAAAAAATGATGTACATGACACACATGTATTAGCCTAAGCAGGAAATGAACTACTTTACTGTGCAATGTCAAAAACTTAACTGCCCAATCAGAGCTGAATACACTGTAAAAACTGTGATTGGGGTTAAATTAAATTTACTAAATAAATAATAGTAACCTGTAGTCTTAAAAGGATAGGTACTGGTATTTCCCTCCATCTGTTGAGATACAGCCAACATATCAACCATTGTAGGCAAGATTTCAACTCAGCTCAGTGTGCAGTAGTAGGTGATAGGTGTGAGCGGCTGTTATTTCAGAATGAGAATCAGAAATACTTTATTGATCCCGAGAGGAAACTCTTTTGTTACAGCAGCTCACTATCACATCAGTGCACACAGGGATATAAGTTCTAAGCAAATCAGAGTATAATACACTATAATACAGGCAAGAAGAAAAAAGGAAAGCTAAAAGTAGGAAAAAGTAAGACAACGAGCAACGACAGAGCTACGGCAACAGGCAGCATGCACGTTGGCGTATGCGCACTACATTTAGTGGTAGCCGGTCTTTTTTCTGTAGTTTTACATTTAATTTCATCATTTTACATCATGGCGAATTATTGTGGCGAATATCTGCCTGTCAGGACATCGGGTCCACCGTTTCCTAACAGAAAATGCTTGCTAGCTAGCTAGCTGAGGTGCGCAGTCGTGTTTGGCGCTCATTTTAGACAGGAGGATTGTGTTCCTGGTGATATGAAGGAGTTCAGGACGGGATAGCAACTTACAGCTGCTGCGGTTTCTTCCAACACACAGCTGCTTCATCTTCAGCAGGCGGCTGGTAACGTTACTTCCACCAGCGGAAAATGTGAGCTGTGCACTGTAAGTCTTGTTTTCTAACGCTTGCTAACCAGAATATTCAGCACGATGATTTCAATAATGAGAAGCAACGTGAGGGAAGTATTTATTGTTGTAATGCAGCGTAGCCATCTTGTAAAACTCACCAGCTGATAAAGCATAATGGCTAATGTTAGCTAGCATTAGCATCCTATTTTCGTTAAAACTACATGAGAAGACATAATCAGTAACCTCATTAGAGCCCTGAAGTCTAGTTACAGCTTGGTGACTTTCTTTGCACAGCTAATAATAATAATTATAAAAATATTAGAAACACCTCAGTATGATGTAGTCCGGTACAACTCAGCACTGTGACTATAACCTCAATAATTAACATATAATTGAATTAATACATCTCAGTTTGAATATCAGCAACAACTGAGCATTGTAAGCTTCGTACAGGTAGATTTTATGACAGGGCTGTTGATAGTTTAATTTAGGTTGGCTGTTACATTTTCTTTTAACATTTTGTTTCTGTTCTGAAACAGGTCTACAGAAAACTTTGGATACTGCTGCAAAGGAGAGGGAGGACCTGAAGCTGTGGAGGCCAGCCATTATTAACCATCTGTACTGGCCTGCAGCTTCTACTCTATGTGATGGTGAACCATGTTCAGAACATCCATGAACATGGCATGCTGGAACCAGATACAACATACCTTGTTCAGTATGTGGCTAAAATTAATGGTCCAATCTTTAGTAGTGCTGGTTGGTGCTTGGTTTATTTTGGTACCAGTGCACTCCAGCCTTAAAAAATATTGTGGTGGTAAATGTCCCAGATTATGCAAAGAATTATTTGTTATTTTATACAGGAGATGCAACACACCAAAACCTGTAATGTAAAAATCTGTTAAATTCTCCAGCTCCATCATGTATGAAGCATCTTTTTTTTTTATTCTGCTGTTTCAGCCCAACAGCCATTTTCAGGATAAAGAGTAAAAACACATGAACAAGGCGTTATACTAATAACAAAAAAACATTATAACCCTCATGAAGATAGTATTTATTGCACCGCTGTTGTATTGGACTGCTTTAGTTTTTAGCTTGGTGTACCTACTAAATTGGAACTAAGTACTTATTGTATTTGAATTTCCTGTCCTGTCAATGACTGATGGCACTTTTTAGTCACAGGAAAATTACAAGAAAATTAGGCTTTACAAATGTCCTATATGTTGTCTGTAATTCTGGGTTTATTCACATATGTACAACTTAAACTGCAGTACATACTCAGTCACATTTGTTTACTTGTAAGATATCTGAAAAACCTGGTAAGAGAGATTTAATGAAATCTGTTAAACAATTAGGCCACGGGCCAAGGATTGCGTGACATGCCTTTACAAATACATTATCTCAGATTTTTCTCAAACACTGACATAAATGGGGTGCATTTCGTGCAACAGCTATGACAGCCCCAGGTTTTCTTGTCCTAAGGGTTGGGGATCAATTTGAGAGATTAAATTAGGACCTTCTCCTTTGGCTGTACAGTCTGAAATGCACAATGTTCTTGTTATTTTAGGATGCTGTTGAAGACAGTGTGTCACAGGACCTTGTTGTACAAAGGATGAAAATCTACAACATCAAGACTAATGAGTCAGAGGGTCCCAACAACACTGGTATCGTGGTAGAGGGCATGACATTTCTGACTGCTCTGGGTAACTTTCCAAGGGCTTGCTCCATGCTTGTTGGGTGGGCATATGCAGTGAATCTTGCCTATCCTAAGGAGCTCAGGTACACGTTTGAAGTCTTCCAGGAACTCCTCCTCGAGCTAGATTGTTCAAAGCCGTCCCCAAAAGTGAACAGCCTCAAGAATATGCACTGTTCACTGCATCCCTGGTTACTGGTCAACAGCAAAAGCAGAATTAAAGCTTTGAAACAATCAAGGGCTGTTAATGCTAAAAGTATAGATTATTGTGGATGTGTTTTTCATAGAACAAAAACTTGTCCATTAGTTCCCTGGGCATGTTTCTTTTGTTTCTTTGATTTTCTTCAAATTAGTGTCAGTATCTTAAAGCGAGAAAAAAAAACTTGAAATCAGATGAATTTTGGAAATACTTTGAAATGTTTGTTTTCTTATAGCCCCTCCTATTTTATTGTTGTATTTTGGCATTTTGCACTTGAAAAATGTTGTCTAAACATGTTTAGACAAAGTTTCACAAATAAATGTTTACCTGCTGTTCTTTTTATGCGTGGTGATCTGTTGACCCAACTGTGGCACCAAGAAGGCATGATATTGGGTAAATTAGAGATAGAAAAATGATGGCAACAAAGTGACATTCAATAATATTGATTAGATTTAAAGTCCTGTGATACCAATTAAAACTTAAATTTAAACAATTCATTTAGGTACAGATAAATAAGAATAGCAATGTCAATGTTTTGAATTAAGCAACAATGTGCTAAAATCTGAGTTGATATAATTTATTTTATGCAGTGAATCCAAATCATTTTATCCAGATATTTAGTAAGCTTATATCAGTTTCACCCAGATAATTAATAAATAAAAATCAAATTCCCTTTTTAATCAAAGTTATAGTACTTCTAAATCTATCCAGTTATATTACATGTCACTTTGTTGTCATAATTTGTTTAAGTAACCATTGGTCACATTTTTTACATTATATGCAAATTACATGCTTAATGGCATAAGACAGACTCATGAGCGGCTGCTTTTGAATCTGTATGGCATAAACCATGCTAGTGAGCCAGCATGCACGATACCTGGGCACTCGCACATCTACATGGAATGTAGTAAATATTAATGTTATTGATTGCAGGACAAGTGAAAATGTCTTCCGTGATAAGGCTTTATTGTACAAAGAATACAGAGATGAATGTCATTGCAGGTCAAAGTATAAAAAGGGTCAATTACAATTCATGTTATATTATAGCACTATGACCGGTGTACATGTAATCGTACAAAAAGAAAGGAAAACCAATGGTCCTTTGTAAGTGCTTTGCTTTAGTTTTCTCTCAAATACCTGACATTTGAGTGTTTTCTGCAGAATTAAACAATGGGAATACTTTTGGGTTTTGTTTCTGTCATTATAAAATATTAATAGAAAAAAAACAAGATCTAGAGAAATAAAAAGATATGGTTAAAACAATTAGTCTTGTTGTAATTTACTTTATTATAGTCTGTTTGCACAGGTTATTAGTCCGTACGCGGTTTATTAATAGTGTTTTTCAGTAGCATCATTGTTTTTGTAGCACTGTTGAGCCTCTACCTATCTCCTACACATGTTGATGCTTAACTTTATACTATTATATATTTTAGAAATTTTCTTCTGTTAACTTCATTTATTATGTGGTTAAAGAAAAGTATGACTATCTGAAATGATAACATATACAGTTCCTATTTCTTGTAGGAGACATCTGCCAACACTGTATTACCAAATGGATTGGTCCAAGGCCATGCCTACGCTGTCACGGGTGTGAAACAGGTGAAGAATTGCATTTGTTTTAAAGGCATTGTAACAATACAGTATACAACAGTTCAGTGATCATAAAAGTTGACCTCTACTGTATAGTAGTATATAGTTAAGTGTAGTTATTGTGGCAAATAACGATTGTGTTTTCTCTGATGATTGCTGGTCAGATGATGAGCCGAGGGAAACTAGTAAACCTGGTGCGTTTGTGGAACCCGTGGGGCAAAGGAGAGTGGAATGGAGACTGGAGTGATCGGTAAGAACCACACTGAGTTCAGTGAGTGTTTCACAGAGAAATTGCTTAGATTTGCTGCCTTATTTTTACAAAATAGCACATTTAAGATGTATTCATTGTCACACACAGGCACATTTCTTAAGAATGCTTTGTCAACAATTTGCGTCTGCTTCTTGATGATAATCTCAACATGCTTTTGTAAGTCATGCATGAAGGGGTTCAGGACATTTGGAACAGAGCCGTGAGAAGCCTTTCATGTCTAACAATAATAACCCTCTCAGTATTAAACTGGTTGCGCCAGTTAAACGTGAAACGTGACCAGGGAAGCCACATTCTGACAGGTCTTAAATGTCAACTGTTAAAAAAAATCAGTTGTAATGAAAAGCAATGGAATTTATTTAATTTCAGTCAATGTTAATCTATGCTAGTACAATGGCATTGCTTTTCACTTTAGCTAAATAAACCACACCCAGAATTGTAAGTGTCTTAATCTCCTAACCTTAACCAAATTATTACTTGCCTAAACCGTACCTAATTCTTAACCTGCACACAAGTTAAAATGATGTTTCCAGTTAATGCTGGTGTCTCATACAGTCATCCAGTTGGTGCTAGATGAGTCTTCAAATAACTGGTGTCTATGAAAAATTAGCTGTGTGCTTTTTAAAGCATAATCTCCTCAGTTTTATTTTTGCGTGACAGTGCTAAACTGGCTAAGCATGCAAAGGATGTTTGGAACAGAGCCCTGGGACGTCTCTCTAGCTGTCTCAGTGTCTTGAGGGTTTTCACAAACTGGTTTTGGCAGTTTTCAGTCTAGGCAAGTAAAGTTTTGTTGGACAGCAAATGCAGCTTGTTTGTGAAGAGAATATGTGTTGGCCTTTTCAGTTTTATGCCATGCCATGGAAATTATAGTTGGTTAGCAATTACACAAAATCTGTTGGTCACTCAGCTCTACTAAATGGACTTTAAACACTGCTCCAGTGATTTAGTAGTAGACCTAGACCTAAAAAGTAGGTCAAAATTAATGTGGAAGAGGCTGAGATATCCTGACTATTAGTGCCTAGTACTGTATGAGTCAAGCTCCAAAAACACTGGATTCCACATATTCCATAATGCAACTTGACAGTTTCTTTTTCTGAGACCCTCCCTGCCTTTTCAAACTCCATGCCCCAAGTTTACAAGTCATTCTTTACACTACTGAAAATGTATAGTCTTCAAACCCAAGCTAAAATACCTTTGCTCCTCCAAAGGTACCACACTATGCCAGGATTTGCACTTGTACATCTGGTCAAAAACAACCTGCCACACCCATTTTTTCTTGGCCCTGAACTGTCTGTTATTTCACATGTTATGTATCATGCATACATGAGTAGAAAGTATATATAGTTGCATATTATTTTTTCCTAACCCTAACTGTGACTTGTGTCAATGTTAATAACAATTTCTAACAATATTGCCTCTCCTTTTCCTTCACTGACACATTGTATCTAAAGGTCGCCTTTGTGGCAAACTGTGAGTCCTCAAGATCGTGAGATGTGCCTTTCAGTGATTGATGATGGGGAGTTTTGGTAAGCACGTTGAAATCAACAGTCATTTCTAAAAATGCAGAATGCAAAATGTTTTGTGACATAGTGGCAACTACAAGACATCAGTGAATATTTCAAGTTTTATTTGCATTTTTTCACAAAAAACAATTTTGCATTTATGCAGATTACATTTGCATGTCTTACCTCAGCTGATCAATACAGTATAAAACATTTTTTTTCTTTGATTCGTCACTAAAACAACAATGTGTTATCAAACTATCTCTGATGTCAACAGGATGACCTTGGAAGACTTCTGTAAGTTATACAAGGATCTTGACATCTGCTGCCTGTGTCCCGACTTCCTTGATGGAAGCTCTTCTTGCCATTGGAAGACCTCCTTCTACGAGGGCAGATGGGTGGCAGGAACCACTGCTGGAGGATGCATGAATAACCTTGGTACTTCCAAAACTGTCCCCTCAAAAACAGTATATGGAGACTGGAGGGTGGCATTTTGAAAATGTTTAGATTTTTACAGTTTATTACATTTCTCATTTTTCATTTTCTAATTCATTAGTAAAATCCATTAATCAATTTATAATAGCTTTATAAATGTATCAATTTAAAAATGCCCCCACCTATTGTTATTCTTTGTCTTGCTTTTATTTGGAGGATAATCATGCTCTTTTTTGGAACTACAGTTCCCTTAATTTGGGGGCTGTAAACAGGAAGCATAAAGTTGCCATGGAGTCAGTCACTTAGCTTGTAGCAGGGCTACAGCTTGAGCCCTGTTTCTTTAAACCTATATTTGTTTATATTTTGGCAAATTGGCACCATTTAAAGTATGCCGAAGTAGCTATTAGCAGTTCATGTGTTCTACACTATCTAAATAACGCAAAAATGCCCCCAAAATATTATAAAGCAATCACAAAATAGAAACCGCAAATGTTAAAGCAAGATACAAATGTGAAATGGAAAGAGCAAAAAGTAAAATTTAAAAGCCTTTTAAAGATTCATTTTGTAATTCCATTTTAAGATGTATTATTAATTTATCATTTAAGATGAGATGGAATATGGAATTAATTTGCAAATGAAATTATATTTTATGAAATTCAAATTTAATGGATCAATTTATAATCGCTTTTTGAAAAAGTGACATAAATGTATTAATTAATGATAATTAATCTCTTTAAAAGTCTATTATTATTCCACTACACCCACCAGGTTCCATAACAGGGAAAGCAGAATTAGCCAAGAATGGATGAACTGGCTGCAAGATTGTTTTTTTACATTCTTCAGATTCATCCTTCTCTCGGCAAAATGGTAATATGCTAAATAGTTTCACTCTTTGCCTTCCAGAGAGCTTCTGGACTAATCCACAGTATCGGGTCAAGATTGATAAACTACTCAGTGAATGTTCTACGAAACAGGGTGAAAAAAACATGCTGGTGTCTCTCATGCAAATGCCTGACAAGAGGAACAGACGCCTGGTCCATAATCTCCACATTGGATTCTCTGTATTTGAGGTAAATATTATCCATTATTGTTTCTATCACAGTGTGAGGACTATCATGGATATGTCATGCTAATTAAATAAAAACAAAAATGAAACCGTTCTGTAGGCTCAGCCATTCTGTGTTATCATGGTGAACGAATATTAGTGCTGAATCAAAGAGTTAGCATTTACAGTTTTGTGGCTCATGTCACTTAAAGCTAGGGTAGGTAATGTATTTCAGAAGTATTTTTTTGTTATATTTGTTGAAATTCTCTTTACATCCCGAAATGCTCTGGGAAAAAATTAAATAAATCTGGTGTCTGTGCCTGTCAACAACATAAAACATCTGCAACAAGTTCTTGAAGTAATTTTGAATGTAGCATATTCCAAGTCTCAAGCATTCACTCAGTTTTTCATAAGGACCTAAACACGTTTGTTTTTATTAGAATTTTACCTCTATAAGTGAGCATTAATTCCATGATTTTTATTTACACGTTTTCATATTGTCATCATTTTACTTGAACTAATTTTGTTTTGTCCCTAACATGAATTCATTTTCCTCTGATTTCTTCCAAGGTGACCAAAGAAGTAAGTAACATTTTTAGCGCATCCTCATACACAGTATATGCCCACCTACATTGTGGTGCTATGAAGATTGATATGAATTGCATGGAAATGAAATATCTATTTATTACTTCTATTACAGTACGAGGCACAGAGGGGGAAGTTCCCAGCCTCTTTCTTCAGCAACAAACCTGTTGCCCAAACTAAATCCTACATGAATGCGCGTGAGGTGATGGCGTTTGTAATGCTGAAGCCTGGTGAATACCTGATTGTGCCGTCCACCTTCAATCCTAATGAGACAGCCTCCTTCATCCTGACCATCCTCTCCAAGGCAGAGACCCATGTCCAGTAAGTCACTCGCAACTTACTAATGTGCCTTATATAAACTTAGTTGTACAATGAATCTACAAGAGTGCGCATGCGCCAGCCCGCATGCTGCCTGTTGCTGTAGCTCCGTAGCTTTGTGGAGTCCTTCAACACGTCTTCAACCTGAGCCTGAGTCTTCAAAGGGTCCCCATTCTGTGGAAGACATCTTGCCTCGTTCCTGTGCCGAAGACGCCACGTCCCAGTGGCTCCAAGGACTACAGACCGGTGGCACTGACCTCCCACATAATGAAGACCCTGGAGAGACTAGTGCTGGAACAGCTGCGGCCCATCGTCAGACCCCTCCTGGACCCCCTTCAGTTCGCCTACCAGCCCCGGCTGGGAGTCGAGGACGCCATCATCTACCTGCTTAACCGCATCCACACCCACCTGGACAGGCCGGCAAGCACGGTGAGGATCATGTTTTTTGACTTCTCCAGTGCTTTCAACACCATCCGGCCTGCCCTGCTGGGAGAGAAGCTGGCAGCGATGCAGGTGGACGCCCCCCTTGTGTCCTGGATTGTGGACTACCTGACTGGCAGACCACAGCACGTGCGGCTGCAGCACTGTGTGTCAGACAGCGTGGTCAGCAACACTGGGGCCCCTCAGGGGACTGTCCTCTCTCCCTTCCTCTTCACCATCTACACCACGGACTTCAGCCACCACACAGAGTCCTGCCACCTTCAGAAGTTTTCTGATGACTCTGCTGTGGTGGGATGTATCAGCGGTGGTGATGAGACGGAGTACAGGGCTGTGGTGGGTAACTTTGTTTCATGGTGCGAGCAGCAGAACCATCTGCAGCTCAATGCGACAAAGTCAAAGGAGCTGATTGTGGATCTACGGAGGGCCAAGGCACCAGTGACCCCGGTTTCCATCCAGGGGGTCAGTGTGGACATTGTGGAGGACTACAAGTACCTGGGAGTATACTTAGATAACAAACTGGACTGGACCAAGAACACTCAGGCTGTTTACAGGAAGGGCCAGAGCCGCCTCTATTTCCTGAGGAGGCTGAGGTCCTTCAACATCTGCCGGACAATGCTGAAGATGTTCTATGAGTCTGTGGTGGCCAGTGCTATCCTGTATGCTGTTGCATGCTGGGGCAGCAGGTTAAAGGTAGCGGACGCAAACAGACTGAACAAACTGATCCGTAAGGCCAGTAACATTGTGGGGTGGAGCTGGACTCTCTGGCGGTGGTGTCAGAGAGGAGGATGCTGGCCAAACTACACGCCATCTTGGACAGTGTCTCCCACCCGCTCCATGACGTGCTGGCTAAACAAAGGAGCACCTTCAGCGGAAGACTCATCCCACCAAAGAGCACCACAGAGCGCCACAGGAAGTCATTCCTGCCTGTGGCCATCAAACTATTTAACTCCTCCTCTAAGGATTAGTCTGTTTGACCCTAGGTCACTAAACTGGTCATTGAGCATTACATCTCCGCCATAATTAATAATAATTGTGCAATATTCTGTTTACTCCTCAAGTGCAATATTAGTTTTCCCTTGTTAGTTTTTCTTATTTATTGTTACGGATATACCTCAATTACTCTCGACAGTACATGCACCTCCGCTTCTACTATTATTTATTACATAATTAGTGACATTGTATTTATACTGTACTTCACCATCTACCAGTAAACCCACTTGGTACTCGACACTTAGTTTATCTTATACTTATACCAACATGTTACTTAATTTATTTATTTCTGACCTGTTTATAGTATATAATATCGTTTTCTCCTGTGTGCACTGACGTAAAGGCGAGCTACTGTAACAAAGAGTTTCCCTACGGGGATCAATAAAGTATTTCTGATCTGATCTGATCTGAAGCTAGCACGTCCTGGACCAGTCTCTCCACTGTACGCACAGAGAAAGAACAAAGTGATATCAAACTCCTGGTGAGACAGTGAACAAGCTGCCCTTTAGTAACTGTAATGTCATAATTGAATTACAAATTGTAATCCCTTACAATCGCTACTGAAAAAAGTAATCACATTGCTGGAACTCTTTATGAAGTAACTTTGTAACGCGTTACTGCCCAACGCTGGCCACAAGTAATGAACTGATGTCTCTTGTCTTTCTTTCAGTGAGAACTCTGGTGGCCATAACTACGAACATATGGAAGAAGAGGTGTGAAAGATTTTAAAATATATTGTTGATATTATTTTGGTATTGCTGTTGTGTTACATGTTGTTTGCTATGTTGATTACATGGATAGCACATGACACATACATATTGCCCAGTGCATTAGTTTATCTGGAGCTGAAAGCACTCAATCTTCTCAATCTGCAGCCCATACCAGTCGCAAATGCAGCAGATGACGAAAACAAGAGAACATTGTTCCGTCAATTCTCTGACAAGGTAATTTGTGTGCCTTTAAAGCAATAGTTCAACATTTTGGAAATATGCTTTTTTGTTTTGCTGCAGTCTCCACCAGCATAGAATCCAGGAAATGACTGGTCCCAGCCAAGAAATAGTCAGGCGCAAAATGGAGAATTGTTATATTTACGCTTTGGTTTTTGTATGGATTAAACAAACAATATATAAACAATGTAACGTGTTAGTTTGTGAGCTTTAGAGGTGCTGGTAGGAGGATTTTGTTACCTTAGGACAGAGCCAGGTTAGCTGTCTCCACCCTACAGTTTTTGTGCTAAGCTGAGCTAACTGCCCGCTGGCTGTAGCTTCATATTTAGCATACAGACGTGAGTGGCGTCGATCCTCTTAACTCTTGGCAAGAATGCGATTAAGTGTATTAGAAGTATTCCTCTAATGAAAATATAATTAGGCTTTGGATGTCCTTTTAATATTGAAACACTCATGTCTGTACTGTATTTGCTGCTGTTTGTCTTTTCTTCTTTGGGGTTAATGTCACTGCTCCGCTGGATCAGGAATTTTAAATGTTGGAACAGAAACGTGTTTTGTAGTCTTTTAACTACACCTAAGTGATTTCTATCAAACCCATAAGGTGTAGCATGCTATTATTACCCCTAAATATAAAGGTAACCGTGATTATGACAACCAACATATGAGCCCAATATAAGTCTTTCCTTGTTTTCATTTCATTTCCAGTATGATGAAGTGGATGCTGAGCAGCTCAAGAGGCTTCTAAATGACAGAATCCTGAAAGGTTTGGAATGTAAAACTCCATCAGGCTTGACAGCATATAAGCTAAGAAAAATATTCAAATTTTTTCTATTTTTATTTAGGTGACTTGAAATCTGGAGGCTTCAGCATTGATGCCTGTCGCAGCATGGTTGCTCTGGTAGATGTATCCTCTTACGTGATATTCATTGTGAATTGGTGTACTAGACTAGACTTTTTCTCCATCTCAGCTGCTAATTTGCAAAAGGAAGAATGTCTCACAGTAAATTTTGTTACATAAAACACACAAGTAGTGTACATGGCAAAACCTGGCCTGCCCTTTTGATGGTTTCACACATATGAACTGATTTAAAGGTCAGGCTAAGACATGAAAAAATATGTACAGCTCTGATACCTTAATGTTGGGTTAGACATCAATTACCGGCAAACTGAATGGTGAGGAATTTGTTCATCTGTGGAAGAAGCTTGTCACATACAAGGTAAAAGGAACCAAGTGAAGGTCAAAAATGTCATAATAAAACAAACAGAACTGATGGCTTAGTGATAATTACAGACTTTAATTTCTGATTTAGAGTCTGAAAGATTTTCCCGATCAGGGTTTTTGTGCAGTGTTGAGCTCAGAGTTTCACATAACTTAATAACTGTCTTCTCTTCAACCAGGACATTTTCTTCCGCACTGATGTTTCGCAAACAGGAACACTGTCATTGAGTGAGCTCAGGAATGCATTCAAGGCTTTAGGTAAACAATCAACCACTTCTTTTTGTCTGTTATAGATATCCTGGGATTTGTTCCCCTTATTTTAAATCTTGCCAACTGCTTTTAGTTGTTTGCTTTAAAAAAAATGTTTTGATGCAAAACAATGCTATCAAACAATGTGCCAGATATATAATGTACACACCAGATCGATCAGGAAAGACAAGTGAATTAAGTAAAGATAGTGTTTGTTGAAACAGATGATGTGAGGTGTTAATCTTGACAGAGTCTTTGGCGCTTGGACTCCGCGGGGAGATTTTGGTAATGGAGGGCATCTGCCCTGAGCAGCGGCAGAATAACTCAAGATGATAGGCTGACAATGACGGTATGTCACAGTGTTATTGGATAGCTGAGACCATCTGATGGAACAGCTGATATCCGATTTGACAGCCCCAGATAAACAGCAGGAAATATGAGTAAGCATGCGTGAGAGGAATGAATGGCAGGATGGTATGAGAATGAACTACGCCTAAACATGCAGAAGTATAGTCTTCCTGACTGAACTTTCGCTAGAGCTTCATTTGTGGAAGAAGTACTCAGAACCTTCTAAAAGTTCCAATACAACAATGTTGTAAAAAAACAAATGTTGTGCATTCCAACTCCTAAACTGTAAAAGTTCTGCCACAGAAATCTGTATTCATATTTTGGATTTTTTTGGTGAAATATTGGAGAATTTTACATCTTTGAGAGTTATTTAAATGAAACCATCTGAGAAGTTTAGAGGGGAAATATCTTTTTGGTGGATCTGCTAACAGCTCATGGACACCTGAAATGTGACGAAGGGCTCCAAGTAGACATTGCGTAAGGGGTCACAAACCAAAGAGTGGAAACTGTAGGAAGTACAGACTTTGATGAGCCAGCTGAGCTGAGCCTGATAAAGTAAGTTGCATATTGTATAATGATATTCAAAGATACATTAAGATCCTAATTTCTACAAGTTTGATTTTTAGTATAGTACTTGCTGCGAGGGGTTCTACATTTATATAATGGTGGTCTGTCGCAGCAATTAGGGTTATATTCTTGAGTCTACAATGAATGAAATGCACCTGGCCTGCGGGTATTATTGATGAATTGCAAAATGTTCTTTTGCTGCATTAGACAAGATTTAATATATTTTGGCAAGAGTTAATTGGCTATACTACAAACCTTTAATTCCTAAGGAGTAATTACTCTACAACACCCTTGTCTGTCAACAGTATAAGCTGAGCTGTATTTTGATTATGTAATGTCAATCCTCTGCTTTTGTGTTTGACAAACTGATTTTTACAGATTCATAACAGTCTTTCCATTTGGAATTATCCAAATGCAAACACAGGACATTTTGACTGGTCATAGTAGGAAAAGCACAGGTGTTACTAATGACATTAACAATGGGTCTGTCCTATTCATGTGCCATGACAGTGCGACAGTGTTATGTCTTAATGAAATAAAAAAAGAATAATTGAAAACAGCAGTTAGTTGCAGCCCCATTATAAATCATGCCTAAACTTTTGTCCTATGTATGTTGGCCAGGAAAGGGGATCAGCGATGACATGCTGAATATGATTGCTCTGCGCTACGGTTCCTCCTCTGGATTCATAACACTGGAGAACTTCATCAGTCTAGTCCTTCGCTTCGACTGCATGAACCGTAAGTCAATTTGCAGACTGAGATCTGGTAGGGCATTGCTAGCCATTCCGAGGTCTATGCTGAAAACCAAAGGAGACAGGGCCTTTGCTGTCAGGGCCCCTACACTCTGGAACAATCTGCCAGAGGAGATCAGGCTTGCATTATATTTTTATCTTTAATTTTATTTTGACTTGTTTGTTTGTTTTATATTGATTGTTGTAAAGCACTTTGTTACCTGTATTGAAATGTGCTATACAAAGCTGTTATTATTATTATTAATGGGCAGCGGAGACATGTTAGTGTACAAGACTGCAAGGATCTGGCTGTAGAGGAGTGAGGAGAAGTGAACGCAGAGGCAGCTGTCGCCATGATAATTGTGCTACATTAATTAGTGATAGGATGTAGCAAAACAAAAGTCATGTGAAAGTGTCACTGAATATTGTATTAAAGCTTAAAACTGTTTGACACGCAAACACCTGTGGATCAGACAATAAGACGGTGTAGTCCCTCATTCGTCCAGGAGTGTTCTAACGTAGAAAAGGTTGTATTATCACCTTGGTCACGCCAATCACATGCTAATCAGGTACTTATCAGTGATGAAGTAGATGCAGCCAGAGAACAATAGGCCTGATTACTGATTACTGGGCCATCTTGGAAACTATTAGGTCAGTTTCAGGTGAAACTAGCTATTAACAGATACTCAGACAGATTCCTTCCTGAGGGCAAGGCTTATGTAACACAGAGTAGCTTAAATTTCTAGTTCCCGTCCCATTTTTTCAAAATTGAGAATGTCTTCCGGATGGGAGCCGAAACATCTTGATTCTGAAAACAGTGTCCAGATGACTACGACTGAAACCTTTTCTACATCAGACAATAACTCATTCACTCATTTAGTCATTCCATGGACAAAACATGGAGATAGTGTCTGTCCCCTGACATTTTCTCCTCCGCCACCAGGTACACAATTGTGGTTTTGAGTGAAACATTTGGATGGTTTGTCATGATATGTGGTACGCAAATTCATTTTCCCCTCAGGATTAATAGTAATCACTTTGGTGATCCTCTGATTTTTCATGTAGCGTCTATCATCAGGTCAAAATTTCAAAAATACAAAATACATGTATAACTGACATAACGTGACCCTCAGCTGTACTTTGTTTAGTGCTAATTAGTAAATGTTAGCATGCTAACACACTAAGCTAAGATGGTGAACATGGCAAACAATATTACTGCTAAACATCATCATCATTTTAACATTGATATTGTGAACAAATTAGCATGTTGATGTTAGCATTTAGCTCAAAGCACCACTGTGCCTAAGTTCAGCCTCACTGGGCTGCTAGCATGTAACATTTTAACATGGTCATTTCAGGTTAAATTGGAATTTTGAATATGTGTACAGGGTTAGCAAGGGAATGCTACACCGTACTAGTGTTCCATTGGGTGGGCTACAGTAACTTAGAGTGTCCAGTGCATTCTACTGGCAGCACACCATTGTTTTACATATGAGGCAGTACAGGAGTGCAGCAACAGGCATAGATGAAGCAGTCATGTGGATGAGAGTGACATTTTGAACTTGTGTCATTGCATGTGACAGACATATCTGACTCCCAGTCCTTGCCCTCACAGTTTCTGGAGTAATAAGAATTTGTGTCTTTCTCAATAGAAATCTTCAGCCAGTTATCCAATGGAACGACCATGACTCTTCATGTATCAGAGGTAATAAAAGTTCTTCAGAGGTGTTATAAATTTCTTGAAATTTGTAGGTAGTTTAAGAATTAAACCTTCCACAACCTGCACAGCTGTTGATTTGAAACAGAGGGTGAAAGATATCTTATTGGCATTTGTACTTTGAACATTCCCCTAGTGTGTTGACTGTGTTCTAGAAAATATGGCATGCTTGTACTACATTTGTAGTTTTCTGTGATGAAATGATCACACTTTCAATCAGTGCTACAGATACAGTGAAGCACATTAATAATATATCCCTCCTTAATTTGCAGTGGATGTACCTTTCGATGTACACTTAACATGACAGAGAAGATGAACTGCAGCATTCATTTGGAATTACAGCAGCAGATGATGTAAAAGAAAATAAATGCAAAATGTGTTCTTCTGCAAATGAGCTATTACATGGTATGAAAAAACAGGGTATTTACGTCAACTTTGTCAATGTTAGTAGTGTAACTATCTTCTCCTCTTGTTTTTTTTCCTGTTTTTTTTTAGGTGGGAATAGGCTTCTTTAATCACTTTGTACTTTACAAAATAATGACGTCATCCAAACAGTTTGTTTATATAAACATTTCTTTCATCATAAATGCCTTGCAGACATCTTGAAATGTGACATTTTCTTTGTGAAATGTGCTTATTAAATATGAAATACACAAAAAATCATGGCTTTAGAGATGTTTTCTACATTTAGGTGAGAATGTGTTGCCTTTTGATCAGTTTGTTGTGCTTCATAAAGATCTTTCATTTGTCACTTGAGTCCAAACTTAATAAGCAAAACAATGTCAAATGACAAAAACACAAGCATCAGATATGTATTACAGTGTAAATTATAATAATAATAATAATAATACAGTAATTTTGAGGAATTTGTTTTTCATGTACTCTTTATTTTGCTTTTAATAATGATTGAACATAAATGTTATTATTAGTAATAAGAATTTCAAAATCCCAGTAGATGCAGTTTAACATCCCAGATCACCACTTAAAACATAATTTTAAATCCTGTGATTGTTCAATAACACAGTTTTACAACATGAAGAGATGGGACAAAGCAGAAATTAAACAGTTGCAATGAAGCAATTTTCTTTAGCTCTGAAGAAATAACACTAACAATTATTTTAACAAATCTCACTCTCAAGAGGTGAGCAATACTTAAAACTTAATTGAATCATATCTGATTATTGATTAGGATGCTAAAGTCACAAACATATTTAGGCTGGTTGTAGTATTTGTAGCACAGTTGTCAGAAGAGCAGCCAGGAATATGGCTGTTTGGTGTTTTACAAGCTCTGCTCCCCCACTTGTGAAGTTAGCTAGAAATCAAAGCCAAAAACATACATTTAGACTGTTATTATATTCATCACAGAAGCAGAATTATTTTATTATTTTCTTTAACATTTCTTGTCATTATTCGCCTGGTTGTAGATAAAAAATAGATAAAATATTATATTTTGTACCCCTGTGTATAGAATTAAGCATTACTACATCATGTAAGTACAGTGGGTAAACTGGTACTGTAAATTAGCTGTAGTTGCTCACCTTGTGTTGTTGTCACTGTAGTGGTCCGTGTTGTACTTGAGCTGCTTGTATTTCCTGTGGATGAGATTCAGTTTAGTTAGATGGTGCAATGTAAAATCAGTCAACACCCAGCAGTGTTACTTCATCTGCTGTACAACCACTTTGTTGCATATCATTACCTGGGTGCAAATTCAAATGGTGCACTAACAATAAACACCTAATCATGTGGGAAATTGGCCTGCTAATGGTAGCAATGCTAAATAAATACAATGTGTATACTCATGACATTATCATGAACATTCTCGTTGTCACTGAAATGTCCACACAGTGGCGCACTAGTGTCCTCTGGTTGCTGAAAACAATACAGGGTGCAACTTGAGAACTTTAATACTCCACAAGTAATGACACTATCCCTGCACAAATGAGATACTTTCTGTTTAGAGTAGAAGCTAGTGGGTCCCTGTGAGCTACAGTTCATTAGTATGCTATTTGTTTAGTCCTGTTTACTTGATAAGGGAGTCAATACTTTTTCATTGTTCTTGTTGTTAACTTTCCATAAACCAGTATACTGTACTCATTTACATTTGGAATGAATATTCTGGCCTAACTTCAGAGGATTCAAAAAAATGTTTAACCTTTCTCAAATTGATTCATGAAAGCAAACACATGATTTGATGTAACGCAGAGAGTTGTAGTCCTTGTTTTTTTTTTTTCTTGTTGCAATGATTAACTTATCAGTTAGCTGTAGAGTTGCTACAATCTCTAATTTTCTCATACCAGATAATGCCTGTGTTGGTGTCACAGTGCTGGTTGCAGCTGATGTAGTAGCGTTCGTGGTGTTGTTGGAGCTGGGTCGTGGAGTGGTCGTGTCGGTTCTGTTGGTGGTTAGGCCCAGACCCAGTCTGTCCAGGTCTGACTGCAGCTGCATGTTCACCCAGGTCTGAATCACGGTATCGTTCTCAAACACCTTAAGATCTTGTAGCTGTTTATCCATGAGGCCTTGCACATTGGTCACGGTTAAACCCTGTGCATTTAAAATGAAACAGTGAAGAGATTGGGCTGAAATTTTTTACACACTGGACAATTAGCTTCAATGAAGACAGCTTGCTTCATGTCTTTTTTCTAGAGAAACTTTTGGTATAAACCATTGTAATAATATTTTCAAAATCCAGTACGGATTTAGAAATGGTTTTTACATTTAACCACTGCAACTCACAACGTGTTGGCCTTCTCTTAGGGTTGGCATACTTGGCCCAATACTCACAGTAAAGCGCATCACACATTTCGCAATTTCTTTTGCACTCTGCTAGTACATACAGTATGCTAAGTTAACTAGAAAGAATGACTTGCAGCCTGTGGTTGTTTCGAAGACCTAACTATAGAAGCCAAGATTTAAGATGTGTGACAAAAGTAAACTGACCTCATATTCCTGAAAACGTCTCTGAATTACAGGAGTCATTGACTATCTGACATTAAACAATTGCCAGTGATGGGTGTGTGCTCTTCACAACCATTAATGGAATAGATAGATGAGAAGATCGATACCACTCTCACATCTGTCTGTTCAATATAAGGCTACAGCCAGCAGCTGGTTAGCTTAAAGAGTGAAAACCAGGAGAAACAGCTAGCTAACCCCCTGTAAAACCACAAATTGTTCTTTTTGTACTTTTATATCATTTTTGTACGGATTAAATAATATAATAAAATATAATGTGTTAATTAGTGAGTAGTGGTATAGATCTTCTCATATAACTCCCGGCAAGAAAGCAAATATGAGTCTTTCCTTAAATGTCGAACTATTCCTTGAAGACTCAAAATCTACAATTCTTTAATGTCTTCTTACCCTTAGACCCTCCCAAATCCATTGCAGTGTTTACAAGTAAGTTGTGCTAAAGCATCGCCGCAGGTCATTTGCAGTATATTCATGATAAAACAACCAAATAGACAGACTGTTATCAACTCTTTAACAAGTATCCTTACAGCGATAACGTTAGGATCCAGACTACGGAAAGTGTCTACGTCCATGCTGATGTTCTGGGATGACAGTGCTACCACATCTGACAGAGGTGCCCCACCTATCACAGTAGAAAGGAAAACAGGAAATTAGAGAGGAGTTTTATGAGAGATAGAGAAACAGCCAGAAAGACAGGTAACATGTATTCTTACCTAGATAGGGCGTAATTAAATTGTAATAGGCACTGGCACTGAGACGTTGTGAGCTGAAGGAAGTGTTACTGATCTCATACAGGACTCTCTTCTGCTCAGAGGAGCATGACGCCACATTCAGAGGTTTGGCATTTCTGACAAGGTACAAGAAGAAAGTAAAATACAGTGTCAAGTCTGTATCATCACGCACAGTGACCACATTTAGGCATCTTTGAGCTACATGCTACCACCCACCTGATACTGTCTGGGGTGATGGTCTTCAGTGTGCTGGTGTCTAATGAGCACAGGTTGGAGTCAATACTGTTAAGCTCAGTGCTGCCCAGCGAGTTCCCAGAAGTATCCAGATACTTGGTGATGATTGCTTTGCTCTAAATGACATTAAAGAAAACACCTTGAGTGAGCAAATGTATGCAGGTATGAGTATCTTTCTGACATTTTGTAGTTTTGAGGATCCCTCTACATTGTACCTTTGCTGCTTCCCATGATCCATCATCAGCTTTCATGAGTGCTGCCAGGGTGTCAATTTTGGTGATGCTCCACTTGGAGATGTCATCAAGTGATGCCGCACGAGACACTGAACCGAGCAGCTGAACTTCCTCATCAGAAACACCCGATGGGAATGCCTGGAAGAACAGAGAAAGCGGAGTAACACATAGTAGTGTGTTGAAATATACATTAATTAATGAATAAAAAATATATCCAACAATACTTTCCTCATGAAACACAACCACTTTTGCCAGTGCCACATGACATGATGACTGCTGTACCATAATAACCTCTTGATTAGTTAACACATTCACATTAACAACTGAAAAACTGTCTCAAAAGATGTTACCTGGTTGAGTTTCTTCAAAATGATTTGCTGAAAGTCATCGTCATCTACTTTCTCGCAGATAGAGTAGAGGTTGTCCTTCAGAACAGGGATGTCCAGGCAGAGGTCAAATTGCGTCTGGTCGTAGCCGAAGGGGAAGGAAGCATCACTAACTGTCACCTGGGTGATGTTGCCCACAGTGCAGCCTTGAGAATAATTGGCCAATGAGAGAAAATGTCATTATGTCATTCTGTTAAACACAAACAAACACACACAGACGCTTGCCAGTTTTGTAAAATATTGTTAGCAGCTGCTATATAAAAAACACACTAGGCCTGGCTGCCTTGTTCCTCTTTACCTGCTCCTCGTTTTATCTTGAAAGCGCTCATCTGTTTAAACAGCACCTTAAGCTTCCTCTTCTGTGTCTTTGTTTTCCTCAGTTGGGGCATAAAGGTCTTAAGGAACCCTCTCTTTGTTGTCTGCAAAAAACATTACAGAAACTGCTTTTTAACACAAAGTTGGAAATGGATACAAGGTACCTCTTACAAGGTACTTTAAAATCATGGAATTAAATGAATATTATTGGACTAATCAGTATCAAGAAGCAGGTACAAGTAAAAAACACATACAGTCTTGAACTGGCCCCAGATGTTTCTTGTGAAATATAGAGGTAGGGTCCCAAGGTTTTCCAGTGTTTGCTTGTTCCAGGTGTTGGCATTCCTGAAAACAGAAGATGATATATTCATATAGTCTGGCTTGTTACCTTGCTACCCACTTGGTGGCATAGGATGCAAAATTTGGCTGTTTAAGATATTATAAATAAAAATGCCTCTAAATAAAGGTGGTAATGATTTGTGAATAATACAATGTTGTATTTAGCACAGTTAAAGGATGAGGCTGGCGATATTATTAGTTTTTTTTCTTATTGCCAACAAATCCTATGAAAAGACCAAAACCAACGTTGCGTCTGTCAATACTTTCCGACTCCCCTACCCTGTCTGTGGAACTCTGCCCCAAGTCCATTTGTTCCTAGTGACTGCGTAAATCTTTAAAAATGGGCTACAAATAGATAGTTTCACATTTAAAATAATGTAATGTAAAATAAGTAATTTCAGCTGGACACTGTAGTAACGAGTACCAAAATGTATCTAGTGAGAATTTCAGATGGTGTATGTGGGATTGAGTCAAAATAAACTACAGTGTGTGTGCTGATGTGTTTTTAATGGACCTCAATGGAGCTCTATGGCACGAAGGAATATCAGAAACACATGAAATACTTGTTAGTAGGATCAATTCATTGCTGGTTTTGGACTTTTCATGGGATTTGTTGAGAATAAGAAGTACATAGAATATCGCCAGCCTCATCCCTTTCATTGCAGTCTGAATGGCTCTTAAATTGATTTAATTCTTGTACCCATATTGTGTTTTCCCAGACAGGAGCAGCGTCTCCATGGCAGCCACCTGGCTGTCAGAGAAGTCCTTACAGGCTTTGAGTTTTTCAAGGATGAGAGGATCAGCGTTTTGGATGTAAGAGCTGTCCAGAGTGCAGGCCATGTTCCCCAGCACCTCCACGTTGTCTCTGCTCAGATTCACACCACTTATTCCCTAGACAGTTAAAAGCACAATATTTAATTTAAAATTGTACCACAGTTGTTTGACAGTCTAACTAGTGAAACACATTAGTACCATTTAAATACATGAGAATTACTTTTCAAGCTATATTTTGAATGTTGTTTACTTACACCATTTACAGTAATAATCTGCAACGTTTTCATATATGTAAGTATATAAATATACTGTACATCTACATATTTTTTGGTATATGCTATCACTCACTGTTGCCATGCAATGGTGATTCAAGCAGCATTTTATGTTTTTTTGCAATAAAACTTATATGTTTGCAATGAATACATAACAAGCTGCAGCCTACCCTATTACAGCAAACCCATAGCAAACCTTAATTTTAATGCCACTCACCAAGCAGGTCCTGGCTTCATTGAATAGCAGTGAGTCCTTGGTCAAAACGCTGGAGGCCACAGAGAAGTCTGCAGCACCCACTGCTGAAAAGTATGACCTGCAGTTGGCTCTCTTGACATTTTTGTTTCTGTAATAAATAGACAAAGATGCCAAAATCAATAAGAAAATGTATACTTTTTTTAAACCAGTGGTACATTATGAGGTCACAATAAAATGCTTGGAGACAGACTCACTTTAAGTAGAGAAGCATGTCTGAGGGATAATCTGTGAAGTTTTGGGACAGTTCTCCATTGAGCAGGTTGTACATGCAAGTCAGCTGTAGAAAATTATGCAAAGGCACAGAATAATACTAATTGTTATACAAGTTAGTAGTCACAAACTATTAATGACTCTGGTATTATACATCCAACTTATCTTGATTATCAACTTCAGATAAATAGTATAGTCATTTGATTTAATTAAGTTTCAGGTAGGTTTCATTTGAATTTACCTGTGACTCCTTCAGCTCCACCTTGGCCCTGCCTCTCCTCGGCCTACAGGCATGGATCAGCCCCTGGATCCTGGTTGTTGTCATTCTCTGGACTGACGTGCACGTGAAGCCCTGCAGCACAGAAGGAGAAAGCCTGTGGGGGATAATCAAAACACAAAGACAGTTAATAGGCCATGATAAATCTTAAAATAATAAATAAATCAAAATGGTTATGGGACTTGTTTACTTACTGCTCGATGTCAAAGTTTGTTTTACCCAGTGTCCCAAAAAGCATGGCAGCCTAGAAGAACAGACACAGCAATGTCAGCTAACACTGAAAATGATTTATCTCGTTACAGCAACATGCATACTATCATACGTTTAAGTGTTTTTAGTCCACCTGTTTTAATAGCTTTCATCTAATATTGTAAACAGGCCAGACTTTGGCTGTGTGTTTTTCAACTGGTAAAGTTGACCTCATATCAACCCTGGAGAAGACTATGACGTAAAGGTACGATAAATATGCTTGTACTGCCCACTAGCAGAATAGAAATGTAACAGGGCGGTCTATGGGTTGTTGACAAGTATCCTTGGGCTTGTAATCACCTGATAATCCTAAAATACACTTGTCTTGATTTCAGTGAGTCACTCTATGTGCTAAATCTTGTTTTTATGTCTTGAAAAGAACTCACATCTGGGGAAAACACTGAATAAACATAATTTATGGCACTGTAACTGAATAAACTTCAATTTGAATATATCATTAACTCTATTCTGTGTCCATAGCCACATACTGACCTGATTTCGCGTCCATTCCTTTCTGTTAATCACATTGATGTCTACAGTCTCCTCAGAGAATACCAGCATGGATAGTGGGATCTCAGTTGCCATGGCATCAGGGACATTCACTATCACTTTTTCTGGACTTGTGTCCACAGAAATGATCTACCAGGGAATTAAAGAGAGTTAAAACCAGACCAGAAATCATCTCAAAATTCCTTTAGTGAGTACCTAAACAAAACATATATTAAGTTCTGGGGTTCTTGAATGTTATTTTCTGCCTTTACATAGATTTATATCAACCTGGCATATAACACATAATAATAAAACTGACCATTGTGCCTTTTGAATGTCTAGCAATGTATGTAATGCACAATATTAGAAAGACAAATAAATCTGATTGAAAGCTATGACACGGTTTACAAAAAAAAGTTTGTAAACTTTTGAAGTAAAAGGCATGGACTGGCAGTCCACCTCAGGGTGTAATTGTCAGTCTTTACAGCTTGAGCACTTGGTGTTTATATGACCTTTAAATAAACACCTGACCTACATATGACCTGTTTATATGACCTACATAGACCTTCAGCTGACTCTAAGCTGTGGATGTTAAACTGTCAAACTGTCTGATTTAACTTTCTACTTTGCACTAACTCAACTGAAAAACACAGCACACATAGTTTCATTGATTTGGAGATTTAAGGCTGCACTAACATCTTTAACTACAAAAAATAAAATAAATGATGTGAATCCTGCAAAGTTTTCATAACTGAAATATAGTTTTAGTCACCAAAAAATACTGTCCTTTCGAAAAACATGCAGAAAAGAGTACAGTGAGCCCTGAGCGGTATCTGCAGAGCTTGGTGGCGGGGGCAAAAGTAGGATTTTGGGAAGTGAAGATTACACCCTCTTTCACTTGTATAATAAATTTACACTGTATAATAATACAGTAAACTAGGCATGCTAGTATTGAATGTGTTTTTGTCTTAATCTTAGATCAGCAATGTCCCCTGATGACACATGGTCAAATACTTTAATATCATATTGTTTTTGCTCCCTGATTCACTAAGAAAGATGTTTTTAATAACAATAACAAAGATGTGCCTAAAGATTGTTGATCTGTTGACTTGAGAATCATGGCTGTGATGTTGTGGTAGAATCAGAAGTTAACTTTGTACCTTTTTGACGAAGGTCTGTTGGACAACGGTTGGGGCTGCCAGCATGTTGGAAACAAAGGTGCTGCTCTGGGAGATGGTGAGTAGCTCAAAAGCTGGGATTTTTTCCACTAACGCTGAAGGAACTCCAGCCACAAGTGTGCCGAGGGATTCCAGGGAGGATCCACTGTTGATCTGTTTAATACATTTGCATTTATCAAAGATAAAGTGGCATATGCAATGTACTTCAGGGTCATTTTATAGTATGCCAGTATGGTTTTAACCATAATAAAGCCATACTGTTTATCAGCCATTACGTGGACAGAAAATCCTTTACCTTGAAGCCTGAGGCAGTCATGATTTGGATGATTGTGGTGGCCTGCTCCTGGTTCCAAGTGCTGACTGAGCCCAGGGTGGACAAAGAGGAAACCAGAACTGATGGGGCAACTGAAGTGATCTGACTGCTGGTCAGGCCTGCGCTGGCACTGCCCAGGGTCACAAACGTCTCTGCTGTGATGGTCTGGATGTTGGATGCCAGAGCGGCAGATACCTATAGAATAAAATACACCCGATTATGAAAAAATCAACTGAGGACATTTTACTATTAGTGTTACTGTAGTTTTAACGATATGTGAGAAATATGTGAAGAGAATCATGCACAATGTTTTTAAAGCATTATCAGAAAGGCACAGAGCAAGAGTAAAAATTTGAGAAACGTGTTACAATGGTGAGCAAGGCTGCAAAGGCTAACTTACTAACATTTAGACTCATTAGAGACTGTTTTACGCATTTCATGATCTAAGTTAGCTGTGTAAATTCTTAGTCACAAGCAGCTTCTACAACAATCAAGCCTCTTTAGATGATATATAATTGTGCAATTATACAAATAAACAATAAATAAATTAATATACTGTATACATGTTCACATGTCCAGTCTCACTGCCATTTAGAGTCTCAAAAAAAAAATTTAACAATTGAAACAAAGCTGGTACCTCAGCATTCTCTGTTCCATTGCAGAATTGCTTCAGCTCATTCAAGATGAGGATGGTATCAGCTTCATTCACAGAAGAATATGCTAAACCTGGGACCTCAGGGGAGCACAGGAAAAGGCTTGGAAGCCTAGATGAAAAGTGATATATCTTTCAACCTCATATAAAAATCAGTACAGACCATTTTAATATACAGAATGACCAACATTCACCACTAAATAATATGCATGATATATATATATATATATATATATATATATATACTATGTTCTTCCCAATGTCAAATTAGCAGATACTCACTTGACAGGGCTGAAGGTTGGGTTGAAGGCAAAAAGCTGTGAGATGTAGTAATTGGTTACATTTTTTGGGATTGCTGTGTTGTTAAAGAGCTCCAGGTTGGCTTGGTCCTCCAAGAACACTTCACTCTTCAAAAATATATTAAAAAAAAAGTTAAAAAAAAGTCAATAAATTACTTAAAATGCCTTGGATTTTCTTAGTCTTAACTAAAATAAACTAACAATAAAATCAAAATAGACTTAAACAAAACTAGATTACAATTGTGAAAGCTACAGCTAATCTAATTAAATTAACAACTTCTATTTTTTGTTCAAGTATAAGCATAAACTTTAAGTAAATTATATAGAACCAATATCAGGACATACTTGACTGATGGAGATAAAGGTGATGAGATCATCCAGAGTGATAAATGTCACAAAGCTGCTGATGTAATTGACAAACCAAGCGGTAGAATTGAGTTGTGAATCACTGGCATTGTAGCATCTGGCTGTAGAGTCTATGGAAACAGGGAAAAGCCAAACAAATAACCTAATGTAATAAAAATCTATTTATCTCTTTATATGATGTATGATGGCTCAAATATTTAAAGACCAGTGAAGCTCACAATGACAATACTAACATGCTAATGTTTAACAGGTATAATGTACATTTTAGTTAAGCATCTTAGCATGTATTTGCTAATTAGCACTAAAGACAAAGTGCAGCTGAGGGTGATGGGAATGTCATTAGTTGTGCAGGTGTTTGGCTCTTAAACAAAGTATTTTAACCTGATGAGGACATAAATGTCCTTATAAAATTTCATGACAATCCATCCAATACTTTTCACTTAAATTTCAGACAAAACAACAAATGTCAACATCATGGTGGCTCAAGAGGCAAAATCATCCTCTGGAGACCATGAATGTTTCATAATAGAACATGCCATCCCTGGAGCCACACTGCTAGCATGGCTGAAAAAAATCAACAGGGTCATTTGTGATGGAAAGTTTGTTTTAGAAAATTTAAAGCTGCATTAGACAGGAATATATAAAAATCCAGTCGGCTTATCAGTCTAAGTTACAGTATCACATCCGTACTAACTGATATTCTGTAGGATCATACTATTTGCACAAATTATTTTGTACAGTTGGGTGTGGACACTTCTTCACTTACACCAAATTACAACTTCCACCTTAAACTTTTGCCAAAAAAAGAAAACCTCTTGGTCTAGAAAAATATATAATTTCAGCTGTGTGCACTCCAACTAGATACATTTATACTTAGTATAGTATGGTATACTTAGTATTAAATCATGAGGACTGGGTTGGTAAAAATGTAATTCCTTGAATTTTAAACACTTACATTACACTTACATCGTACATTATACATTTGTTCAAAAATGCATCTTACCAGTTGTCAAGTAGGTCCTGATGGTGGTGTATACATCACCCTGTCCAAACTCAGAGCTGTTGTATGTGAAGTTGTTTGCCATTACAGAGACTCTATTGAAAGAAAAACAACACAAATACGTGTATCATGTAATCCATCAACGATAGCCCTGTTGTCACAGAGCGTTCTGACACTGTGAAAAAGAGACTTACAGTTTCTGGAAGGCGAGACATGAAGCATTCTGCACTTTGTTGGAGCTGATGAGGCTCTTGCTGAGGAATCTAAAATAGTTCCTCAACCGTATGTCGAACCAGGAATTAACCTCAGATCTGCTGTTGCTACTCAGTGCCAAATGCCAAACACAGGGGAGGGTCACCTTCTTCACATCATCTGGAACATCCTCCTAATGGCACACATGTGTAGTTATGTTTAATGAGAGACTGGTGTAAAATCTGTAATTTTAGACAATGATCAAATGGTGTATTGAATTTGCATACTGTATACGGTTAAATAAATTACCACTTGGATGCTACATTATAATATAATGTATGTTAAATGGCAACATTAAGAAGAGGGACATACAGTTTCTAGGAAGGCAGGAGTGTTGTTGTAGTTGTTGAAGATGATGCAGATGTCAGAGTCGTTACCAATCACATTGGGTTGACTGAGGAACTGATGCATCTCTGAGGTACTGATGGTACTTAGGAGCTGAAAGAGATGTTTTTTTTACAGTTGAAAAAGTTATACTATACAGAGAAATATGTTGATATGATGCCCAACATCCGTGGGCATTTGCATTACTGCTATCACCAGGTAACAACTCTTAAAAAGTGATACTGTATTAATCCTCCTGTGGAAAGTCAATGTCTGTATTTCATCCTCTGCATCTGTGTGGGCATTTTTTTAAAAGAAGCTTTGAGTAAATATTGTTATGTATTACCTCTGACTCGTGTGTCTCTGGCAGAAGAGACGTGAATATGGACAAATCTGGAAATCCAAAGCTGCGGAAAGTGTTTCTCAGATAGATGTAGAAGCTTCCACCACTGTAACACTTGAGGGGTGTTGGACCTGTTTTAAACATAAATTAATCACTGTGTGCCTTGATACAGAATAATTTAAATATTTTATTTTTTGAGGCACACATTGGCAAAGAAAAATATGTACTTCTACTTTTGATGTAAAAAAACCCCCACAAAAAACCCAATCTCTTCACAATAAAATTTTTTTGTCATAGATGTGTATCCTCATTATTTTTATTTTCTGCATTGTAAGATTATCTATCACACCTTGGAGGAAGAGGAGGGTGCTTTTGTAGATCTCCCTTTGGGTGGTGTTGCTGAGTGTCACGTGTAGTGTGTCCAGCAATGTAATCCTAAATTCAGATAAATATCAGTCTTATGACATTCAAAATAAATTTCATCACAATGATCATGACCATCTCCACAGAAATTCTTACATCTCTTGGCTGCTGTTACAACTTCTGTTCTTCCCAATGTCAAATAAAGGTGTCACCAGGCTGGGAGAGAGGTTAACCAGGAGAGGGCTCAGTCGAACCCTGAGCCACAGCAGGAACTCTGTGTCACTGATAGCTAGAGAGGACAGATTCCCTCTATCAAATACTTCCTGGAGGAGGGCAGATTTCACCTCCTCTGTGTAGCTGGCTGAGTGGACCTGGGGGAATTTTACATAGTATAAATAAGAATTTGAAGTCTGAAACTGAATGGTTTACATGAAAGTAAAAATGTTATGTTAACATGTTGCCATTTATTGGTCAGTTATCTCATTGTATATAAAAAGCCAAATATGTGTTCCTTTGTTGATTTTAAAATCCAACTTAAGATACAAAACTTTATGTCCATTTAGAAAACTACTATTTGCTGTTGTTCACAGGTAATGTCTTACTCATGTTACTGGTACAAAAATGTAGTTTAATGAGGTGGACAAAATATTTGAAACACCTGTAAGTATAATGTAATACAATATAACAATACCACAAACTTGTTAGTGCAGCTAGGTGTCCCCAATAAACTTCCATTTGAGTGTATATGATGTTGCCAAAAATGTGCATTTCACCTCAGTTGGACTTTAAAGTTAGTATGTACTGTATGTAAAATGACCAATCAGCAGCTGACTCATCAACTTGCTATCTTACGTTAGCCAGCAACATGATGTTCAAGCTTCATGTTTTATTCTGGTGGATGTTTGCTAGCTTGCTCAACAAGCCACAAGGACACACCTGGACAGCTAAAATTTGTTCATGCTTTGCTTTCCTATGTTACTGCTACAAAAATATAGTTTTATAAGTGATAAGCAATAAGTGATATAAATGACTGGACAAAATATTAGTAACACCTCTCAGTATAATGCAATGCAACTTAACAGCACAATGAACTTCAGCCCCTAAAATGATCTAAAACAGTTCTCCTTAATGAAGTTAGGATTTATTACAGAGCTGTTGTGTATTATATTACACTGCATTTTTTTAGATAGGTGTAGGCCTATCTAATAAACTGACAGTGTATAATATTGCAAAAAAAAGTGCTTCAATATCCGTCTGTAAAATGTCCAACCATGTCTTTTTTAACCTCTGTTTAAATTGCTACAGAAGCTGGCTAACGTTGGTTAGCTTACTCTAATGTTTGTCTAATCTAATGTTAGCCTGCAAAATTAGTGAGTGAAATTTTTCCTGGTTGATGTTTGCTAGCTTAGTTAAGCCATGATATGAGTCCATGCTTGTAGATAGAAGGAGACACCTAGACAGCTAAACTTTGCTTATGTTTTGCTTACTCATGTTACTGCTAGAAAAATACAGTTTAATTTAAGTGATAAAATGGTTGGGCAAAATATTAGTAATACCACTCAGTATAATGCAATGCAATTAAATACGACTACAAACTTGACCATTAGGTTGATTTAAGACCTCTCTAAAACTGTTTATCATATCCTTAATGAAGGTAGGATTCTTTGCAGGGCTGCATTAGTTTTAGTTGGGTGTACCCAATAAACTGGCATTTGAGTGTATTTGATGTAGCAACAAATGTGCATTTCAATTTCAGTTGGATTTTCAAGTTACTATTTTATATTATATATTTCAAATTATTACAATGGAATACATTTGTGTGTGAAAAAATTAAACAATCTTGGTGAAAATGTCACAGTGTCATTCTTGACACAACCACTAGATAGCACCAAAGTAAGGATTTTTTTCAAATCCTACCAATATTGTGTATAATAACATTGTTGAGTATTACTGAGCAAAAAAGAAAGTGTCACTTATATAGATGTTTACCTCAATGGCTGGTGAGACTATGTCAAAGAAAGCACCAAAGTCAACAGGGTTGATGACTGTCATGATTTTTGTCACGTCTTGCATCCTCTTTAGCTGTGAAGGAGTTGCTGTGAGCTGGGCCAGCTGACCGAGAGTGAGAAGATCTGCAACCTCCACCTAAAAGGGACAAACAGTATTTCACTAAGGTGAAACTTAGGTTAAGCATTAGACCTCCCATGTTACCCTGCCAGCTAATTAGCAAACTTTGACCTTTAGTATTTGCACTCACTGTGTAAAATATTAATTTGCCTTGAAGGAACAAAGGCAAGTAATGTCCTTATTGACAAAGCACGAATAATGATGTCTTTACCTGCCAAATGAATAAATGTGCCTGTAATGTAAATGTCAGTTTCACCCTTTAATCTAAAGGTTACTATGCAGACCTGAGTGAAGTAATTGTTGCAGCTGACTTGTAAGTATTTTGTGTTTAATATCTATATTGAATGTAGCTTTGGTTATATTATCATTATTTTGTCCTTATCTTGTCTCCGCTTACATGCACCACTGTGACTGCAGCAGAATTTCTGTCCACCTTCTGATCTACACACACACACATACACGGGATTGACATCCAACAGGTTGCAATTTACTGCAAGCTAACCGCTGAAAGTATAATATGAAAGACATTTTCAGAAATGTGTCAGTTTTGATTTAAGTGTACGCTCTTCATCAATTGCTTGCTGGTTTGTTGTTATGATTGTTCGAGGGTGTGCAAAATTTTTGCATGTGATGGTTGGCTAAGCTAAGCTAGGCTAATTCTTAGTGAGAGGTAGGCCTATAACATTACTGTTTGTCTTAATATATTTGCTGTCGGCCTCACTGTTTACTTAATCATGATGTATAAGGTGATACAGCAGCAGAATATTATCTTTATTGCACCTTGGAGCTTAGAGAGGATTGGAGAAAGAGAAATGGAAATGTGAGGGAGAGAGAGTGAGCGTGAGAGTGAGAGTTTTGACTTTAAAACACTGGCTTCAGGTTTTGGGTTGGGTTATAGTTCTGGCTAAACGTTTTTTCTAGGTTTTGGTCCAGGCTGGAATCATGACACATTTTAGGTAACTTGTGCCATCACCAGAAAGGCCCATATAATTAAAACATTGACACTTGCTGGATATATTTAGAACTAAAAGGTACATTTCTTGTATTATTGGGTGTTATGAGAACGTAAAATACAATACACCAGTGAATATTTAAAGCCTGTAACATGGTAAACTGGACAGACGTCTCAGACTGAGAGACTTTAGGTTCAAGTAACTGGTGCTTTTGCCTGTTTCCATGAAAACTGTCAATCAAAGTCTTGTGCAGTCTAAACAACTTTGCAAAGTTGGTTCACTGCCAAGCACACTCTGGTGTCTGGGTTTTTGGCATGATAAACGAAAGTTAAAATACTACTATTTACATCCATTTGCTGATTATGAACTGTCATGGAAGTGAAATCATAAGCGATCTGTATTAGCAGCATATAAATATGATAACCATGGTAACACGTATGCTTGTTGTTGACTTGGCTTGATTTGTGCACATGGGTGTATGTAGTGCTGACGATGGAGGATGACGTCCCCAAAACTATCCAATGAATGAGTTACCTGTCTGGCTATATGACTACATATTTATACCTGTTGGTGTGTTTGTAATAAGCCAGAGGGACCATGAAACTGACAAGGACTAAAAGGCGACACTTACTCCATTGAAATTGTTCTTCAAGGTCACAAAATCTATGTAGGAGGCATCCACACGGAACCGACCAAAGTTGTCTTCGACCCAACATCTGTCATCATTTACAGAATCAACACACGAGAGGCCTAGGAATCAAAATACTGAATCTTTAAATTGAACATGTCAAACCAGACATAGAAATATCCATTTATACACACTTACAGCACACAAGTAGTAGTAAATGCAATGTCTATTATGCAATCTAAATTACCTGAGCAGGAATGTCTCCTAAGATAGTCCATTATGAACGTAAAAACCTGTTGGGTCTGCCTCATGGAGAGATGAGTGAAAACATTGTCGCACCCTTTGACACTGTGAAGACAAAAATTCTTCCATTCACCAAAGTTTGTAAGAGAATGTTTCCACTATCTATTTCCATTCCCTTTTTAACACTTCTGGTCAATATGACAAGGAGAAAAATAGAGATTTCACTCACATCTCTTGATAGGAGTCACAGCTGATATTTCCTGGAATAACTTCAAATGTGCTTGACCCAATGCTTGGGAGGAACAGAGGTAGGTAAACTTGGAACCATAACTTGAATCCCTCAGCATCTAGCATGGGTAGTTTTGGTCTAAGTGCCATTAGTGTCAGATTTAGGATGATATCACGCACTCTTGGGTCAATGGTTGTCAGGTTTTGCTAGGTAAAAAATGACACAAATTTTTCATGAGATACTTTTTTTGGTTTTAGTGAAAAAATGAATAAGCTAAATGTGATTAAATACTCACCTCTGAAGCACCACTAACAAATTTGTCAAAGAAAGAGCCAAGGTCTTCCACACGTGATGACACAGTAGGTTTTGTAAACACAAGTCTCACAAGGGTTTCATTTGACAAGTTGTTTGGTTCAAGAAGCAATTCAGCTTTTTGTCTTGAAGAAAGAGAGTCTAGTACTGTCACCTAAGAAAGAAGTTTAAGACAAAAAACATATTTAACAAATATTCAAGCTTTCTCAAATTTCTTTCAGTGTTGTGGACAACCATTACTCTTTGTAACCCTGTGAACCCATGCAGGGCCCTCTGTTGGGTCTGCATGGGCTTGACAACATATTCTCATGGATCCACACACAAACATTTCCTCACGAATGCTCTATCAATCAGGGATTAGCCTACCAAAACCTTGAATAGGAGGCAAAGTCTACATATGGGTCACACCATTCGCACCATACTATTATGGACAACAACACTCTGAAGCCCTTTTCAACCAAAATGTTCTGGGAACTATGGAACCAGAAGAACTATACTCAAGACCTGAACTAGGACCTAAAATTCCCCTTTATGCATTCCTCTTTTTGTTTCCACAACACTTGAGGAACCATCAAGATCAAGCAAATTAGACCCATAATGGATAAAAAAAACAGTGGTGGCATTTGAAATGCAATTTTAACACACAAGAAAACAACAAAACAGTTATCCTGCCATTCTTTCTATTTACAGATGTGTGACTCTGATGTTTAAGTTGGATGTAATTAATGCAGAAAAACTACGCATGAATAGGTGGAAGGAGATTTAATACTCCAGAACACCTGTCTGTACTGTAAACGATCTGGTGAGTGATTCCTGGTCATATATTTCTGCTTTAGAATGTAACCGCCATGAAACAAGTTTTATTTCTCTTGTTCACTAACTTAGTCCTCTCATCACCACGGCCTTTCTCCTGTTCTCTCTCTTTCGTTTGATCTTTCTCTTAGGATCTCTCTCTCTTTATATACAATTTTTTTAAACTAATCGTAAAGCTGACAACAAACCCTGACTTTGTTTTTAACAGCTATGAACAACCCTTATCTCTTACCCAAATAGTAAAACTAGTGCCAACGGGAAATTACATGTATTATTAATGTTTTTAAAAAAGATTGATAGTGAAATGTATGACTTACCCCAGAGATGTTGAAGACTTTGAGGTCAGAGTATGTTGTGTATTGGGAAAATGGACCCAAGTTTGCTTCAAGCCACTCGGCATCATTCTGAATTGCCTGCCTGCAAACTAAGGCACGTAGATGGACGTTAGCATACGAACCATTTGGCAAGCATTATTTTTCATTGATACACATGGGACGAGTGCCATTTCAGCATATTTTTCAACCAATTTCAAGTCCATGGGCAAGCCCACACAAGCAACCACACAGCGCAGTTTACTTTACTGTCAGCCCTACCTGGCTCGTTGATGACATTGGCAGATTTTCTCAGGTAGCCCAGCAGAACATCTGTGATTCCTTGTCGTCTATGCAACGGCATTGCAGGGAAAGCTTTGGCCATCCCACTCACACTGCAAAGGGCAAAAAGAAACATTCTTATGCAGTCCCTCAATAGCATTTTATACTTTGGTGCAATGGAATCTTGCTTGTTGGTGAAATGCTACTCACACGACATGGTAGCTTGTGCAGTTTACGTTTGTGGTTGCATTCTTGAGCATCACTGGACTGAAACTTGGGAGGATAGGAACCAGTTTCAGATGGAACCAAACGGACCAGTCGTTTTCCTTGAAGTGCTGGAAATGGGGACTGATGATGGTGAAGGTCCTATTCATTATACGATCTCTCACAACAGGTTGGAAGTCAGGGACCTGTCAAATTACGTCATGAGACCATTTCAATGCCACACAGTTTACGTGTTGCAAGTACACCATACAGGACGCTAGAAAGCATGTAATGAAATATTTGATTTGAACGCGCCCCTTACAATCGATGCAGAGGTTAAGATCTGAGTACTGACTATGCTCGCCTAATAGCCCAGGATTGTCCTTCTTCCCCCAGTGTCAAGAGCAGCCTACCTTTCCGTTTGCAGTCAGCTGTGTCAGGAATTCATCCACATTTTCCAGCGCGTTGCCCTCCTCAAGTCGCTCAAACACACGGTCGATTTGGTCTGTGTCGTTCGAGGCCCCTGAACTCAGTGTCAACTGCGCCACCTGAGTAGGAGTGAGCACTGACAACGATTCGCTCTACGAAAGGGGATCAATATCAAATTAAACAGCAGTAACTGCAAAACCATAGGTCAGACATTTCAGTTTGGTAGAAGAATACTACAACTGCAGTTGCCACTTACACTGGAGAAGTTGGGATTGAGGGCTTGCAAATCCTGCAGGCTTGCAAAACCGGAGAAGCTGCCAAGGTTTGCTTGTAGCCAGTCTTTACTACCTCTGGTAAAAGAGACACAGCCAGGATCTGCGAAGAAGACAGAAACAAAGACATTGGCAGGGTATTACCACCACATGCTATCAAGACTTTACCAAACTGAGCCAGAGCGCCTGCCTTTACCTGATGAGTCATTTCTTGAAAGGAATGGTTTGATGAAATGAGTGAAGACTGCTTGCTGTGTTTCTCTGTCCATGGATACCCTTTGCCTGCTGAGTGCCTGGATGCTAAAATTTGAGAGAAGGCTTTTAACATCTAAACAGCTCGACAACTGCAGGTTCCTCTGCAATCGTGTTCACAGTGGAGCAATATATCACATATTTACTTACACTGTCTGGTACGATTGGCAGCTGAAGTTCTTGGAGCTAAGGCAGAATAGGAAGTTGGGGGATGGAGAGGCCAAAAACGGACCAATCTTTGTCTGGAACCAGAGTCTGACAAAGGCATCACTCTGCAGTTGTGCCTGGCTGAAGTTTGCAATGCTCACCTCTCCAAGAGCCTCGAGAGCATGTGACAAGGATGGGCTGCTGTTGTTGGGGGCCTACAATTGGAAAAATCATTTTGGTTTGACACAGAATTCACGCAGGGAAACACCAATTTTGTGAAATTGTGGCATTGGATTTACCATGGTGGCGAAGGTCTCAAGAGCCTGCTCTAGTGCAGTAGAAGCTTTTTGGAAGAAAAGCTTCCAGACTTCTACCGGGTATGTCCTTTGGCTTTCTAGTGAGCATTTCATCAGTGTGACCAAGTTGCTGGCTGTGAGATGTGTAGCCTTGGAAAAAGTAGACAAGAAATAAAGCAAAGACTCTCTCAGAGCTTATGGAGATTTGTCTCTGGATGGCAATGTAGCAAAAGCCAAATCTTCCTCTGGAATTCACCGCTTGCATAACACAGTCTTACCGAGGAACAGGCATGCTGAGTGATGGTAAAATTGCACAGGGCTTCAGGGGAATTGCCACTGGACAGGGTTTGTTCCAGTTGTGATCTGAGGAAAACAACAAAAGAAAACCATTGTTACCTTACTTAGATTGTGTAAAAGAACTTTAGCCACGCAAACTCAGCACCGGACAAAACAGTAATTCACCTACCTGTCGACTGCAGCACAGATGAGGTCCTCTGTAAACAGACAAAATTCGTGTATCAGATATTGTACCTTCAGAATGTCATTCTGTCATCAAAGTTGAAATGTCTGGTATTTTACAGACTTACCATCAACCAGGGTTTCTTTGCACTGGAGACAAGCAAAGCATCGTTGTTAGTCAAGTGGCAAAAGCTACTTAAAGTTAAAGTATGTTAACGTGGCCTCCTTAACAAAGTTAACGTGCCAAACTTGTGTCTTGTCAATTTTGATCAACTATTGTATAATCCGTGTAATACACCCATAGAAATGAACTTACCGTGAAGGAATCTGGAACTGAGCAACCTGTTTGAGTGAAAATTGAAATAAAAGCATAGCATCAATACAGCTATCATCACAGCAGCGGTAATCGGCTTTTCTGAAAAAGTTTGTCAGCAGAGCATTTTGCCACGTACGTGTGAATGTCTCCTTGAGTGAGTCTATGCTTGATATCACGCCCTGTGACAGGTGCAGTGGCAGGGATTTCAAACTTTGCTGAAGACCAGTGAGTCTGAAGGAAGAAAACAGAAATTATCGTTACTTGTCTGGAGCCACAGTTTGACATCATGCAAACCCAGAAAGTCTAACTGTGGACCTCAGAAATATCTCTTACATAGCTGCGTAGGATGCGCAGCTGATGTCACTGGGGATCACCACCAAGCTGTCAGGACGGAGGCTCGCCATGACAGGAGCCAAATTGACCTGGAACCACAGCTGAAAGTCTTCAGCCTCAAAGTCTTCAAATTCACCAGCAAGGGCTGTCAGGGTCAGGTTCAAGATGGTGTCCCGTGCACGCCTGGATTTGTGATGATGGTGATGTTTTGCTGGAAATAAAAGGATTCATGTTTCAGTTCAGGAGGACATTTTACCTTTATGAATTCACTGTAGAAATGAGAGCAATCTTGGTGACACTTGTTTGTACTTCAGTGCATCAGGGGCATGCCTCAAGGCATCGTCGGCAGCAATTCATCCAAGAAGCATATCAGAACTGTGTCATTTTGAGTCAAATCCAGGGCCCCTTATTAGCTTCTGCAAAAAATTCTTTGAGCCCAGGACAAGTTTTACATGGCCTGTTTGTCAGCCAACTTTCTGGGAAAATATGGCAATCTTAAAAGTTAAGCATTCACCTGCTTGTTGATGTTTGTGAAAGCCTGGAAAAACAGTTTGAGCTGCTCATCATCAGGGGACTCTGTCAAGCTTGTGAACACCTTCCTTATGATGGCCTCATCTTCCAAAGCGCCGCTGTCTGGATCCAGGATCAGCTCAGCCTTCTGGTTTGGTGAGAGGGAGTCCACAACGGCCACCTGACGACACAAACAAAGAGGATATATGAATTGCTTTTCTCTTTGACCTGGCAAAACCACCCCGGTGTGCAGGCTTTCCAAGTTCTGAATATTGTGCTGCTGTATTCAAGGAAGACTGATAGTGAAATGTATGACTTACCCCAGAGATGTTGAAGACTTTGAGGTCAGAGTATGTTGTGTATTGGGAAAATGGACCCAAGTTTGCTTCAAGCCACTCGGCATCATTCTGAATTGCCTGCCTGCAAACTAAGGCACGTAGATGGACGTTAGCATACGAACCATTTGGCAAGCATTATTTTTCATTGATACACATGGGACGAGTGCCATTTCAGCATATTTTTCAACCAATTTCAAGTCCATGGGCAAGCCCACACAAGCAACCACACAGCGCAGTTTACTTTACTGTCAGCCCTACCTGGCTCGTTGATGACATTGGCAGATTTTCTCAGGTAGCCCAGCAGAACATCTGTGATTCCTTGTCGTCTATGCAACGGCATTGCAGGGAAAGCTTTGGCCATCCCACTCACACTGCAAAGGGCAAAAAGAAACATTCTTATGCAGTCCCTCAATAGCATTTTATACTTTGGTGCAATGGAATCTTGCTTGTTGGTGAAATGCTACTCACACGACATGGTAGCTTGTGCAGTTTACGTTTGTGGTTGCATTCTTGAGCATCACTGGACTGAAACTTGGGAGGATAGGAACCAGTTTCAGATGGAACCAAACGGACCAGTCGTTTTCCTTGAAGTGCTGGAAATGGGGACTGATGATGGTGAAGGTCCTATTCATTATACGATCTCTCACAACAGGTTGGAAGTCAGGGACCTGTCAAATTACGTCATGAGACCATTTCAATGCCACACAGTTTACGTGTTGCAAGTACACCATACAGGACGCTAGAAAGCATGTAATGAAATATTTGATTTGAACGCGCGCCCCTTACAATCGATGCAGAGGTTAAGATCTGAGTACTGACTATGCTCGCCTAATAGCCCAGGATTGTCCTTCTTCCCCCAGTGTCAAGAGCAGCCTACCTTTCCGTTTGCAGTCAGCTGTGTCAGGAATTCATCCACATTTTCCAGCGCGTTGCCCTCCTCAAGTCGCTCAAACACACGGTCGATTTGGTCTGTGTCGTTCGAGGCCCCTGAACTCAGTGTCAACTGCGCCACCTGAGTAGGAGTGAGCACTGACAACGATTCGCTCTACGAAAGGGGATCAATATCAAATTAAACAGCAGTAACTGCAAAACCATAGGTCAGACATTTCAGTTTGGTAGAAGAATACTACAACTGCAGTTGCCACTTACACTGGAGAAGTTGGGATTGAGGGCTTGCAAATCCTGCAGGCTTGCAAAACCGGAGAAGCTGCCAAGGTTTGCTTGTAGCCAGTCTTTACTACCTCTGGTAAAAGAGACACAGCCAGGATCTGCGAAGAAGACAGAAACAAAGACATTGGCAGGGTATTACCACCACATGCTATCAAGACTTTACCAAACTGAGCCAGAGCGCCTGCCTTTACCTGATGAGTCATTTCTTGAAAGGAATGGTTTGATGAAATGAGTGAAGACTGCTTGCTGTGTTTCTCTGTCCATGGATACCCTTTGCCTGCTGAGTGCCTGGATGCTAAAATTTGAGAGAAGGCTTTTAACATCTAAACAGCTCGACAACTGCAGGTTCCTCTGCAATCGTGTTCACAGTGGAGCAATATATCACATATTTACTTACACTGTCTGGTACGATTGGCAGCTGAAGTTCTTGGAGCTAAGGCAGAATAGGAAGTTGGGGATGGAGAGGCCAAAAACGGACCAATCTTTGTCTGGAACCAGAGTCTGACAAAGGCATCACTCTGCAGTTGTGCCTGGCTGAAGTTTGCAATGCTCACCTCTCCAAGAGCCTCGAGAGCATGTGACAAGGATGGGCTGCTGTTGTTGGGGGCCTACAATTGGAAAAATCATTTTGGTTTGACACAGAATTCACGCAGGGAAACACCAATTTTGTGAAATTGTGGCATTGGATTTACCATGGTGGCGAAGGTCTCAAGAGCCTGCTCTAGTGCAGTAGAAGCTTTTTGGAAGAAAAGCTTCCAGACTTCTACCGGGTATGTCCTTTGGCTTTCTAGTGAGCATTTCATCAGTGTGACCAAGTTGCTGGCTGTGAGATGTGTAGCCTTGGAAAAAAGTAGACAAGAAATAAAGCAAAGACTCTCTCAAAGCTTATGGAGATTTGTCTCTGGATGGCAATGTAGCAAAAGCCAAATCTTCCTCTGGAATTCACCGCTTGCATAACACAGTCTTACCGAGGAACAGGCATGCTGAGTGATGGTAAAATTGCACAGGGCTTCAGCTTCAGGGGAATTGCCACTAGACAGGGTTTGTTCCAGTTGTGATCTGAGGAAAACAACAAAAAGAAAACCATTGTTACCTTACTTAGATTGTGTAAAAGAACTTTAGTCACGCAAACTCAGCACCGGACAAAACAGTAATTCACCTACCTGTCGACTGCAGCACAGATGAGGTCCTCTGTAAACAGACAATATTCGTGTATCAGATATTGTACCTTCAGAATGTCATTCTGTCATCAAAGTTGAAATGTCTGGTATTTTACAGACTTACCATCAACCAGGGTTTCTTTGCACTGGAGACAAGCAAAGCATCGTTGTTAGTCAAGTGGCAAAAGCTACTTAAAGTTAAAGTATGTTAACGTGGCCTCCTTAACAAAGTTAACGTGCCAAACTTGTGTCTTGTCAATTTTGATCAACTATTGTATAATCCGTGTAATACACCCATAGAAATGAACTTACCGTGAAGGAATCTGGAACTGAGCAACCTGTTTGAGTGAAAATTGAAATAAAAGCATAGCATCAATACAGCTATCATCACAGCAGCGGTAATCGGTTTTTCTGAAAAAGTTTGTCAGCAGAGCATTTTGCCACGTACGTGTGAATGTCTCCTTGAGTGAGTCTATGCTTGATATCACGCCCTGTGACAGGTGCAGTGGCAGGGATTTCAAACTTTGCTGAAGACCAGTGAGTCTGAAGGAAGAAAACAGAAATTATCGTTACTTGTCTGGAGCCACAGTTTGACATCATGCAAACCCAGAAAGTCTAACTGTGGACCTCAGAAATATCTCTTACATAGCTGCGTAGGATGCGCAGCTGATGTCACTGGGGATCACCACCAAGCTGTCAGGACGGAGGCTCGCCATGACAGGAGCCAAATTGACCTGGAACCACAGCTGAAAGTCTTCAGCCTCAAAGTCTTCAAATTCACCAGCAAGGGCTGTCAGGGTCAGGTTCAAGATGGTGTCCCGTACGCCTGGATTTGTGATGATGGTGATGTTTTGCTGGAAATAAAAGGATTCATGTTTCAGTTCAGGAGGACATTTTACCTTTATGAATTCACTGTAGAAATGAGAGCAATCTTGGTGACACTTGTTTGTACTTCAGTGCATCAGGGGCATGCCTCAAGGCATCGTCGGCAGCAATTCATCCAAGAAGCATATCAGAACTGTGTCATTTTGAGTCAAATCCAGGGCCCCTTATTAGCTTCTGCAAAAAATTCTTTGAGCCCAGGACAAGTTTTACATGGCCTGTTTGTCAGCCAACTTTCTGGGAAAATATGGCAATCTTAAAAGTTAAGCATTCACCTGCTTGTTGATGTTTGTGAAAGCCTGGAAAAACAGTTTGAGCTGCTCATCATCAGGGGACTCTGTCAAGCTTGTGAACACCTTCCTTATGATGGCCTCATCTTCCAAAGCGCCGCTGTCTGGATCCAGGATCAGCTCAGCCTTCTGGTTTGGTGAGAGGAGTCCACAACGGCCACCTGACGACACAAACAAAGAGGATATATGAATTGCTTTTCTCTTTGACCTGGCAAACCACCCGGTGTGCAGGCTTTCCAAGTTCTGAATATTGTGCTGCTGTATTCAAGGAAGACTGATAGTGAAATGTATGACTTACCCCAGAGATGTTGAAGACTTTGAGGTCAGAGTATGTTGTGTATTGGGAAAATGGACCCAAGTTTGCTTCAAGCCACTCGGCATCATTCTGAATTGCCTGCCTGCAAACTAAGGCACGTAGATGGACGTTAGCATACGAACCATTTGGCAAGCATTATTTTTCATTGATACACATGGGACGAGTGCCATTTCAGCATATTTTTCAACCAATTTCAAGTCCATGGGCAAGCCCACACAAGCAACCACACAGCGCAGTTTACTTTACTGTAAGCCCTACCTGGCTCGTTGATGACACTGGCAGATTTTCTCAGGTAGCCCAGCAGAACATCTGTGATTCCTTGTCGTCTATGCAACGGCATTTCAGGGAAAGCTTTGGCCATCCCACTCACACTGCAAAGGGCAAAAAGAAACATTCTTATGCAGTCCCTCAATAGCATTTTATACTTTGGTGCAATGGAATCTTGCTTGTTGGTGAAATGCTACTCACACGACATGGTAGCTTGTGCAGTTTACGTTTGTGGTTGCATTCTTGAGCATCACTGGACTGAAACTTGGGAGGATAGGAACCAGTTTCAGATGGAACCAAACGGACCAGTCGTTTTTCCTTGAAGTGCTGGAAATGGGGACTGATGATGGTGAAGGTCCTATTCATTATACGATCTCTCACAACAGGTTGGAAGTCAGGGACCTGTCAAATTACGTCATGAGACCATTTCAATGCCACACAGTTTACGTGTTGCAAGTACACCATACAGGACGCTAGAAAGCATGTAATGAAATATTTGATTTGAACGCGCCCCTTACAATCGATGCAGAGGTTAAGATCTGAGTACTGACTATGCTCGCCTAATAGCCCAGGATTGTCCTTCTTCCCCCAGTGTCAAGAGCAGCCTACCTTTCCGTTTGCAGTCAGCTGTGTCAGGAATTCATCCACATTTTCCAGCGCGTTGCCCTCCTCAAGTCGCTCAAACACACGGTCGATTTGGTCTGTGTCGTTCGAGGCCCCTGAACTCAGTGTCAACTGCGCCACCTGAGTAGGAGTGAGCACTGACAACGATTCGCTCTCTACGAAAAGGATCAATATCAAATTAAACAGCAGTAACTGCAAAACCATAGGTCAGACATTTCAGTTTGGTAGAAGAATACTACAACTGCAGTTGCCACTTACACTGGAGAAGTTGGGATTGAGGGCTTGCAAATCCTGCAGGCTTGCAAAACCGGAGAAGCTGCCAAGGTTTGCTTGTAGCCAGTCTTTACTACCTCTGGTAAAAGAGACACAGCCAGGATCTGCGAAGAAGACAGAAACAAAGACATTGGCAGGGTATTACCACCACATGCTATCAAGACTTTACCAAACTGAGCCAGAGCGCCTGCCTTTACCTGATGAGTCATTTCTTGAAAGGAATGGTTTGATGAAATGAGTGAAGACTGCTTGCTGTGTTTCTCTGTCCATGGATACCCTTTGCCTGCTGAGTGCCTGGATGCTAAAATTTGAGAGAAGGCTTTTAACATCTAAACAGCTCGACAACTGCAGGTTCCTCTGCAATCGTGTTCACAGTGGAGCAATATATCACATATTTACTTACACTGTCTGGTACGATTGGCAGCTGAAGTTCTTGGAGCTAAGGCAGAATAGGAAGTTGGGGATGGAGAGGCCAAAAACGGACCAATCTTTGTCTGGAACCAGAGTCTGACAAAGGCATCACTCTGCAGTTGTGCCTGGCTGAAGTTTGCAATGCTCACCTCTCCAAGAGCCTCGAGAGCATGTGACAAGGATGGGCTGCTGTTGTTGGGGGCCTACAATTGGAAAAATCATTTTGGTTTGACACAGAATTCACGCAGGAAACACCAATTTTGTGAAATTGTGGCATTGGATTTACCATGGTGGCGAAGGTCTCAAGAGCCTGCTCTAGTGCAGTAGAAGCTTTTGGAAGAAAAGCTTCCAGACTTCTACCGGGTATGTCCTTTGGCTTTCTAGTGAGCATTTCATCAGTGTGACCAAGTTGCTGGCTGTGAGATGTGTAGCCTTGGAAAAAGTAGACAAGAAATAAAGCAAAGACTCTCTCAGAGCTTATGGAGATTTGTCTCTGGATGGCAATGTAGCAAAAGCCAAATCTTCCTCTGGAATTCACCGCTTGCATAACACAGTCTTACCGAGGAACAGGCATGCTGAGTGATGGTAAAATTGCACAGGGCTTCAGGGGAATTGCCACTGGACAGGGTTTGTTCCAGTTGTGATCTGAGGAAAACAACAAAAAGAAAACCATTGTTACCTTACTTAGATTGTGTAAAAGAACTTTAGCCACGCAAACTCAGCACCGGACAAAACAGTAATTCACCTACCTGTCGACTGCAGCACAGATGAGGTCCTCTGTAAACAGACAATATTCGTGTATCAGATATTGTACCTTCAGAATGTCATTCTGTCATCAAAGTTGAAATGTCTGGTATTTTACAGACTTACCATCAACCAGGGTTTCTTTGCACTGGAGACAAGCAAAGCATCGTTGTTAGTCAAGTGGCAAAAGCTACTTAAAGTTAAAGTATGTTAACGTGGCCTCCTTAACAAAGTTAACGTGCCAAACTTGTGTCTTGTCAATTTTGATCAACTATTGTATAATCCGTGTAATACACCCATAGAAATGAACTTACCGTGAAGGAATCTGGAACTGAGCAACCTGTTTGAGTGAAAATTGAAATAAAAGCATAGCATCAATACAGCTATCATCACAGCAGCGGTAATCGGCTTTTCTGAAAAAGTTTGTCAGCAGAGCATTTTGCCACGTGCGTGTGAATGTCTCCTTGAGTGAGTCTATGCTTGATATCACGCCCTGTGACAGGTGCAGTGGCAGGGATTTCAAACTTTGCTGAAGACCAGTGAGTCTGAAGGAAGAAAACAGAAATTATCGTTACTTGTCTGGAGCCACAGTTTGACATCATGCAAACCCAGAAAGTCTAACTGTGGACCTCAGAAATATCTCTTACATAGCTGCGTAGGATGCGCAGCTGATGTCACTGGGGATCACCACCAAGCTGTCAGGACGGAGGCTCGCCATGACAGGAGCCAAATTGACCTGGAACCACAGCTGAAAGTCTTCAGCCTCAAAGTCTTCAAATTCACCAGCAAGGGCTGTCAAGGTCAGGTTCAAGATGGTGTCCCGTACGCCTGGATTTGTGATGATGGTGATGTTTTGCTGGAAATAAAAGGATTCATGTTTCAGTTCAGGAGGACATTTTACCTTTATGAATTCACTGTAGAAATGAGAGCAATCTTGGTGACACTTGTTTGTACTTCAGTGCATCAGGGGCATGCCTCAAGGCATCGTCGGCAGCAATTCATCCAAGAAGCATATCAGAACTGTGTCATTTTGAGTCAAATCCAGGGCCCCTTATTAGCTTCTGCAAAAAATTCTTTGAGCCCAGGACAAGTTTTACATGGCCTGTTTGTCAGCCAACTTTCTGGGAAAATATGGCAATCTTAAAAGTTAAGCATTCACCTGCTTGTTGATGTTTGTGAAAGCCTGGAAAAACAGTTTGAGCTGCTCATCATCAGGGGACTCTGTCAAGCTTGTGAACACCTTCCTTATGATGGCCTCATCTTCCAAAGCGCCGCTGTCTGGATCCAGGATCAGCTCAGCCTTCTGGTTTGGTGAGAGGAGTCCACAACGGCCACCTGACGACACAAACAAAGAGGATATATGAATTGCTTTTCTCTTTGACCTGGCAAAACCACCCCGGTGTGCAGGCTTTCCAAGTTCTGAATATTGTGCTGCTGTATTCAAGGAAGACTGATAGTGAAATGTATGACTTACCCCAGAGATGTTGAAGACTTTGAGGTCAGAGTATGTTGTGTATTGGGAAAATGGACCCAAGTTTGCTTCAAGCCACTCGGCATCATTCTGAATTGCCTGCCTGCAAACTAAGGCACGTAGATGGACGTTAGCATACGTACCATTTGGCAAGCATTATTTTCATTGATACACATGGGACGAGTGCCATTTCAGCATATTTTTCAACCAATTTCAAGTCCATGGGCAAGCCCACACAAGCAACCACACAGCGCAGTTTACTTTACTGTCAGCCCTACCTGGCTCGTTGATGACATTGGCAGATTTTCTCAGGTAGCCCAGCAGAACATCTGTGATTCCTTGTCGTCTATGCAACGGCATTGCAGGGAAAGCTTTGGCCATCCCACTCACACTGCAAAGGGCAAAAAGAAACATTCTTATGCAGTCCCTCAATAGCATTTTATACTTTGGTGCAATGGAATCTTGCTTGTTGGTGAAATGCTACTCACACGACATGGTAGCTTGTGCAGTTTACGTTTGTGGTTGCATTCTTGAGCATCACTGGACTGAAACTTGGGAGGATAGGAACCAGTTTCAGATGGAACCAAACGGACCAGTCGTTTTCCTTGAAGTGCTGGAAATGGGGACTGATGATGGTGAAGGTCCTATTCATTATACGATCTCTCACAACAGGTTGGAAGTCAGGGACCTGTCAAATTACGTCATGAGACCATTTCAATGCCACACAGTTTACGTGTTGCAAGTACACCATACAGGACGCTAGAAAGCATGTAATGAAATATTTGATTTGAACGCGCCCCTTACAATCGATGCAGAGGTTAAGATCTGAGTACTGACTATGCTCGCCTAATAGCCCAGGATTGTCCTTCTTCCCCCAGTGTCAAGAGCAGCCTACCTTTCCGTTTGCAGTCAGCTGTGTCAGGAATTCATCCACATTTTCCAGCGCGTTGCCCTCCTCAAGTCGCTCAAACACACGGTCGATTTGGTCTGTGTCGTTCGAGGCCCCTGAACTCAGTGTCAACTGCGCCACCTGAGTAGGAGTGAGCACTGACAACGATTCGCTCTACGAAAGGGGATCAATATCAAATTAAACAGCAGTAACTGCAAAACCATAGGTCAGACATTTCAGTTTGGTAGAAGAATACTACAACTGCAGTTGCCACTTACACTGGAGAAGTTGGGATTGAGGGCTTGCAAATCCTGCAGGCTTGCAAAACCGGAGAAGCTGCCAAGGTTTGCTTGTAGCCAGTCTTTACTACCTCTGGTAAAAGAGACACAGCCAGGATCTGCGAAGAAGACAGAAACAAAGACATTGGCAGGGTATTACCACCACATGCTATCAAGACTTTACCAAACTGAGCCAGAGCGCCTGCCTTTACCTGATGAGTCATTTCTTGAAAGGAATGGTTTGATGAAATGAGTGAAGACTGCTTGCTGTGTTTCTCTGTCCATGGATACCCTTTGCCTGCTGAGTGCCTGGATGCTAAAATTTGAGAGAAGGCTTTTAACATCTAAACAGCTCGACAACTGCAGGTTCCTCTGCAATCGTGTTCACAGTGGAGCAATATATCACATATTTACTTACACTGTCTGGTACGATTGGCAGCTGAAGTTCTTGGAGCTAAGGCAGAATAGGAAGTTGGGGATGGAGAGGCCAAAAACGGACCAATCTTTGTCTGGAACCAGAGTCTGACAAAGGCATCACTCTGCAGTTGTGCCTGGCTGAAGTTTGCAATGCTCACCTCTCCAAGAGCCTCGAGAGCATGTGACAAGGATGGGCTGCTGTTGTTGGGGGCCTACAATTGGAAAAATCATTTTGGTTTGACACAGAATTCACGCAGGGAAACACCAATTTTGTGAAATTGTGGCATTGGATTTACCATGGTGGCGAAGGTCTCAAGAGCCTGCTCTAGTGCAGTAGAAGCTTTTTGGAAGAAAAGCTTCCAGACTTCTACCGGGTATGTCCTTTGGCTTTCTAGTGAGCATTTCATCAGTGTGACCAAGTTGCTGGCTGTGAGATGTGTAGCCTTGGAAAAAAGTAGACAAGAAATAAAGCAAAGACTCTCTCAGAGCTTATGGAGATTTGTCTCTGGATGGCAATGTAGCAAAAGCCAAATCTTCCTCTGGAATTCACCGCTTGCATAACACAGTCTTACCGAGGAACAGGCATGCTGAGTGATGGTAAAATTGCACAGGGCTTCAGGGGAATTGCCACTGGACAGGGTTTGTTCCAGTTGTGATCTGAGGAAAACAACAAAAAGAAAACCATTGTTACCTTACTTAGATTGTGTAAAAGAACTTTAGCCACGCAAACTCAGCACCGGACAAAACAGTAATTCACCTACCTGTCGACTGCAGCACAGATGAGGTCCTCTGTAAACAGACAATATTCGTGTATCAGATATTGTACCTTCAGAATGTCATTCTGTCATCAAAGTTGAAATGTCTGGTATTTTACAGACTTACCATCAACCAGGGTTTCTTTGCACTGGAGACAAGCAAAGCATCGTTGTTAGTCAAGTGGCAAAAGCTACTTAAAGTTAAAGTATGTTAACGTGGCCTCCTTAACAAAGTTAACGTGCCAAACTTGTGTCTTGTCAATTTTGATCAACTATTGTATAATCCGTGTAATACACCCATAGAAATGAACTTACCGTGAAGGAATCTGGAACTGAGCAACCTGTTTGAGTGAAAATTGAAATAAAAGCATAGCATCAATACAGCTATCATCACAGCAGCGGTAATCGGCTTTTCTGAAAAAGTTTGTCAGCAGAGCATTTTGCCACGCACGTGTGAATGTCTCCTTGAGTGAGTCTATGCTTGATATCACGCCCTGTGACAGGTGCAGTGGCAGGGATTTCAAACTTTGCTGAAGACCAGTGAGTCTGAAGGAAGAAAACAGAAATTATCGTTACTTGTCTGGAGCCACAGTTTGACATCATGCAAACCCAGAAAGTCTAACTGTGGACCTCAGAAATATCTCTTACATAGCTGCGTAGGATGCGCAGCTGATGTCACTGGGGATCACCACCAAGCTGTCAGGACGGAGGCTCGCCATGACAGGAGCCAAATTGACCTGGAACCACAGCTGAAAGTCTTCAGCCTCAAAGTCTTCAAATTCACCAGCAAGGGCTGTCAGGGTCAGGTTCAAGATGGTGTCCCGTACGCCTGGATTTGTGATGATGGTGATGTTTTGCTGGAAATAAAAGGATTCATGTTTCAGTTCAGGAGGACATTTTACCTTTATGAATTCACTGTAGAAATGAGAGCAATCTTGGTGACACTTGTTTGTACTTCAGTGCATCAGGGGCATGCCTCAAGGCATCGTCGGCAGCAATTCATCCAAGAAGCATATCAGAACTGTGTCATTTTGAGTCAAATCCAGGGCCCCTTATTAGCTTCTGCAAAAAATTCTTTGAGCCCAGGACAAGTTTTACATGGCCTGTTTGTCAGCCAACTTTCTGGGAAAATATGGCAATCTTAAAAGTTAAGCATTCACCTGCTTGTTGATGTTTGTGAAAGCCTGGAAAAACAGTTTGAGCTGCTCATCATCAGGGGACTCTGTCAAGCTTGTGAACACCTTCCTTATGATGGCCTCATCTTCCAAAGCGCCGCTGTCTGGATCCAGGATCAGCTCAGCCTTCTGGTTTGGTGAGAGGAGTCCACAACGGCCACCTGACGACACAAACAAAGAGGATATATGAATTGCTTTTCTCTTTGACCTGGCAAAACCACCCGGTGTGCAGGCTTTCCAAGTTCTGAATATTGTGCTGCTGTATTCAAGGAAGACTGATAGTGAAATGTATGACTTACCCCAGAGATGTTGAAGACTTTGAGGTCAGAGTATGTTGTGTATTGGGAAAATGGACCCAAGTTTGCTTCAAGCCACTCGGCATCATTCTGAATTGCCTGCCTGCAAACTAAGGCACGTAGATGGACGTTAGCATACGAACCATTTGGCAAGCATTATTTTTCATTGATACACATGGGACGAGTGCCATTTCAGCATATTTTTCAACCAATTTCAAGTCCATGGGCAAGCCCACACAAGCAACCACACAGCGCAGTTTACTTTACTGTCAGCCCTACCTGGCTCGTTGATGACATTGGCAGATTTTCTCAGGTAGCCCAGCAGAACATCTGTGATTCCTTGTCGTCTATGCAACGGCATTGCAGGGAAAGCTTTGGCCATCCCACTCACACTGCAAAGGGCAAAAAGAAACATTCTTATGCAGTCCCTCAATAGCATTTTATACTTTGGTGCAATGGAATCTTGCTTGTTGGTGAAATGCTACTCACACGACATGGTAGCTTGTGCAGTTTACGTTTGTGGTTGCATTCTTGAGCATCACTGGACTGAAACTTGGGAGGATAGCTCTGCATACTCTTGTTCGATCTTAGTCTTCTCTGTCCTTTTAACTTTTCTTCTGAGTTTCTCTTATTCTCTTTCTACGCTATCTAACCTTATCTTTTACATCTCTACACCTAATCCTACATATTAACGCTGCAACACTTGATTTACATGTTAAACTGTCTTTAAAAAATTGTATAAATGTAAATGACTTACCAGAATAAATGTTTGTAGAGTTTAAGATTGAGATATGAATGTTGCTATCCCAAAGATGGACAACTTTGAGTCAGAGCACTGATATGTTTGAATTGGCTAATGCACAAGGCCATGGCATCAGCATAATATTCTTACTAACATGAGTGCCTTGATAAGCATATTGGTAGATCAATTTGGCAAGCATATTTGCAACCAACAGTGCTTACATGCACCCAGCATTTTTCGAAGCCATTTCCAAGTCCAGGCAGACATTGCTCACAACGCCGTATTCTGACTTAGCCGCTCTGCAGAATGGCATCTTTCTAGTACCCATGCAGAACATGCATTCTTGCTATGCAATCCATTGCTGGAAATCTAGTCCATCACACTGCAGGGCAAAAGCATAACACTTTGCATGTCTTGCATTACTGTGAACTTGTAGTGGCATTGTTGATGGACACTTGATGGATGATTTGAGTATGGTACGCATTCTTGAATCTGGATGAACTGGAGTAGATCTTCAGATGGAAACGACCAGTGTAGCCTTATAGCGATGCTCATGCACACAGTACGGTCACAATAGACAGTCCAGCTAGAAAGAGTCTAAATATTGATTATGCCGTACTCGAGAAGTTAACATCGGTAGTGAAGCTGTCAATAGCACGATTTGTTTCGCCATGCAAGAGCAGTTACTTTGCGTACTTAGATTGCTGACAGCATTATCACATTTTCAGCGCATAGGCTCAAGTCGCATGCTACTGTCGTCGGCTAGCGTGTCATCTGCTCCCTTAACTGCCCAAGTTCCTGAAGAGGCTGAAGTTCCTTTCGAGTATCATTCAAGTGCAGACATGACATTTGAGGTGACCTCATTCGAAGTCATCAAACTACACGGATTGCGCATTCAAGGTCAGTTGACAGTGCTGTCAGAGTACACTGGCCACTTGCAAGGAGAGAGACAGACTGATCCTGAAGGATCAAAGAAATCAGCAGCGTTAATCTGGAAGACACAGACATCTGAGGTAACAATGACACTGCAACCGCCTGCACTGATGAGATTCTAAAGAATGGTTGATGAAGAGAAGCTGCTTGGTCTGGAGGCTCACTATCTCCGTGTTTGTGCAAATGAGGACTGCGTTTCTTCAGTAACCATTCACTGTAAGGCTGACACTAAGCCATAGTCAAAGTCACGAAACCAGGTTTGCAATGGGCAAGTAGATTATGCAATGTACTTACGACACTTCTGGACCAGACTGCAAGCTGACCTGAGTCGAGCTACTGAGAAGTTGGCATTTAGGGAAAGGACAGGTAGTTGAACGGTCTGAAAACTGTCTGATACAGCTCGCTAGTGCCATGTGATTTGGCATGTACAGAGCTCTACATCACAAGAGCTGACATGCATGGCTCGTTATGGAAAAAGCTGAGCTTCAGTCGCTTACCGTGACAATTTGTGACAGATATGTGCATAGTCTAAGGATGGGTCGTAGCGCAGGAAGTTCTTGGATAGAAGATCAGACTCGTACCTGGAGTTTTGGCTCTAGCTGGCAATTTGCAAGTATGCTCAGAGTCGCTGGCAACATGAGTTTGCAGGACAATAGCATGAATGCAAATTGCAAGAGCTTAGACCAGGCAATTGCAATGAAATTTCATTCCGGTCAGGTTAGAGGAAACATGATCTAAGGCATGTTATTGACGTAAGGTTTGTAATGACTGAAAAGCTTCGAACCAGTACTTTCGACCGTAGAGCCTGTTACTACCAGTTGAGCATGCGAAAGCTAAATTACACTGTGACACGTAGACCTTGCAAACAGTAACATCTGAAATAATGCAAGTTTCTAACTTAGTAATCAGTTCTTCAGTTAGCACTGGGCAGAATGCACTTGCATCAAGTTAGGCAAATCAGGAGTCTTACGTTAGAAATGCAACGTGTGTCTTGCAGGAATCAAGTGACTATCTTCGTTGTCATATGAAAGCTTACATGAAACATATAAGACCATGACCTTGAAGTTGAAGATCTGCGAACTAGCAAACGCTAATTCAACCAGCAAGCTATATCACAAGTAGTCCTTCGTGCTAGGAAATTCTGTAGAGATCATGTTGAACTCGAATGTCATGCAGTACAGAGTATTTCGAAATTCACTGGCTTTGCAACGTGCATGTCGGGATCATTTCTGACAGAGACAGTGCACTGCAGGTTATAACTGAGAGACTGAAAGACTATCGTTATCATGAAAGTACATCAGCTAGCTAGTTAACGGATCGACTGCATCTCATACAGTAGTCTGCAATTGTCAGCTGATATCTGAGATCAATCGAGCTCCTGGAAGACAGCCATAGACAAGCTAAATCAGCAAGCTGACGCTGAGAAGTTGATAAATACTTATCAGCATAGTGCATGTCGCGCAGTCAAGATGTGTTTTCTGAATACAAGATTTGTCAGTGAGATTTAGCCTAGTGAATCTGTTGATCAGTGGCATCTGGTGACATGCATCAGGTACGGAGATCAAGCACTGGAGTCAAATGTTTGTCAGAATCGTGATCTAGTGAGAAATCACAATTCTTCTGACAACTGCATGCCTAAGACAATTAGAACTCATGCATTTGTAACACCAGCTTGTTGAGTCTGAATTCAGCACGGAAGACAGTTCAGCTGAGTTCAGCCTGAACAGTGCAACTTACCTAGGAGCATTCAGCTGGCTTCTGTCAAAGCTCAAATCGTTTCAGGGTTCAACGTCCAGGACAGCAAGTTGTTGGAATGTGTGTTGCCCTGTGCAAACAAGGATTCAGATTCAGTTTCATTTGACTGATTCACGAGTAGAAGTCTGAAGCAATCGGGATACTTGTGACTTGTACTTAGTGACTAGGCATCCGGTAGGATTCCAAGTCATTCAAACTTGGTGTATATTTGAAATGGCATTGAAATAGCTTCAGAATCGTTGAATTGACTCTGGCAAGTCTGATGGCATTATTATGAACATGTTGCAGCTCATGCATTTCTTGAACAAGTAGGCAATCAGCACAGTGTGAACATTTTGACAGCCTGCGAGCATTTGCAACTGCTATCATTATTGACTCTCTATGGACTCTTGGCTTGAGGCTTTCATCCACTAGCAGGCATGATCTTATGCAGGCATCAATAGCTACCAGCTGGCAAGTGCTAACTGTGATGCACACCAACATGATGAATTCATGGATCTTTCTGTGATCTATGACCGCAGAACCCGTGCAGCTTCGTGTCTGAATATTCTTGGCTACTTAGAGGGAAGACTGATGATGGTATGCTTCACCCAAAGTTGAAACTTGAGGCAGGAGTAGTTGTATGAAATGATCCCAAGTTGACTTTAGTCAACCGGCATATCTGATTGCTGCTGAAATTAATGACACAGGTAGTTGCAAGTTACTACAAGTTGGCGAAGGATATGATTTTACTGATACTGGGCGATGCCATTCAGATTTTTCATGTCATGGACCTAAGCCATGGCCATTTACAGATCTGGTCGTTTACATGGATGATCAGTAGCCTATGATACTGGTCAGTTCGTCAGGAGCGCAATCTCATTGTGACCTTTCTGCCTCACATCAGTGTCAAACAGGGCCTAAGGTCCGCTGCAAGCTCAAGACACTATCATGCAGCAGATGGATCATATCGATGAGTTAGATGAAGACATCATTGCTTGCAAACTTCACGATTGGCAGTTGTGAGCTTACATCTTGGTGCAATTCCGAGTTTCAGTGGACTCAAGCTTGACATGGTCATCTTACGGAAGGACAAGGCGCTTTGCCAGATCTTATGTGTAAAGAGACTGGAACCAGTCTGTCAATTACAGATACAAGCATTGCTAGAAGACACTGTAAAGGTTGAACACTTCAGACTGCACTAGTAGCATCTTCAAGAACAGTTCTGAGTGCGCTGGCATGTCAGAATCTGGCTTGAACGACCTGAAGTCATCAACGCAGATCTGTCTGCACAGTGCTAGCACATACCATAGTACTTCACTGCAGGTCGTTGCGAGCGAACATACATTGCAGACGGTGGTCAGACTGCAACGATTCTTGTGTCTGACAGGCGCAAAGGCATCACTGATTGTACCTGGATGGAAGTGACTATCTTCGCAAGACGGCTGAAAGGATGATACTGATGCTAGTTCATCTGAAGATCATGGTCAATTCCAAACAGTGTGAAATTATGGCATGCTTGTTGGCTTGAACATACTGAATCAGTCAGCAAACTGAAGGTCATTGATCTGGATGTGAAGCTGCAAGATCCGTATGCTGAGCTTCTAAGCTTCTGTAGCACTAGTCTGGCTATGGTAGAGCATGGACAAGTGCGAAGAGGCAAACAACGATAACAGATTTACCAAACTGGAGCAAGCATCAACCTGAAGCCGAGGCATCACTTCTCTGAGACTGCCAGGCTGTGATGAAATGAGTGAGACTGTTGCTGGTTTGCTACCTTGCCTGAGTATGCAAAATTGGATGCTAAGATTGCAGGCACAATGCAGACCAATTGCCAGTGGAAATGCTATTGTCTCAAGCTGTCATGCAGTGAAAAAAGTCCATACTTCATGCGAAGAATCTTGATACAGGAACTATTCCTGGCAAAGAGTTTGAAAGCTGCAATACTGGATAGTCACTTAGTGAATGCAGATCTCATCAAAGCGATCAGCTGTGCAGTAGTGCTTGCTACTTATTGCAAATCGTTGCTTCCATAGACAGTAGTGAAAGTGCTGATGATTGTAATTAGGCTACAGTTCAATCACGTGACAAACTTCGTGAGCTGAACTTGTAAACTTGTTCTTGTTAATGTAGACAAGATCTCAGTGACATGCACTGGCAGGAAGTACACTTTCGATAAAAAAGCTCTGTCAAACAGTTCTCAGTAGTGTAGACTTTCTACTTTCAATTACGCTGCATCAAGTTGCGAGGAAGTTCGAGTATGCAGTATTAGCCAGTTAGCAGTCAGGGACAATTAATGCACCTGAGCAAGGAGCATGAATCAATCTATGATGACTCAGAAATGAAACCATGACCTTCATAAGTCTTACAGTAGAAACTCTTACGTCAGAACAGCACTGTCGCACAGTAATCACGCTCAGGATCTGATCCCCAGAGCAAGAGCTTAGTACATATGGTTAGCACCTCGAAATTGTATAAATTGCATGCATCAAGTTATTCAGATTTCACGCAGCTTCATCACGGTTTTGCTAGAAATAAATCTTGTCCTAGCAGCACTTACGTAGTCTCCTGGTAGCAAATCGTGAGCATAGACTGTGTCTAGATTGATCAGGGATTAAATCAGAATTATAAGACACATAACTGACTGTGTCAAGCCAGTTTCTATGATGAAAAAAGTAACATTGCACGCTATTACAAGCGCGAACGTTGTACTGAGCTTCACAGGGATTGACTTGCAACTTAATCTATGCTTGCATGCATCATGCTCATGGTTGTGATAGCAGCATCAGTCTTGTGAAGTCTAGTCAAGATACGACAAGCAAGGTTCATGAATTGAAGAACCTCAAGCACAACTGCGCTGATATCCTACTCAGTCGATCAGTGCTGTTTGCTGAGGAGATGATCAGCACTTGCAGCTACAGATGTATTTCTTGTGAGCAGAGTTATGCTTGTGATAATGGGAAACTGGTGCATTGCGTTTCAAGAGCTGTACCATGTAAGCTCTGCAGGATAGTCAAGATGGTCAAATTGCAGATTTCATTGTGGAACCAGTGGTTGATCGCATCATCTAACATACCCAGAATAAGGACAGCACTTCAGGAATTACTTATGAACATTGATACTAGACTTGTGCAGTGTGCATGCATATCACTGGATCTTCAAGCTGTCATACGCATAGGCGCAATTGATGAGCATTCAGCTATTCACAGCAAGCGCTATCGCATCAGATTCATGCGGAGTCTGGCCTTTAGTCACCATGACTTGCAACTGGATTCTGAATGCTGCTTTGAGTTGTAAGCCTGGAACATGTTGGCATCTCTCAGGCTTCTAAAGCATACTGTGAAGACACTTGGATGATGTGCATGCTATTGGCTATGCCGGATGCAATATTCGTGTGTTGTGGAAGGACTACAGACTCTACAACCAATGGATACTTTTACGTTGGCAGACTCCTCATGGCAGGACATTACTGCAACATTGGCTGCGTACACCAAGGTAGAATTCATTATAAATGAAGACACCACTTCATTTTCACATTTGAAGTCTGAACTACGTGATATCGCAGTCTATCCCATGTCGTTCCATGACTATTGCCACAGTGTGACTGGTCATAGCGACGCTGCATCAATCGCATAAGCACTCATTCTGTAAGCACTCAGACGTGCCTGCAATACAATCAGTAGCAAGACGCCCCTAAGCAGTTACTACGTGAATACGCTTTGAGTGAAATTTATCGTACAGCAGCATGTGAAGCTATGGTATTCAGGCTGTTGCATGGTAATATGCCAGACTTAGGAGATTGGACCAGTGTGCAAAGCCATGCAGGTCTTATGCATCAATGCATATGCATTGTGAGATCTAGCTATTACTAATCTACATGTAACAGTAGCTTCATGTACACAGGATCATTCTGATCATGAAGCCTGGCAATAGCCCAATGCACCAAGAGTTTACCTGCAACGTACTAAGATCTATGGGATGATAGACGTAACTGATAATTTTACTTCAGCAATTCATCGTGGTAAGTACATGATTCTTTGAGTTGATTAGCTTGCAAGACAGGCTTTCATCACATCAGACTGCAGCTGCATCGTTGTTAGCAATTTCAAGTCACTTACATATGATTGCAGTAAGCATCTTGCTGCTGCTAAACTACAAGTGTAACGATGCAGTACATTTGGTTGATTGTGAACAGCTACTGTGTCACTCGCACTTGTAGTGCTAGTGCTGCACATGACGTCTCAATGGACAGCTTCGAACTACGAACAGGCTAACTGCTGACTGAAGGCCTACCATTGTAGATCATTGTACAGATACAGAATAAATGCATCAAATTGTACATTGGATACAGTCTAGCTGCAAGTTGCACTATCTAGAGTGAAGTTCAGAAGTTTGTGAAGCCACTTCACTGGATGCAGTACTGTACTGCAGCTAGCTCATGAGGATGCACCAAGTGCATGCATACACACGTCAAGAGCTGGCTGACAAGACTCGCGCTGCCTAATCTGAAGACATCTTAGATTGTGATGAATGCTACGCAACCTTTGAATCGTCTTGGATACTGCAGTGCTCAGAAGAAGTTCGAGAGACGTGCAGTTTTGAAAACTTCACAGTCTACTGAGTAGCTATGGAAGCAGTTCCTATGTCACTGGATTCAATCTTACACAGATTGTAGTGAGCGTGAATCTGACTAGGCAGAAGAATTAGCGCAAGAACACAGGACAAAGTCTTGCAGACTATGACAAGATGGCATGCATTGCAGAGTCAAGCACACTCTGTACAGCACATGGCATTTCAAGATGGCTGCTAGCTGCATATGAAGGCAGATGGACTTTGGTACGATTGGAATGAATGGTTTCATTGGGAAATACAAGACTGTTTCGTTAATGGTAACTAGTTAAGTCCGCAGACGATCCATCTACAATTACTGTGAAACTGCATGCAATTTATCATGGTTGTACCAATCGTTCCAAGAATCTTACCTTCAGAGAAGACAATGGAGAAAGTTATAAAACTATAGCATCGAATAGTTGTCTGATGAGCAGCAAGGTCATCGTTTGAATCAAGTTGCAAGCATGCTATTCTTAGTAGTCCGCTTGATGAACACAGTCTACAAGACCTAGATTGCGAAGCTGTTGAGTACATTGGTAAAATTGTCTACCATGAATGATCAGAAGCACATACTGTAGGATCTGTTCTTGGAATCTGAAGCTGCGACAAAAGCTTATCACACAGCGTACGGACTCTACTGAGGAATGCTTGACAGCTTCAGTGCATGCATCATCAGTGTGAACCAAGAGCTTGTTGATATAGATGGATGTCAGCCGTTTGGATCAACTCAGAATGAAAAAGCAATCGATCAGAGATTGAGTTCTAGAATGCATCTGTATAGAATGCAACATGTCCTGTATGTACTCAGTCTCAAGTCTCGAACAGGCATCTTCTCACGGTATTCAAGGCATGACAGATCGTTGTTAGTGCATGGAACCAGAGTATTGAAATCTCAAGCTGAAAGTTATACTGCCTAGAATATTGAAATAAAACTTTACTATAGTTAAGAACCCTAGACGTGAACTGTATAGATCGTGACAGACTAGGCCTGAAATGACAATAGATCTAGCTGTCAGAAGCATCTTACAATGATGTCAGTTTACAGTGCACTTGACAACAGGCTAGCTCTGAGTGCAGCAGATTCAGCAGTAGCTACAGCACATTAAGTTTATGAGCAATCTGGCTCATAGACGCAATTAACTATCTGTTGAGCACTAACGTTTGAATCCTTGATGCAGCTTAGCAAGATCTGTGGAACTAGAGCCAACTGTTGAAGGATGATAATCATGTTGTCATCGTATGACAAGTCTGACAGGAACGCTATTACTGACCACGAAATAGTCAGTCAGGAGCACTGACGTTGACATCTCTTGCAAGCGTCAGCTTCAATGATCCGTACGTGCATTTGACTTTGGTGAGACATTGCGAGTCGACTGAGGAGCAACAACAAGATTACGATTGTACCTTTGAGCCAGTGCAAAACTAGTGCACTTGGCATTTTGGACATTGCTGACATCTGGAGACCTAAGGAACGATCTCAGGTCGAAAGCTTAGGCAAGAGTCAGTCATGAAGGGCAAATTCTACAGTCAATCGGCTCATTATATTGCTCATGCGAAGCTGCCGACATTAATGGTACCGATGCAACTATTTGCTGAAGATTTGTTGAAGTAAGGATGCATTTTCACGCTTTAGTTGAGGAATTCCATGAAACACAGGTAGTACTTATATCTCGTGTAGACATGTGAAGATTCTAGTATGCCAATCTCTCAAAGCAGCTGTCAGATCAGAGTCATTAGTCAGCTGGCCTTATCAGTTCAGTGCACTAACATTCTGACCAGTAAATGCTTCTTACTGACACTTTGTTGCAGCTCTAGTTCGTGCAAGTTCTGCTTTCAGAATGATCTATATGCATTAGTCCTGATGTTGGTTGAGCCTCGTTGGCTGAAATCAGGTACGTTCAGCTCGTGACATTCAAGCTGAACACGTCCGATTAATGGCTGGATCAGGACTCACACATTACTGCTCAACCTGGTAAGTAGGATGCAAATACGCTGAGACCATCAAGCCAAATTAGACTCACAGAGCATCAGACTTGACTGTCAAACCCTGGAAATCATGATGAGCTTCAAGATTCTGTAGCATTAAGCATCTGTATCAGAGCTATGCAGCACAGAGTTGCCGCAGGCACTCAACGTTGAAGAGCATGTTTAGTCAGATACATATTTCTCCAAGTGTAGCTCAATGCAGCTCACACGCCTCTGACTGATGTCATTCTGATGGAATAGTTAGAATGAGTGACGACTGACTTGATTGTCGTCAGTATGATACATTCATGGATGCAATGGACATGAGTCTAGCAACATTACTTCAAGGTGCAAGATTCCAATCAATCGTGCCCACACACTAAACGTTTCATGCGCTCATTGCTAGCTGTGCACATCTGGACAGCAATGATTTACTGTGCAGTCATAAACGTGAACATTCTTGATCTTGGAAGCATGACAAGGCGATGGTTAGGCCAAGTCGACTTTGCCAATGCACGACCTCTTACCAAGGAATCTGCAAAGATGTCTTATGTTGGCTGCAATGTGCAATTCTCTTTTCAGGAACGAACCTCAGCATTGGTAAGTTGTGGCATGGTTTACGTGAACTTGCTCACTTGGCATAGTTTGGGTTAGCTGACAACATGTCATCTTCAGTGAACATTCATGTGACGCAACTGGTAGGAATAGTTGTAGCCTGGAACAATCGGACAGATACAGAGACGTAGCTGCAAATGGAGCTTCATGGATGAAGTCTCAGCAATTTCATTGATACGTCCTTCAATAGCTACGTAGAAGAGCCATCAGTTGGCAAATTGAACATGTTGCAATATCCCAGGACAGTATTGCTATGTACATAGTGACAACGCTTAAAGCTGCTTAATGATTTGTGAAGGAATGCAACTCATAGCCGGACATTCTCTGTCATTACCGCTGCATGACCTGTCAAGTCTTGAGGAGCTACCTAATCAGTTAAAAGCAGCTCCTCAACTGTATGTATCACGATTGATGTAGGATTGCTTCCACTCAGTGTTCACTGCGAATGCTAACAGAAAGAGCTTGGTGAGGCAATTGACTATGTTGGAATGGCCTCTACATACGGAACTTGGCTGCAATTTGATCTACGTAAGACACAAGCAAAGATACTGCTGAATGTGGAACTAACAAGTTGAAAATCATAATGCAAAACGCAAACAAATAACTTCATTGACTTAGCAAGTGAAGTCGCTTGAGTTAGCATACTGAGAATTCATGCGTCTTATGTCACTGGTCTAGCAAGTTGCATATCGGAGTGCAGGCTCAGTCGTTCTGCTGAAAGCAAGTCTGTACTGAAGAAAACAAGCAAATCTCTCGAGCCAAGTTTGCACATGCAATTGAGTCAAGTTTCACACGAAATCCGTGCATACAGTACCCGTAAATGACTGAGTGCACTGGAACAACCTGGCTGAGGATGTGAAGAGCAATTGTTCACAATGTATGGAATAGCTAAGACTGCTTCTAGCGTTCGGCTTGCACGTCATAATTGTCCAGCGAGGACATGTATGCACTCTGTGAGTAGCAGGGTTGAAATGTCTGGTATTTTACAGACTTACCATCAACCAGGGTTTCTTTGCACTGGAGACAAGCAAAGCATCGTTGTTAGTCAAGTGGCAAAAGCTACTTAAAGTTAAAGTATGTTAACGTGGCCTCCTTAACAAAGTTAACGTGCCAAACTTGTGTCTTGTCAATTTTGATCAACTATTGTATAATCCGTGTAATACACCCATAGAAATGAACTTACCGTGAAGGAATCTGGAACTGAGCAACCTGTTTGAGTGAAAATTGAAATAAAAGCATAGCATCAATACAGCTATCATCACAGCAGCGGTAATCGGCTTTTCTGAAAAGTTTGTCAGCAGAGCATTTTGCCACGCACGTGTGAATGTCTCCTTGAGTGAGTCTATGCTTGATATCACGCCCTGTGACAGGTGCAGTGGCAGGGATTTCAAACTTTGCTGAAGACCAGTGAGTCTGAAGGAAGAAAACAGAAATTATCGTTACTTGTCTGGAGCCACAGTTTGACATCATGCAAACCCAGAAAGTCTAACTGTGGACCTCAGAAATATCTCTTACATAGCTGCGTAGGATGCGCAGCTGATGTCACTGGGGATCACCACCAAGCTGTCAGGACGGAGGCTCGCCATGACAGGAGCCAAATTGACCTGGAACCACAGCTGAAAGTCTTCAGCCTCAAAGTCTTCAAATTCACCAGCAAGGGCTGTCAAGGTCAGGTTCAAGATGGTGTCCCGTACGCCTGGATTTGTGATGATGGTGATGTTTTGCTGGAAATAAAAGGATTCATGTTTCAGTTCAGGAGGACATTTTACCTTTATGAAGTCACTGTAGAAATGAGAGCAAGCTCGGTGACACTTGTTTGTACTTCAGTGCATCAGGGGCATGCCTCAAGGCATCGTCGGCAGCAATTCATCCAAGAAGCATATCAGAACTGTGTCATTTTGAGTCAAATCCAGGGCCCCTTATTAGCTTCTGCAAAAATTTCTTTGAGCCCAGGTCAAGTTTTACATGGCCTGTTTGTCAGCCAACTTTCTGGGAAAATATGGCAATCTTAAAAGTTAAGCATTCACCTGCTTGTTGATGTTTGTGAAAGCCTGGAAAAACAGTTTGAGCTGCTCATCATCAGGGGACTCTGTCAAGCTTGTGAACACCTTCCTTATGATGGCCTCATCTTCCAAAGCGCCGCTGTCTGGATCCAGTATCAGCTCAGCCTTCTGGTTTGGTGAGAGTTGTTCCAAAACCTCTTCCTGTGACAACATTAAAGTATTTTGCTTTCTCTCATACATCATTATTTTCAGAGAAAGAAATATAAACGTGGTTGAGATTGTGAATTCATGGACTAATATATTACTCACTGCAGAGAAATTGTTGTTAATTTCTTTAAGTTCCTCAAGACTTGCAAAGATTGAAAAATGTCCAAGGTTTCTTTTGAGCCATTCTGCATTTCCATTCACATTTTGTGTGCATCCAGGTTCTGTGAATTATTTTAAAAGATTCAAAAGTTAAAATAAACTTTTTTTATGCCATTATCAATTGTGAGTGGTCCTCATTTTTATCTTTTATCTTTTGATCAGGAGTCATCATTTCTGATTTACAAAGAATTTAGAATGTTTTTATTATCTTCTTAGTTTGTCCCTCATATTTTACACCATTTGATTAATGTCTCTCATACAATTTGCACATATTCGTATCCTTTACCTGGTAAGTTCTTTCTTGATAGGTAGACTCGAATGAAGTTTGTATAGATGAGTTTTCTCTCCATTCTTTGAGAAGTCTCCTGTTCATCACTCATAGCCTCAATCCTTGAAAATACATTTTCACAAAATGTAGATCATCATTAGACAGGAACAATAAAAAGCATGTATACAAGAAAGGACATATTTTTATTCACCATTCACAATTTTTGGTAACCGCACAGATCCAGTAACCTAGGTAGCAATTTTGTTGTTTTGATCCATGCAGACATTTTTCATTTCTATACCTGTTGTGCCAGTTTGTTGATCACCATGTCAAAATTTGTGATAACATGGGTGGGCTAATCTCCTAATGTGCACACTTTTTCTCCTGTTTCAATTAAAGATCCACAGGACTTTCTTCATTTCTATGCATTCCTGAACTCTCTCAGAACCTGGTCCCACCAACCTGCATTTACAAATGCCAAATATACCAGGTGTGCTATATATTACTGTATGTGTCATCTTCTATGATGGCTTTCACAAGTGTCTGGAACTCTTGTTGCTTTAATAACATGTTATTTTGTAATTGCTGTTATAAAATAACATGTTGTTAAAGCAACAAGAGTAAGGGCTTTGTACGCATTCTGTCCCAAACACATCCATCAAAAAGGCTGGAGTCATAATTTCTGTCATTTTTGCAAATGCTTGCAAAGTGTCCCTCTCTCCTTTTTGCAAATGCATTTAAGAGAGGGTCTTTAAAATAGTAGGAGGAGACATGTTAACAGACATTCATCATGTATTCCTCTGAAATTACTATAGTCACGCAATTTGCAACATTCAGTTTTGTGTGGAAAATTCTCCACCTCTGAAGACTAAAAATAGCACAGATAGGATTTACACAAACCACATGTAAGGTTGTTTGGATAAAAACAAATGCAATATAGGCCAAGGTCTATATATAACTAAAAGCCAATCAATTGAAAGAAAAATGGAACAATGATTATAATGAATACAGCAGGGAATGGCGTTACTGTAACAGCAAACAGCTGGGTGGGGTGTTTTGGTTTGTGTTCATTAAATATGAATTTGACCGTCTTGACCATAACTATACTATGAAATCCGTACAGGTTGGAACTGCTTTTCTTTATTTTGATAAAACATTTACAGTGTGTTGGCTGCATTTACATCAGTACAAACATCAACCGGCAACACCAACACCCTCTCCACCTCCACCATCTCCACTCTAACCTGCTGCTGCTCTCTCTCTCTCTTAACAGGTCACATTGGCTATTTTGTGCATCTTTGATTTGTTGTGCCATATCAGTCCATCTTATTTTCATTTCCTATGAATGTGTTTAATGCAATTGCAATGGAGAATTTAATGAAAATCACAGCACACATTTGCGTTGTGCCTTTTTTAAAGAAACTTCTTGGAGTCTGCGCTGGTTGCTTGGCAACTGCTCCCAGCCAAGAAATACTTGAGCACGTAATTCCTCGTAAAAAACAGTTAATTGCAGCTTTTACACTTTGGATTTTGCACAGATTGCACAGTGCTGGGAGCCCTATCGCTCAGATTTTTCTTTTTTCCATTGGTAAAAGTGGTACTGCAGCCTACACCGTAAGAGTTATTCAAGTGAAATTTACAGGGGTGATATTGAACCATGTACACTCCTCACATGCCAAAAATGACACATCTCAACCAGCAGGTGGCGCTATAATCAAGGTAAACGCGTTTTGGCCAATAACCTCCACATAGTATCAAAATCACGAAATATGCGAAATCTACTTTTTCAAATTCCTCCTAGGCCGTGAGTCCGATCTGCACAAAATTATGCATGTTGAATCCATGGACACTTATGATCAAAATTATAGTTATAACAGAACAACTTCCTGAAGGTTGCAGTGAAACAGGAAATTATTTCATATCTCCACATAGGTTTCTCCAAAATAATGAAATATGCCAAAGTGATTTTTCCAAACTATGGTTTCTGAACAGAATATTTTCCAATCTCTGTGTTGATATCCACCTGCTACTTCCATCTCGCTTGTGGGACTCCAGGTCCGAGTTGCATTGCCTCCATGGGCCATGACTTGCACCAGAGGCTTGCACCCCGTTAAAACCTGCTTGCAGTTCTGATTTTAAAATTAAAATTATATTTGGCTCACTGCCTATATTAAAATGCAGTTCCTATTCTGAACATTAGGTGTCACTATCACCATATGGGAGTATCAGTCACAGGAAGCACTCTGCCACCAGTTTTTATCAGCCATGATTGTTGCTGGCCCCTAACACCTCTGAAATTTGTCTTTTTAATCCAGCCTCATCTCTGCTGTGACAGTGACTCTAAGCACCTGTCACACACGTGTGAGCAAATTCAATTTAGCTGAAGCAGGACCAGGATTCACAAAAAGGGCCCCATGTGAATGTATGTGCATATGTATCTAGTGCATGTCATTATTTTACAACTTCCTTATAATATGTATATGTTCCTACAATTTATTTTTATTATTTTAGCTACATTAACAACAACTCAGTTCATTTACTAACCATTTAATGACTGTTAGACTTCTGCATTCATCTGCATGTATCAGTAAATCAGAATTTAATTCACTTACAATTCTTGGAAAGAACTGCAGCTGAAGTTCTGACTGCTCAGCTGGATCAGGAAGTTTTTGTCGACATAGGGTAAAAGGGGAGCCATCTTTAGTGAGAACCACAGACTGATGAATCTTGAGTCACTGTGGTTACCCAGACTCAGACTGTCGAAGACGCCAAATATATCCAGAACATTGAATCCAGACTCATTGGTGCTCTGTTATAAAACAAAGTTGCAATTAACTATTAATAAAAGCTGTATTACATATATTTGTCATATCAACATCTTTTGAATGTTCCTCACTTATGAATGTGGGTATACCCTAGATGTATATGACGGTGTAGTCCCTCATTCGTCCAGGAGTGTTCTATCGTAGAAAAGGTTTCAGTCGTCGACTGAAACCTTTTCTACCCTAGATGTATATGTTTACAATATGGGTCTTTGCACTCAAACTGATTAAATTTGATGCCATGACATGAAAATACTATGATAGTTCCACATTCATTAGATTATGACCCTGCTTTAGTCATCTTTGAATACAGACTATTTTTACTATTTTGACCAATTTCATTTACTTGTGTAATACATGTAGGGCAGGCTTTTGCTGATATTTGATTTTTGATATTTCTTTCCAAAGGAAAGAGGTGAATATTTTTGAATGGGCCGATTGTGAAGCTAGGGCTTAATCTGTCAGTGATTACATTAAATTGAATTCTAAAAAAATAACAAAATAAATGTAACACAAATGTGTGGGAAGTTGAAAAAAATGTAAAGTCACTTATGTACCAGGTCAAAGAAGACTTTTAAAGTGGACTCCACAATCTGTCTGAGGTTTTGTTCCAGCTCCCTGGATTTGCTCGCATTTTTACCCCTACAGGATAGCTCCCCTGCCAGTGTGTCTACTGCAGCAGATATCTAGAGAGAACATAGATAGATGTATTTTTAATACACAGCAACATGGAATGGTGACTTGGATAATGTTGGTAACTGAACACAAGGGGGTGTAATTTATCAACACTGTTTGCTGTTGACTTTGGATTTATGGGGCATTTTGAATTTATTACTAATGTGAATTCTGAAAGACTTACTCTGTGACTGGCATCTCGTAGAACTACTGGATGGCAAGTTTCCTGGAACCCACTGCTTGGAGTGGCAGCAATGGTGCAACAAAAATGAACATTACGTTGAACATTGAAGTAAATTATAATTGAAATTATATTCCTGGTGAACATTGGTGTGTGAATGTGTTAGGTTAAATGATAAATAATAAACAGTTTTATTAGAAATGTGCATACCTGTTTTCAGATATCAGTGAACCTGGCCCTACAAATATCAAAAAATAAATGATTTCATAGAATTGACGGTCTGATTAAATACTTAATTTCACCACTAAGCATTAATTAAGTTGTGTAAAGAAAGGTTTCTCCTTACCTGATGTCGTATTTGGCTGAAATACAAAATTAAAGCACATTTATTCAGTATTTTGTATAGATGAGACATATAAAACTGCGTATTACATTTAGTGCTGCAATAAAAGCAAATAGACTTACGATTGCAGAGACCAGTGTTGATATACATACTGAGGGAATGGAAGAAAAACACACATTTTCAATTAATTATTTATCATGTGCACTGGCAAAAAAAGTAAATGATCCTCATCTGAATTTTGGTAGATTACAATAGAAAAGGGGGACACTTACCGACCACGACAGCTGAGAGTTGCAGAACTTGCGCTGAAGTTCTGGAGCCGCCCATTGTGAGAACAGTGTTCTGCTCACCTTGTCATTTGTACACCTCAAGTGATCTTCAGTTTATTTAATTGGAATTTTAGAAGAATACTAGGAAAAGGAAAATAATCATAGTCAATGTATGTGCATCCCTTGGCATTTTTGCTGTTGTGAAAAGAAATGCAGTCCAGTATGACCAGTTTAACTGTAAGTTTCAAAACGGACAAAACTCTAAAGTGCAAAAAAGCTCGAATCGCCTTATTTAATTTTAAACTGCAGCACTTGTCCTATTTTCATTTGCTAATATTTCGCACATTACAATATATACTTTGTAGTTAGATTTTCAGTAGAAAACTAAAATTGAATGTAGGAAAATACCATGACCTGTTTTCTATACCTATTTACAAAACATTTTAAATGTATAATTTAGCTCACACATCACTGAAGTTATAAGTAATATCAAGCAATTTATGTTTTACAAAGAATGTTGATTGCACCACTCATGATATGTCAAGTCAAGTACATCCAATGACAAAATCTACACAGTTAAAATTACCTTTCACTCAAGTTTCTTAGAATGAATTGTTTTACCAATACCTTAACAATAAAACGAAAATATGAGATGGCAGTGACTGTTTTATTTTAGGCTAGAGATGAACATTAAGAGCAGAGTATGTAAGACAGTAAGATAAGCCACAGAAAGATGCACAACAGGTTGAGCTTACCTCTATGTCCTTTGCCCTGTCAGAGAAAAGTGAGGGTGTCAATTAGAGGTGAAGCATGTTATACATGGGGTGGGGCAAACAAATCATAGCTGAAACAAAAGCATGCACACAATACTCAGAATGTTTTCTAAGAAGATATAAGATTCCATTTGGATGAAGTCAGTACCGTGTGAAAGCCTGTCACTTAGTTTTATAATTAGATATGCATATAACATTATACAATACAATACACAGAAATTATGGGTTGTCTTTTAAAGATGATCATTATTATATTTGTATTATTATTGTTGTTGTTTATGGAAATGGGAAACAAATTAAAATTTAAAAAATGCACTACATCATTAGCACTTTCTGAATGTAAAGTTATATACTGTATGGATGTAAATAACTGTATATATTGTTATATTTTATTCTATTCTAAATTAAAATATTGTATATATGTTCTATGTGTGTGTGTACTGTGACATGAAGGGGCGACAACTTACATTTCATGACAAACAAATGAACATGAACAACTGCCACCTGTAGTGTTTTTCTTAGGCTTCTGGTCTATTTTCTTCCAACTTACACATGTAAGTGTACATATTATGTATTAGGATTTATTACTATTAACTATTGCTTCTGAGTGCACATCAATGGCTGGCTAATAAAAGTTGGACACTAAAGGAGGACTGCAGCTGCTGTTGTGCTGCTAACTTGCTGCTTAAGGTTAAGGTGCAGTTTTTACCACTCAGGTAAGAAATCTGCCCAAAGGCCACGTTGCTCATGTAGCACAGGACGCACTGGTACAACCAGGGGGTTGAGTTTTAGTGTCTTGCTGCACCTACTCAAAATAAATGTCTTTGTCTACAGAGAGCATTTCTGGGGTAGGACTACAGTTCAGTGTAGCAGCTGTCATGATCATGTTTGTAACTCTAAAATAGGCAAGAAGTTTATGGCTCCTACCTGAGCAAACAAACATTAGAGAACATTTCAAACAGACAAAACAATTGGGAGTAGATTTTGGCAGTTGAAGGGCCTTAAATATTGTCTTCTGTGATTGCAATGTTATGTTAATTGTATGTATCTTTGTCTCAATCTTGTCTTAATTTTTTTTTCTGTGACATTGCAAATGGAGTTGCTGTGAAGCAAGAAGAAATTTAGACTCAATCTGACAATAAAGTATCATCATCATCATCATCATCATCATATTGTGAAGAAACCATGATGTGTAAAAAGCAACATTTGAAACTTGGAACGTATAAGAAGCATATAAAACTATTCCAACAATATCAACCATGACATTTATGTGATGTGATTGAGAAATGTGTCAGAAGAAACAGATTTCCACTTTATTTAAGATATATTATCCTTTTCGAGACAAAAGACACTCCCTGTCACACTTATTTGGCCCCATGCAGCGTGCATGTTTCCAACACTTGTTATTTTAACAACAACAGTATTATAACACCATGTGAAGGCAATACACCATGACATCAAATAACAGACACAGTTGAATAATGTCAGGTTCAGTTTTTTCAGCAGAGTATATGAAGAGAAATCTAACCTGCTCATCAGCATTGTCACTATGGTAAAACCTTGTTTTTAATCTTGGGGTGTGTCAGCTATACATAAATCACTATGTATAGCTGACACAGCCCAAGACTAAAATTGTAGTCAGACAAGAACTGTGGTGCAGTTACAGTTAACATTTTATTGTCCCTGACGTTTGATCTGAGACATCAGTGAGAAACAAAAGCAACAGAATTTCCTAAGCGAAATAGAATAAATATAGTAATAATAGAAATAAAGACATTTTCCCACATAATAAAAGTTGGAAAATAAGTGATATGTTCCTGGGAAGTAATGATTTTAAATCCACTATAAAACATCAAATTCAAAAAGATACATATTTACATAAATACCACTGCACATGCATACTACAGGTATGTTTCAATCAGAAATTTAAACACAAAGATTTTAAAAAAGATGACAAAAACAAATTATTGGTTTGTTATGAATTTATGGTGTGCAAATATACACAACAATGCTTAAGAAGACTGCATATTTAACAGAAAGCCTGTAATATTTCTATAACTCTGGAGGTACATCATGGCATTTCATCAGTCATTGTATCTTCAGCACATCAGGCAGTTTTGGGGGCAAGTTCAAAATGCAAGAAAATGGAATCCTGTATGTTGCTCTGTCACATCATTGTGTTATTCGTTACACATTACCACATTTCACACTATAGAATTCCCCTCCCCTTTCTTTCCTTTTTTTATTCTTTTTTTTTTGGCAAAACAATTATTGTTTGGAAGCCTGCACTATGAAATTAGCAAAGTGGGTTATACTGCTGGTGTGGAGGTTTTCATACTTTCTTCCACCATTAAAACTCATCATCTTCAGAAACAATTGTAACTGGCATTAATGTGCTATTCTTAGTGAGTATGAAGTTTTACAGAAACCTTTCAAGCCTATAGAGAGTGACTGTTTGATACTCAAAGTTAAATTTGGGCAGAGTATGTTTTTTTTTTTAATCCAATACTATCATTTTTGACATTCTCGCTTTCTACAATATCTACGTATGGCAACTATGGAATGGTTAGGGAAAAATCTTCATTATGGCAAATGAACTATGGTTACGAGGTGACTAAAACACTTGGTTAAGGTTAGGGAAAGCTTGAGGTTATGATTAATTAATTACAAATTTAATTGCAATGAATTGTCTGTGATGGGACGTAATCTGTATGAAAGTTGAATGTGCTACATGCCCAACCACCACCCTCATTACATTAAATTTGACAGCTATAGTTACTAGTTACTTTCTAGATTAAAAGTTTTCATACAAAACATATCAGCTTACAAAATATGAAGCATTGTTATCGATGACAATTTGCTCCAACTCACCCATCTGCAACATTAAAATGCTACTTATATGTTAATGCATCAACAATAATAATATGAATAATATAATAACATAAACATCAGTATTCTGATAATGCTTATGTACTTTTACTCAAGTAAAATTTTGTCTGCAAGACTTTTACTTCTAATGTTTAAATTGTGTTATTGCTACTTTTACTTAAGAACCTTTTCCACCACTGATTACATAATAAATTAATGAATGAATGTCAATGTCTTAGCTACAAATACTGTAGGTGCACAGGTATTTTCAATAAAAGAAAATAGCTGCATCTAGACGCTATACCCCCATACATGATACTGTCAGATAAAAAGATATTGAAGTCAGTGTGACTGTGAAGCAATGAATAACAAAAAATACAGTGAAATAAGCAGTCATCTTTTATTGATGAAGAGGTAACAGAAGTTCATAAATGTTTAAATATAAGCTAGAAGATATGTTTTCCATACTACAGAAGATGGATACAGACATAAATTTGGTTTAATACAACCACACTTTAAGACTGTGAGGAACTGAAAACTCTACTGAATAACTGAGTTTTAGTTAAATTATGATTCCAGATTTAGCATTGTTGTACAGAGACAGGAGTGCATCATGCTTGTGATCGCTATGATGAGAGGTTTTAAGAAAGGTGCAGGTGTCACATAGAGCGTCCTGATAGGCTGGTAGTTTAGCTCTGAACGATTGAGTTGTTGAGTTGTTAGTGTAAATGTACAAGTGTAGAAAAGTGAATATTCAATGCAGAGGAGGCAGGAAGGTGTTTATGTTGTCTAAGATGAGAGAGAGAGTGGTACATACGGGTATGTTTGGGTGGGCTGAAGAACATTCTTTAAATTTCGGAAAAGACTATTGTAAGCATTTGTAGATATTTTATCAATTTATTTGAGCTGTTAATAGTTGTATAATTAATGTAAAAATAACTCCTTGAGTGATGAAATAAGTGATCACCAATGTTTCCCTGTCTCTTTTAAATAGTTCTCTTTGTTTGGTTCGTACCATACATTTTGTCCTCTCTGGCTCTTTGTTGAAATTAATTCATTGCATTCCAAAAGTTTTTGAGAGCACCTGTGTGACTGAGTCGTGGGAAAAGTTTTCAGTTGCAGGTGGGTATAATTGGGCCTTGATGGGCCTTTTTCTTTGGATTTTCAATATTGCCACTATGTTCGTCACTGAGTCTATAGAGAGTTCAAAGACAAGCACCTCCTATAAACCAGCAATTCTCAATTGCCCATAGGGCTCAAAATGATTAGTTTGTTTTGATGTGTTAGCCCTGCAGCAGACTGGTAACATGTCCAGAGTGTTTTCCTGCTTTTTGCCCAATGCTTAAGGGGAGAAACCACCCCTCCAAAACATAAATAAAAAAGCAGGTACCTGAAATGGATGGATGGATGGATAAAGAATTGATACCCCTAGAAATTCTGAGCTGAAAATGTGTCACTGTGGGGCTTACCAAGATGACACATTACCTTGTAAAATGCTGCAGCGTCAATACTGTTTGAATGCCAAAAATAGGAGTACACCAGGAGAGTCATGACACAAACAATATTCTGAATTACCCCACATGCACCTGTACAAACACAAAGAGAACATCACATGCATAAAGTGGCGGCAGCCGACTAATGTTCTCACCCTCTTTTGAGGGTGAGAACAGCATTCCTGTGCAGGGCTGTCAATACTTTTGGCCTTATTCCAGCACATGGACTTTTCTAGGATCCCAGCAAACTTTCCTATGCCTGAGGAACTATCAGCACGAAGTTTGCAGTACTGATCATTGCCAACAGGTCAAAGCAAAGGCATCTAGACTGTTACCTTTTTGTACAGGATTCACTCAGACTTTAAGTAAGTGTAACAGGTGTGATCTTTTGTTGTGTATGTAAAGACACCACATTCCAGGATTCCCATGTTGAGTTGGTCTATTTTGGTAAAATGAGAGAAATTAAACTTAACTGCACCTCAAACAAAGGAAATTCATCTCTAAAAGAAACAGGACTGTGCAAAAACATTTTGTTAGTAACCTGAGTTCCTCAATGTTCTAGTTTAATTAGAGTAAGCAGCCATCAAATGTACTGCCTGACAACACTCAGGTTACACTGCAAGGCGTGTAAGTCGTGTCAGTCACATTCTCAGCAATGTGAAGACTTCTTTTTATTGTGTATTCTGTAATGTGTGTGTATGACTCATTTGGCCAGATTTAAAAAAGGAAATGTATTTTTTTATTACAGGTTCCAGGTTAACCAGCAGCTCAAGTTGCTGCTTCTTTGTTGGAAATACTTTTTCTGAAGTAAACAAAATATATTGCACAATACTTGTTGATATGCGTGTGTCATCAAGAATAATATCATCATGTTCAGAGCGGTAAAAGCTGGGCTGAAAAAGTGATTTCAAATGAAGTCTCGTAGAAATTGTGCAATGTTAGGAAAGCATGACAAAAAGTTCTTTGATTTACAGTTTAGTGTGTATGTATTTTTATTGAACAAAATTCAACATACTGTAATTAATAAGAGAATAAAAGTATACCAAATGTTAAACAGGTTACAACATAACAGCAGTTATCATTAAATATTTTTTATAAGAAAGTTTAATTTAAAAAGTGTCTTATTCCATGTTTCAAAAAACAAACTTTTAATCAACACAATCATGAATTATAGATAAATAGAGACAAGGATAGCAATGTTTCCCTGAGCTTGGTTATAAAACTATGAAGCATTTCTGGATCCGCTGCATTGTCAACAACTTACTGATGATACCCTGTAAAAACAATATGGTTGTATAAATATCACATGGCATAATCAGTGCCAGTGGCTGTCAGTCATGTCAAACTATGAACATCTGTCCTGCCTTAGCTTGCATACTTTCATAGAACTTCCTGTTGTAATGTTAACACCCAACTTACCTGATTAAACTTAAAAATACATGATGTTTTCCCCTGTCTCTAAAGCCTATTTCTCAGTCCCCCCATCTAGTGACATTTTGTCCCTGTTTGTTTAATTCATACAAAAACCAAAATGTAAAAAATGCCAAGTTGCTGTTTTACAGGTGGTTAAGTGCCTGACTGTTTCTTGCCCATATTTCTTTATGCGCAATCTTAGCTATCAGCAGCTGGCTGACAGACAGAAATGAGAGAGGTATCGATCTTCTCATCTTCTCATAACTCTTGGCAAGGAGAAGCATATTTCCCATAATGTTAAACTATCACTTTAAGCTGCTTTTAAAAGTATTAATTCAGAGACTAGCTGGTTGACTTTTTGATCCTCACAATCAGGCTGCTCTTCCTGTGATTGTGACTTACCTGACTGACTTAGCATAACTTAATTGTGAGAAACCTAACTCAGAATTATGAGGGAGATGAGAATTTTTCTCACAGTTACAAGATCAAATATCTTGTAATTTTGAGAAAAGAATATTTTGATTTTGAGTGATAAGTGATCAAAGTGAGTCAAAATGGTGTTCATTTCAGACCCGTTCACTGGTTGGTGTTGCTCGGAAAGCCCTTGGATCTAAGTTGATTTTATGCCAGCTGCTGATACTAGCAACAGTTCAAAAGGAAATAAACTTGGCCCAATTAATAGTGTTTGCTGGAAAATGATCTACAGTGCCCAGGCATAGACTGGTAGAACAATCTGAAGTAGATCAAAAGGGGCTTTGTGTGAGTGCCGAAACCATTTGAATGACTTAAAGGGATAATCCACAGATATGTTGTGAGCAATTTCATGTAGGAACTATATTCTTTCTACCAATTGTTCGTATATGAAACTGCTCACAATAAGGTCTGTAGATTATTTTGAGTGACCGTGTCATGATTTCTGGAAAGAGAGATTGCTGTTGAGTTTTTCAAATGTAAGCCAAGTGCCATATAGTCCCATTATATTCAAGAAAGGCAAACAGATGGCCGATATCTCCAAAACTCGGCAACTCTCACCAAAACAATCTAGATGGGTAAATAATACTACCGGTAAGAGTATGAATGGAGATGTATTTTTGATTTTGGGGTGAACTGTCCCTTTAAGATGCCTGAGCAATAATGACATATTGAAAACACACCTACATTTCTCAGCCATCAATGACAATGCCTTAGAGTAAGGAGCAGTACAAACTAATCAAACCATAGTCAAAATTGCTTGTTTTTCTTCATTTCACTTTCTTATCATTATATCTTTGAAACATAATATGAAATTAAATCTCATAACAACATATATCTTATAGTTTACTTATAATAATGGGATACTTTTTTGAGAAATATTGGTGTGTTTTCCCAGAATAATAGGAAGGTGTTCTCAGAAATATGTAAAAGAATCTTGTAAACATTTTATTAGAATTACAAGTTGCTTAGTTACTCATGAAATATGGAAACCATAATTAACTCATTTTGTATTTGTTTTTATTTTACACATGCTTTGGCAATGTTAACATCTGTTTCCCATGTCAATAAAGCCCAATTGAATTGATTTGAATTGAAGTGAATTAAAAGAAAACTTAGATTTGTTTCCTCTGCCAGGTTTTTATATTGATTGATGAATGTGATTTTTCCCACATTCCCACAAACACCTGAACACAAAACGGTCCCTTCTCTTAACTGCATTGCCACTCAGTGATCAAACTTTACAAAATTGAGAAGACATTCTGTTCACTGTGATAGAGTATCTATCTCAACCAAGATCCAGGTCTCTGTAAGGATTTTATACTACTCTGAAAGGTGGTTAAACTGGGTGGCACTGAAAGTGCTTTTTTTTTTTTTTTTTTTGCTGCTGCTGCTGCTGCTGCTGGCAGGATTTAAAAAATGCGGTTTAATAATTGCACTGAGACTTTGACTCACTGGCAGATGGTTCAGATCATAAAGGAGCCCTATTCCCAATATATTTCCTATTGGAACATTTTTCATTAGTACCAGCAGATAGCAGTAAAGCTCCAGTCAAACAAGAGCACTACAGTACTGTGTGTCCAAGTACAGATATGTGCTGTGGCATGTCTGTGGATTATAACCAAATCATTCCGAGGCTGATCTGTATATGTTTCAATATGCAGCAGCTCTTACAATCAGGATATGCTAACCATGCAGCTGACAGTGGAATTTCCCTTTCATGTTAGACTACTCCACATAGGTAACACGACATAGTCATTACTAACAAATGTTATGAAAAAAATCCATGGCAAAAATATTTCACTTACCTGTACATTGTGGGGGTTGATCACTCCATCGATTTCCCTCACAAACTATTGCAGTGGCACCCTTTAACTTGAAACCATGGTAACAGGAGTACAGAGCGACCAGTTTGCCAGATGTGGAGGACAAAATAAAATCCCCATTCTTTATCTTTCTTGGAGTTCCACACTGTTCTAAGCCTGGAACTGAGTGATAACAGTTTTTCATGTTAATGTGTAGTGGAACAATAAAATTCAAGGAATGTGTTTGATTTTTCAAATATTAGGACTAGGACTGAAGCCCGACAGTCTCTAAAGCCCACCTCGGCTCTTCTCCTCTCTCCAAGCTTCCAAATTCATTGATGGTATATGATCACAAGAGATGTAATCAGAGGGGTATTTCCTGAACCTGAAAGAATCAGGAAGGACTTCCCTTATGTCGCTGTTGTCACAGATGATCCGAGACAGAGAACCTTTTAAAAGCTCAGCCTTCTGTTGCTGGGTGAACACACCTTCAGCCTCCCACCAAAACCTGAAAAATAAAAACGGTTGGTCTCTCTATTTAAAATCAGACATTTCAATAAATAAATAAAGTCCTTAAAGGTAGACCAAGAAACTGACTTTTTGATCTCAGAAGTCATGTGCCATTGTGGCCCAAGTTGTGGTACATAATATTGATACATAGCATTTTTTAACTTAAGCAAATATCAATGTACCTGTCGCCATCACGAAGCGCCTTCATCTGCTTTCCAATCAGGCAAGCAAAGAGGGGACCAGTTCTTGAGCCCGGCAACAAGTTTTCAACAAGCCCTCCAAGCCATACATCGATATTGTCAGGATGTTTGTATATTTTTAATATCTTCTCAGCAACCTTGAAGTCTTTCACAATCTCTTTGAAATCATCCAGTGTTTTAATGCACTTCAGTCCACAGAATGCTCTCCAATCATTGTATCCTGAAAAGTAATTTCAGCACAGTATAATTTAATAGTGAGTATATTAATATGCATTTTGCTTTTTTGTCGAGAGTTAGATGAGAAGATTAATACCACTCTCATGTCTGTACAATAAATCTGGAGCTAAGGAAGAGCCATGAGAGGGTCAGCTTAGCTGAGCTGGTAACAGGGGAAATCAGCCTACCACCTACTAGAACCTCTAAAGCGAACAGACATGAGCGTGGTATTGATCTTCTTCTGTAACTCTCAGAAAGAACGTGAACACACATGGAACAATTCTTTTAAATCAATGTTAATAGCTTAAAATGGTTAATAATAAGCACACACAGCCATTTGTTAGCAACCGCCTTTTTTAAGACACATCACGTGGGGTATTTACTGACATATTTTTGTGTCATAGAACAAATCGTGAAAATCTCTTAAGCTTGCGTCAACCACAGACCTTATTTCGAGCATCTAACCAAAAACCCATTCAAAAAACCCTCTGACTTCGAGACGAGGGAACTGGAAGTGCAAAAATGCTAACTAATTTCCAGGTTTTAGAACTCATTCCTGCAGCACTCTATAGTTGAACCTTTTTTGTGGACTTTCTGCCCTTGAATGTGAAAAAAATCATATCAAGCTCTCTAGCTGTTTGTAATCCAGTTTAGTTTGGTGTCTTATGACCTTTGAGCTCCAAGAATATCTACAGGGTTGGTATAAAAGAACCAGAAAGCAGCAAACTACAGAAACAAGCTGCTGATAGGACTGGACGTTGTCTAGTCAAGTTAGTGAGTAATACCTGTAGACGTCACCTTGTTTCTGGATGGTCTGACAGAAATGGTTTGTTATTGGAAACTTTATACTGATATAACATGCTTATCTGATTTGCATTGACTCTAAGCCCAGCACTTACCGGGAAGAGCGTGATCTCGTCCCCTCTGCAGGTTCAGTGAAGCCAGGTCCATGTGCTGCCGCACGTTAAGGACGACCAGCCTCTCTGTTAGCTCTTCTGTCAACAGCATGTTTGCGCTAACAGCTTGTGCTTCAGTTCCAATTATACCTCTCAGGACTGGATCAATTCCACCTAGACACAAAAACAGTATTGTTTTTTGTTTTTTTTATAGTCAGTACACAGTAAGATAGTTTTCTCACTTTTTCACATAAGAAGATAATACATTTCCTGTTAACTTAATTTAATTTTTGAACAATTTGGACTTAAAAACTAAGAGATCATGTGACATGATGTTACACAACTGCAAACAGCATGCTCATTTTTAACCTGTCCACCCTGCCTGTAATCCCTTATCCCAAACAGACAAGAAAAACAGAATATACTGTGTATGGCTGGTGAGTACAGTTTTTTTCTGAATGGTATGCTTTCTTTATGCTGTTGAGAAAACAGGTTTGTATATCACTCTTAAGCTTGGATTTGCTGCTTCCCCTGGGCTCACTGGTGTCCAAACAATTTCATTTGAGCAAACAGGATGAGTGGACTGTTGGGGATGAATACACTGTTTATCATAACAACACATAGTTTCATAAAAGCAATACACTTGTGCTCTGTGGTAAGACTGCTGGACACATCCTTCTGTAACACTGCAGCAAGGTAAAAATTTCAGCCACTGGAGGTCAGCAAAAAAACTAGTGTCGATGTTTAAGGTAGGGTAATCTATTTAAATGTGAACTTAACAGTAGCTGTGTTTACATGGACCCTAATATTCCACTAATAATCAGAATAGTAGCCCAATCAAGAAATTTTCTTGGGTTGAGAGGGGTGGTGTAAACCTTTGACAATCCGTTCAATAAAAAAGGAAAATGATGCGCCTAATAATCATGTAAACACTTAATCCGATCGTTTCTCTCTACGTCCGTGTTTCCTGAATCTCTAAACCTACTACAGCAGGAGGTGAGTGCAAAGTTAGCATGACCCATAAACAGAATGGTCACAGTAATGAGAATAAGAGCCAGGTTGATAAATGTGCTTTTCATTTGTTAGCTATAAGTGCACCTTTAACAGTGCATCTGACAGATAAAGTATTATATTATACATAAGTATGTAATAAGTAATAAATAAGTAATGTACTGATAATTAATGGAAAAAGTCTCTGCAGTGTGTTAGATGGATTATTGCACCTTCTGCAATGAGTCGCCTGGGACTAGGAGCACACTGTATATGTCATGTACCAGTATGACATACTGATGCAGACTTTCATACTCTATAGATACGAGTCACTTGAATTGCATGATAATAATTATTACATTAACAGACAGATATTCAATGCTGAAGCACTGAAACAGTTTTTTTTCGTTCCCTCCACTCTTTTTACGGTGTGTTTAGTGTGCTTGCAGGATACGTTATTAGTTCCAACAGGCAGCTTCATGAGAGTGTACTGACCTTCTTTGACTATTCTCCACGGACTGAAGAAAGTGTTGTGCAGTCTCAAGTGGGGGAAGTGCTCATGTTCCTGGAAGCTCTCATTCAGTCTCCTGAGGATCGGAGAGATGGTAGCGTGGCCGAACCTGAATGCAGCGGTGGCAAAAACATTGGAGGCTGAGGGGTCCGTAGTTGGATCATATCCTCCATAGGGGCCAATGTAATGTTCAAAAGACTCCGGGCCAATAATTTTTGGAACATAATCTCGCATGGTTATGATCTGGGAGTCAAGAAGGGGGGGGGGGAATCTCTTAGATAGTCATGAAAGAAAATCTCAAATATAAGGATTGTGTGCATCAAATGCATGCTATGAAGCCACGAGAGTTTGAATAAGAACACAACTTAACAAGTTACTACAACATATCCCACTTGGAAATTATTAACAATATCCAGTGAATGTGTGCGCATACAGCTAAAAGGGATCCCCATGGGATTTCCAGTGAGGTGAGTATTTCTGCAATATCCCGAGCTTGGACATAGGATTGCACATTTGTTCCCTCACAGTTCACCGCAGAGAATCCCATCTGTCCTCATCACTATTTATAAAGGCCTCAGTTCACCCCCTGCATCTTAACACATATCACATAAATGCATATGCACGCATGCTCGGGCACAGATGCGAACCTACACACATCACATTTGGTGTCATGTAGTTTTCAATGCAAAATGGAGCATTGGAACCAGGCACAGATAACTTTTTTGTTGCTTTGATGATACTAATGAAACAGCATCTGCCTTTAAAGTAAAGATAGTCTGTTTAAAATAAACTTGTTAAAGCTAGAATGGCATAGACGGGATAACTTAACTTCATTAGTTGAATTGACTCACTGAATAGCAAGAGTCTCGGGCTGCAGTCTGACTGAAAAGCGGTTGAGTTGAGTGCAGACTTAAACTCCTAGACTAATACAGTTAAAAACAGTCCCAACTGGAAACCTACCTGCAAAGAGAAATTAAAATATAGTGTTCCAATGTGTTTATTATGTATTAGTGACATGCAAGCAGCATTCTGCACAAACTGAAGCCGAGCCACAACATGTCAACTGTGACAAGAAAACACAGCTTAGGCTGACTCAGTTCTAAGCCAGCGTCCTGGAGATAATCCTGGTCCCATTTGAGGAGCACTCACCAGACTGCACTGTCAGTCTTTCTGAGATGAGCAGTCTTTCTCTTCATCCATGCAGTGGTGGAAAGTAACTAAGTACATTTACTCAAATACTTTACTTAAGCACAATTTTTAAGTACTTTTACTTTACTTGAGTATTTTAATTTTCTCTTCTACTAAATTTCAGCTGGAAATATTGTATGTTTTACTCCACTACATTTACCTGACAACTATAGTTACTAGTTACTTTTTAGATTAATATTTTACATTAAAAAAAACTTGTTAAACCTGCACTAATACTTATTGCATTGCATAAAGATTAACCAGTGTTTTTTGTGACCCCTTACAAAAATGTCATGTCTATTGGCTCATTGCCACATGAGTTGTTTCCCCTCTGGCCAAAGAGGTAAAATGTTCTATATTTCACAAAAAATACAAAAATTAGAGAAAAGTCCAAAATATCAATACAAATTTGTGTGGTTGAACTTTTTTCTTGTTTCCTACCTCAGTGATCATCTTTGTGACACAGCTTTATCTTGTGACCCTGTGGACAGGGCCTAACCCCTAGGCTGGGAACCACAGGATTAAACTGCCTAACTGCATATAAAGTAGGAAAAACTAGCTCCACCTGAAGCAGCTACAAAACTTAAATGCTGCATCAGTAAGAATCTATATAGTAATATAATAACAATATATGAAATATATCAGTTTCAGGGGCCATTGTTCTGCATAATAAGTATCTTTAATTTTAAACTTTAAATACATAATGCTGATGTGTATTTTTACTTAAGTAAAATGTTGAATCCAAGACTTTTACTTGTAATGGAGCATTTTTAGATTGTTGTCTCTGTACTTTTAAGTAAAGGATCTGAATACTTCTTCCACCACTGCATCCATGTAATATTTATCTGCATGACGCATCCATATACTAGGCTTAACGGACCATACCTACAGTATATGTGCATATTTTTGCCAATTGACTACAAAATCACATATACTGTAGTTTTTTATTTCTGGTAACCATTAATATAAAGCATAGTGGAAGTCTTTTAGAGTGATTCTGACCTTCCTTCTGGTTTCTACTCATTTTAGCTACAATATAAAAATATACTTGAGACTTATAGTTACAAGCCAGGACTATTTGATGATTTGATGATCAGCTGTCAAATAGCAAACCATCTAAAGGGGCACTCCACCAATTTTACACATGAATTCAGTTTACACGTCATAAGGGTGGCTACTCAGCCTGTGAGAACGTTTGAATAATGTCTTCTTTGGCTCTGGAGGCGCTTTCTAGAGTCTGTAAAAATAACCCTGATTATGTCATCAGCGCTATCTCAGTTTCGGCTTGAGAATACAAATTTATAACATCAAGCCTGTCTAAAAAACAACTGGTGTGGAGTTTGAAAGATGTGGGTATTTATTAGGAAGAGAGGGTCTAATGAAAGCCACTATCCAGTTGCATTATAGGAAGTGTAGGATCTAGTGTTTTGGGGGGGCGTGACAAATACTAGGGGCTAAAAGTCAGGATAATTCAACCTCTGCTGCTTCAATTTTGAGCATTATCTTTTTTTATTTGTTTTCACAAGCCCCCCAACTTAATGGAAGTGCAGTACTGAATTGCTGGAGTACCCCTTTAATGTAAGAAAAATGCAAATTCACATTGTCCTTTTCACAGAGTCCATATTTGCTTATTGTTTATCTGACAGCTTAGCTCATGAACGCAATGCTCTTCAGCAGCCGAGTCTCTCAGTTCATGAACTGAAACACTCCAAACTGGTCTGGCCCTTTAAACCCTTAAAGCTAGGGTAGGTAATGTATTTCAGAAGCATTTTTTTGTTATATTTGTTGAAATTCTCTTTAAATCCTGACAGCAATCAATAAATCAAATGCTCTGAAAAAAAAATCCAGCATCTGTGGCTGTTGCAGGCCTGTAATAAGCCTACCTTCCTGTCTGTCTAACACCATGCACCCATTGTGCATGGAAATGTGTTTTAGGGGAGTGGCTTTAGAGGGAGGCCTGAAGGGGGGAGGGGGGATTTTTGCGCTTGGATACTTTCTAAAATCCAGCTGTCTCTTGCTAGTTTCTCCAATGTTACCTACCCTAGCTTTAAAGCTTTTTACAATAATCCTCCTGCTATGTCCTGACCACTTAAAAACCAAATAGAACATAATTATATCGTCCCTTTACGCTACATACTGGATAAGCAATAGCCTTGACAACTGTGTACTACGATTGAGATGTGAGTCAGAATGAAACCAGAATGAAACCAGATGTTGTTAGTTGATCATTTTTGTTTCCTGTTTCCAAATAATGGGCTTTCATTCTGTATTGAAATGGCTTCTGACCTTTCCATTTGTTTTCTGCAAGCCCCCCTCCCCCCGCGATTAGATTGTAAGATTTTTTAGAAATTTGTTTTGTAGTACGAGCAAAGGGGAAGGGACGATCAACCAATACATTCTTGCAACAAAAGTTTGGCATCTGATATAGACATGCATTTAAAGTTGTTTGACAAACACAGTAACAAATTCCATAAGCAGGTACACATCCACCTCATAGCACCAGCCTTAAAACACTTTTAACGTTTAATTTCCTGCCTAATTGCACACTACCCTTGGCCTGGAAATGGGTTTTGTTAGTAATTACTGCCATAGCTCATATTTTAATGCATTAAAGTAGTGCTTTTACAGTGACTTGTCAAGAATAATGCTGTATGAAAACAGCATCCTATATTACCTTCGACCTGTCTAAGCTTGTTAGCTGGGAACAGCTGCCTGAGGATTTAAATGGGGGGGCTTGGTGAGAGCTGTTGGGATTCAACCATATGGACCGACAATCCACAACAATGAGCTGAAAGCTGCTGAGAGCTGCAAAGGGCTGCAGAGTTGGATGCTTTTTTTCTCAGGTGTGATTGGATAACTAGCAAACTTTTCAGAATACAGCCAGACATTTCAACATTAATATTAAGATATTATACAGTAACACAACTATGTTACATTACATTATGTCTTAACCATCTAATATTTTGTTGGGTTTATGGATCAACAGTAGTGGGGGTTTTGTTATTGCTATGCATAACATGAGGTGGCTTTCTGCTTTGAACAGAGTGATTACACCACAATGAAAATGTTTCTGACTGAATTATCTCTGACCAAGTTTTCTGACTGACTGTACAATGTGAAGTTTAAAACTAACCTTGCAACCACAAGTGCTTCAGCTTCAAAACTCATCCACCACAGCTCGCACCTTTGCCTTCTAAAGTTTGATTTAAAATAGAGTTGTTCAGTGGAGATCTTTGGGCGAGTAAGCTATCAACAGTTGAATTTGTGAATGCCCGATTTATCTATCCCGACTTCGGACACCGAAAGCACCCACCATAAATGGTGGTTAGATTATAATAGTCAGGCTGTAATCATAGCAGTCAAAGCTGTAAAAGGAAATGCATAAGAGCAGAACGCAGATGGAAGAAATCAGATCTATAGGTCCATTTTGTGGCTATGAAAGAGTTATTACTCCTTTATAATAGGATGGTGAAAGATGCAAGAACATGCCATTTCTCTGCACTTATTTCTGCCCATCAGCACAACCCCAGATTCCTATTTAAGACTGTGGATCAGTTAGTCAACCCTGCCTCTCCTTGTGCACCTGCTGATTGTGATGCTAATTGTGAAAAGTTTCTTTTGCACTTTGCTGGAAAGGTGGAGTTAATAAAATCTGGTACTACCCCCAATCCTGCCTTTTTAGATATGGATCACCCGCTCAGGGATTCTTTGAGCAAATTTTCTGCTGTTACTCTGCCTGAACTCACAGACATCATGTCTCTTATGAGAGTATCCTCCAGCCCTCTGGACAAAATCCCAACTAGGTTTTTATTGGAAGTTAGGAATTGTATTGCACCCCATTTGCTATCTATTTTGAACAGCTCACTGTCTACTTTAGACCTTTAGATCCCTTATGAACCTTTACATAGTTTGAGATCTTCTGGCAGCGGTCCAGAATGAAAACTAAGGGGGACAGAGCTTTTGCCATCAGGGCCCAGAGACTCTGGAACGACCTGCCTGAAGAAATTAGGTTGTCGGAGTGAGTGTCTTCTTCTAAGTCTCTTCTCAAAACGCACTTTTATCAGAAAGCATATCCTGATTTTATCTGAGCTGTCTGTTTATTTTATTGGTTTTTATGTATTTTATCATTCACTGTGGTATTTTATTTCTCTCTGTAAAGCACTTTGTACCTTGTTTGGATAAGTGCTCTATAAATAAAGTTTATTATTACTATTATTGTTATAAATGGTGGTTTAGCTTATAGTGTGACCACCATGTATCATGGAATGCCAAGTTAGTTTCATTGATTAATGAGCAGAGCTGCAGATGGAATTAAATTTTGCATAGTTTTGACACTGTTTTTGGCACATAGCTGTATATACGTACATCAAAGCTAAAACTATAATATAATTTCATATTATCACTTCTATTTAAAAATGCACGTACTTGTCCCAAAAGACATATCAAGAAGTGCATCAGATGCCTGCAAAAATAATGCCTGGTGTGCCTGTAGTTTAATCCTAGCACAAGACATATCTTTGAAAGTAGAAATAATCAAAACAAATTCAAGATACCACATGGCTAGTTTCCAAATTATAACATTCTGTTGCTTCTTTAAGTTAGCCTGTTGTTCTAAGTGCTTAAATCAACAAAACTAATTGAGCTAACTTGTCCAAAGCTGTAAATCAAATACTAAGGCTAAAGGCAAGACTGTTTACTGTGTTATGCTCATTATATCATCTCATCTTGGAATTTGCTTTACTGGATTAGTCACTTTTATATAACACTGAAGTTAAGTCCACACAAGCTAATAAATATTCTTTAGTGTTTGAGTTAGTCTTTCCTGTGTACAGTAATATTACATGCTAGAACAATGAACTTTGCATATAAATGGCATGCATGGCCACAAGGGGAATGTTACATAGCTGACCCTGACCAATACCAACTGACTGGAGGAGGAAAGCTAAGAAATAAAATTTCCCTTTAACATCAGTAGTGTAACACAGTGGAAGATCTCTATGTTGCTGATGCTGTAGGTGTTTGCAAAGGATCTCTGACACAGACACTGTAGCATGAGCTGTCTTTTTGAACAAGTCTGAAGTGTATTTATTGACTATTTACTTTTCTTTACTAGGCTTAGAGTGGAGCTACCTTGTCTGTACTAATCATCCAATGGTAGCTGGGCAATAAAGTACTTACTTTTTGTTAAATTCTATATTCTTCCATGAATGACTCTTGAGAAACAAAAACAGGGAGCTTTAGTACTTCTTTAATTCTTCATCTCAGCTTTGAGATTTTTTTTTTTTATGAAAAAAATCGATAACGTTGCAGTCTGCCAGTTTGCAGGCTGCTAAGACCAGATAGGGCCTTACATTTCACTCCATTTCCAATATAGGGATTTTCCAAGCTGGTCATGGTTATAGCTACAGTATGTAAATCCTCTACCTGCCTTTTTATACTTCATCCTCACAAATGATTTAAAGAACCCCTCCACCTTAGACCCATCTCTTCTTAATATTGTAAATCTCTTGAGTCACCTGAAAATACCAGTTGTTAATCCACTGCTGTGGTCAAATGTCAGCCCCCAAAGTCTGAAAGATTACAGACTTATTTTCCTTCAGCTCAAATATGCTTTAGAAACTTTACAGCCCAGCAGCAGGGTCACTGGTCCCCTTCACTAGAAACAATAAATCATTTCTATTAAAACAATTCATGTTCCTTATTTTTCATGTAGAATGTATGCACCCAACATTTTCTTCACCATTAATAATGCTCCCAGCCTACAGCTAATAAAATAGCAGCTATCAGCACTCAGTCTAATCAGTCATTGCTGCATAAGCTGCCTCCCGTCCATCGCTACCAAGAGGCTACAAAAAAAAGTAACAGCAGTAACAAAACCTCACATTCTACATTAGACAGACAATAGTAAGAGGACAGAGAAATCCATGTTTGTGCTAACTGGTATTAAGCGTGAGTGTTTTGCGACAGTTTATATGATGAAGGCTTATGACTGCTATGAAGACCCTTATGTCATCCTAGCACAAAGTGTCTAGGGTTTGCTCTCAGCAAAGCAGAGCAACATTAGCTGCACACTGGTTCAAACAGATATTAGCTAATCAAAGGAGACAGCCTTGTATCACCAAACGGCGTATGATATCACCTTTTAAGTTGGTATGGCGAACTTGTCATTATCATTTATTTTACCCAGGAGACCGCTGTTCAACCAAAAGTCAACACTGACTTATTTTAACTTACTTACATAAGTTAACTTATGTAATGTATTTAACTTGCATCACATACGTACATAACTTAACTGACATAACTAACCATGATCGATTCCTAAACCAAACCAAGTAGTTTTGGTGCCTAAACCTAACTAGTTGGCTGGTGGATTACAAGGTCCATTTAATGGCTGCTTTGGAGTTTTTGATCATATATGATCTTGCTCAGCAGATGCCCAGTTGTCATGGATTAGTAGGTGTTTAAATTTTCAACATTAACATTTTCAAACAGAAGCTCTTGCAAAATGGCAGAAAGTAACTGAGATAAAGATGCTGTTCTGAATTTTGAATGGTAATATAATGTTTTGGTGAATTAAAAACGAGGTAACCAGCTTTGTGAATTCAACACACATCAGAACATTCATTTTCCAGAGCTTTACTGTACTTCTATCATTGTGGTGCAGTTTATGCAAGAATTATTTTTTCATCTCTGTAAAAGCTCCAAGGTTTGTGAACACTGTAATGACCCTTAGTCACAATTCACATCATAATAGAAATAATCTCTTTTCTTGTACAACAACTTGAAAACAACACTCCTCTCTACATCTTTCATGTCAGTTTGCACTTCTTTAATAACATGTAATTGCAACATGCTCGCATTCCTGACATCTGCAGATTATAAAATCACCATGCTCATAAATGCTAGATTAGTTTGTTTCCCCTCAGTCATCATTTGAGTTTCTCAATAGAAACTTTATAGCAGTGAATCACATTGGCCTTTATTTTCATCATACAGCTGTGTCTCCTACTTTCACCAACAGTATCTACTGTACTATACAGTAACAGATTTTAGGGTACAAAATGTCCATAATCTGCATTACAGAATTTATCCACATCCCTTTGAATCTCTCAAAATTTCTTGTTCTTGAAGGACCTCATGCCAACCAAAGTAAAAAGTCCATTTGATTTCTCCTTGTTCTCTGCTTTCTTATCAGAAAAATTGCATTATTGCAGCACAGTGACAACAGACTGTAGAAAAAACATGGAGTGACAACTGCAATGTCACGCAAAGGGACGTTCTTCCACCGACCACTGATGTCAGTGAGTGAGAGCCCAAAATGTATGAGTTCCCTGTTTAAAAGCATTAAGAGCACTCACCTCACACCTGAAGAACTGAATGAGAGTAAAGGCTGTTTTGCAAAAATGTATTTTTTGCACTTAATTGGAGACCTCTGTGGGGTTCAAACATGGATGATTATTTGATATTAGAAATGTTAACACTTTGCTTCAGCAATAAAAGGTCACACTCATTTATGTTTTTGGCATGGGGGAAGAAACAGAGAAGCAGTGGCTACTCCGCAAGGCAGAAAAAACAACTCCGTCCAAAGTTTTATATATAAATATCTCCATGTATTGTCTTCCAGAAATGTAAAAACAACAATTTGTGGTTTTACAGGGAGTTACATGCTGGAACTATTTTTTAGCTGGCGCAGTGGCTTCCTGGAGCCTGATGTGATGTTGTCAGGCAACCAGCGGAGAGTCTAAAACCACAACGTTTAGTTTGTTTACATTTTGGGTTTTGTAATCAAACAAGATGAAATGTGTTAATTAGTCAAATTTAGAGATGCTGATAGGCTATTTGGCATAGTGAAACAGTTTTAGTTACTAGTCACATACCTGGTGCAGAGCTCCAATAATCTTTCGAGTTTCTTGGTATATAGTCTCCGGGCTCCAGTGACCATTCATGTGTTTCAATGCCTCTGCAATTCGATTATGTTCTCTAAGCCACAGTGTATGCAAAGAGGTCAGAGCCAAACCCTCATTGACCCGACTGTCTCCAGCACTGAAACACTCCACTCTCTCCCCGTGCGGATCCTGTAGGCAGGCTGACGGCAGAGTGGCTACGAATGGAAGGTAGGGTCTTCCTTTGGGATCCTTGAATTGGTCATTGACAGCAAGTTTCCCATTAAGGCCAGAGAGGTCACGGAGGAAGCTCTCCAGTTTTGGAGTGTGGCCATACACAACCTGAGCATCCATGAATGATGTGATGGCATTCATCTGTTGTCGCTGCAGAGCTTGTGCAATATCAGACGCAAAATTGATGAAACAGGCTGGTATGGAGCGATAAAAAGGCATGCAGTCTTGTGCACCAGAGATAATATCGCCTGTCTGTAGAGAAGACAACATTATTTATTACAAGCTGCTGCAATAGCATCTTCATCTATCTATCAAAAGTACTCGCTTTTGTGATAATGGAATTTTAAAAGAATAGTTTGACATTTTGGGAAATACACTTTTATACAGTACATACATTTTATACAGTGAATTCCTGGAGTCTCTGCTGGTGGCATGGGATGTCAGGAAGTCCAGGAAGTTTTTATGCTAACCTAAGCTAACTAACGGACATGAGAGTGGTATTGATCTTCTCATCTAACTCTTGACAAGAAAGCAAATAAGCGTACTTTCCAAAATGTGGAACTATTCCTTTAAAATACAGCAGGATACGGTACAGGTAAGCAAAGTTTACAAAGACTGTTCAGACTAGTTTACCTCAATGGGAAAGCATGGATGCATGTTTTCACATGTGTTCAGACAGTCCACGCCAGTCCAAAAAGCAGCACTGCCGGTGCTTTGAGGGGTAAAGCTTATGTCATGGTCAATGTACTGGCCCCACTCCACCAGCAGGTGCGAATACACATCATCTTTCCATTTAGAAGAGCTCCTCAGTATTTCCTTGCTAACTTCCCTTGGCTGTTGACACAGAAGGGTTAGTTATTTTGGATGACAGTGAGTACTGCCTTTTAAAAATGTGCAATTTAATTTTCCCCCATCTCTGCAGTGACTTGTCATTTATCAGTCAGTGTGTTTATTATCTCATCATTAACAGAAATGAACATATCATGTGGGGAAGGCCTATCATTCTATCGTGTCCCAGTGAGGGGTTATGATGGATGATAGCTTTCTTGTTTGTGTGAACTAGTTCATTGTTTTAATCATTAAGTTATGTTATAAATAGATAAATGGCTTAAGCTCAGCAAAGGGGCTGACATATGTTCTGGCAAGCTTCTTTTCTTTTATAATTTCTCCAACAAAAAGGACTTTAGCAACTGATTGAAAATGAGTTATGCAATACATTAAGTATCCAAGATATTATTTACTTGATCCCTTTTTAAAAGAAATGGAATAGTCAGGATCAAAGATTACTAATTATTTTAAAACACTTGACTAAATGATAGCTCTTATATATGGAGGTAAACTGCAGGCTGGATACAACTAATGTATATTTGATGAGTTCTTCCACTAAAAGACCTCACTGTGTGTAATGAGTGCATAAATTAAAACTGAAATTCAATGCAAATATCAGTTGCATCTGCTGTTTGAAAGCAATAATGTTTATCCACATGACTGGAAACCAACTTCAAGCTATTTCAAGCTATGCAAATAGCCACAATATTCAAATGCAACTGTAATCTGTGTCATCTCACACACACTTCTGCTGTTCCTAAATTGCTGTGGACTTTATCTGCTGTAAAACAGGTTAGAAAAATAAATGGAAAGCTACATTAACTTGGGTTTGCAGGGTGAGCTCGCTTCATTTCTAATTTCTCCACCAAGACTTTTGTGTCTGTCAGACCAGCATTTTGTAGATTACCGGGGGAAGCTGGAATCCATTATGGAGCCGTCCTCGGTTCCAACCCTTGGGTTCTCTCTTTCCGTCTTCGTATTCAGCTGGAAGCCATCTGACCAAGGGAGTGTTGGCTGCTCCCCAGAGAGGATTTTGCCTGACAAAAAGAATCATGAAGCGTGTCCAAAAATACTGCAGTGCAAAACAGTATATATCATCACTGAATGCAACATTATTTGTTTCCATCCAAAAGGTCATCAAGAGTTTAAAATACTACATTTTTACCAACGTCAAATTAATATCAATTACCTATGCAAGGTTAGCTACTTGAGGGGTTTTCTAAATATTTTGATGCTCTCTATCACTGACTGATACAATAGTGATTAAAGGTGTAGTCAGTTCATGAACATGTTTATTTGCTGTTATGAACGTTTGAGGGGGTCCTTCTTCATTGGGAAAAACCATATGCTATACAGTGACTGAAGTGGGGGGTTTTCAGGCCATCATTGCTGTTGCAGAAGCACCAACAGTGATTGACTGAAATAAATATAACAAAGAAGAAGCCACAGTCTGCATTAAAAGAGTACTCCACCGATTTGTCAGTGCACTCATAACATTGTCGGACTCACGATGGACAGTTTAGAAAAATAGGGTCAAAATCGCTGCGCAGAACCAGAGATATTGTTGTTTTTTTTATTCTTTCTTGTCAAAACCTGGCGCCTGCATCACTCACAATGCAACCCAACCACTGACTGTTTAGTTGGAGATTCGGGTGTGTTATGCTAGTAGCAGCTAATGTAGCCTCGAGTTGCTAGCCTCACGCTGAGAGACCTCACTTCTTTTTAACTTCACACCCCCGGATTCTTTTTCATTTTCAAACTAGTAGTCTTCAGTCCCAATCAACGCTGACTCAAGTGACATCATTTGAGGCAATTTATCAGATGGCGTTCCCCTTAAATTGTCATTATGAACGACAGTAAATTGGGCCAGCACCTATATTGGGAGCAAGACTCCAAAGCAATGGCACTTACTATCAAAGTTGTCATCAGAGTGGTAAAACAGTCTATGACTATGGTAAACACAAGTCTGTCTTAAGAAATGTTTTAATACTGCACAGAAATTATAGGAAGGACGTCAGGGTGGACAGTGGATGTACAAAGCGCAGGACACAGGAAACCAGGTTTCACATCCTGAGTCCTATGTGTTGTGTTAGGTTTAGGCAACAAAAGCATTTTGGTTAAGATTAGGAAAAAAAATTGGTTCATTTTCAATGAAGTTAACACGATCACAACAATGATCTTTCCCTAACCTTAACGTGCAGTTGCTAAGAGCAGATATTATAGGAAAGCAAATGAGATGCACTGTCAGTGAGCGTAAGCTCAGTATAAACATTTTGCCTGCCAGATACATTAATTAACAACGTTTCCTCATTATGGTGATTAAGAACATTATCCGGGAGTCATTGTGTTTCCTCCAAAGCATGTCTGCTGTTGCAAATCAGTAATATATAGAAGTCATTTCTAGGAGACAGGGTTGGGTAAAAGCAGCATACAGTATAAGAACTATAAGTTTATAACTGTCGATTTTAAAATGAAATCATTCAGTAAACTTATTTGTCATTTGTATGCAAATTATGTATGACACAATCAAAATTTAAGTTAACAATAAATGTTTTACTTTCATTTTGATGTTGAAAATGAAAAATGAAAATCATTCAGTTAAAAAGAAAAAGTCACTGACATGTGGGCTAATGTTCCCTGAACACCAAAGTATCCCTTTGCTACAATAAAAAAAAAACCTGAATGTAAAGTGTACTTTCAATGGACTGGAAGACATTTAAAAATGTAAAAAGGGAAACTGGTTTTTGCATTTTTATTTGGAGGGCAGCATGGAGATGTTGTTTCCTCCTCTCACTTTTCAGAACTTTCTTTATCATTGGCTATCAAATGCTCATTTATTCACTTTAGTTTAAAATTTGATTTAATTTGAATCTAGTTCCAGAAAGACTGCCGGCATTATTGGTTTTTATACTGTATACAGTTACTTTAACTTTATAACAATGTTCTTCAAAATAGTTCTTTGACTTATCAAAAGGTAAGAAGTTACCTGTTATTGCAGAGGCCAGATATAGAGCGGTACTTGTTGAGATGACTGTGCTGACAGATGGTTGGATGTGTTGCAGGAGGACATTGAGACAGCTCTGCAATCAGCTCCACATCCTCCCATGAAAGCAATTCTAGCATAGTGACACAGTAAAATTAACACAAGAAAAACTAAACGGAATTGAATCTTGCCAACCTTTAAGAGCATATCAAAAATGAAAGAACATGCACTATAATTGAAAATGTCCCTCTTTTGTCTTTTTATAGTTCCTGTATGAGGACGTTGGTGGCCTATTGGTATCCATGGCCTTAAATTATCCAGTGTTTTGCACTTGACCAATTAGAAATTTTGGTTGTTTTGACTCCATGGTGTCCGACTGCTTCTAAAGGTTTCTTTCAAGATGATTTTCTCTGGTTTTAATGAAAGAAAGCAATTCTACCTGGTGCCGTGACATCCCTTTTATGTCTCTGTCTTGCTCTGTTCTTTAGGACTTGCAGAGTTGTTTGAAAAACCTCTGCAGCTCGAGAAATCTCCAGGGTCTCAGGCTCAGTTTGCCGAAGGAATGTAAACACATTCGTGGAAGACGAGGATGTGTTTCGTCTGGGCACAGAAATTGACAGATAAGGGGAAAGTTTTGGTTTCTTCTGTCCTGTCTCGGACAGGTATTGTTTCAGTTAAAACACAGACAGACAATTTGATAGTTACCGTTGTCTGGAGTGAAGAAAGGCTTCATGTACAATTTGAAGGCTTTCTTGATATGAGGAGACAAGCATTTCTCTGACAGATGTGGCTGGAAGATATACAGTATCATAACATAACAGTATAAAAATCAGTTCAATTGGAATTACACACTAAATCTGAAAGTAGAATTTCATCTGTATACAGTGGTGGAAAGTAACATTCATTTACACAAGAATTGTACTTACTTTCTTGAGAATTTGATATATTTGATGCTACTTTCTTCTTCTACTCTACATTTTGGAGATAAATATTGCACTTCTTTTTCACTCACTACATTCACTGACAGCTCTACTTTAGTTACTTTTCAGATTATGATTTTACATAAAAAAAAACACTGGATATGTTTATAAAATACAATACATTTGTTATATATTAAACCAGTTGTTCCCAACCTTTTTGGCTTGTGACCCCTTAATTTGGGCCCCTTGCCACATGTTTCAGATGTCTATGTGTTGTTAAACACAAAGAGTCATTTCCGCTCTAAACTTCTCAGATGGTTTCATTAAAAAAAATCTGTTGTCATCATGAATGACAATGTAATTTGGGCGAGGTAAAATGATCCAATATTTCACCAAAAACAAAAGAAAAATGAACACAAATTTAACAACAAAACATTGTTTCTTCTTCCTTCCTCTCCAATTAATCATCTCATGACCCCTCCGATTTATCTCGTGACTCTTGGGAAGGGGCACGACTCCTAGGTTGAGAACAAATGGATTAAGCTAACCTTGCTGTATATAAAGTGGTTAAAACTAGCTCCACCATGACCAGCTACAACAGACAAATACTACTTACGCATTCATGTATCTGTAATATTAATCAAATGTCATATACATCACTCGCAGGGGCCTTTTTTCTGCAGAACGAGTACTTAAAGTACATTTTCATACTTCTGTACTTATATAGGCATGATTTTGAATGAAGACCTCTTACTTACAATGGAGTATGCTTTTACTTAAGTACAGGATCTGAGTATTTCTTCCATCGCTGACTGTATATTAGACCATATTGAGAGTCAGAACTTTTGTCTCTGCACACCTTACAAGTGCTACATGTAGCATTTTAAATGTCAGTAAATAATTAGTATTTTAATGTATTTGATGTAAACCCAGAGCAGGAGCTTCCCCAGCCTCATATGCAGCATTTTCACTTGTACATCACTGTGTCAGATTTGGTAGTAAATCTGCCGACTTGCGTTAAAGCAAAACAGACATGGAACATGCTGTTGTTCGCTTGTTTGTTTTTTTTAGAAGATATATAGAGAAAAAAAAGTTCAATGAGACATAAGAATGTTGACTATCCTACCCAGATTTCCATGGTTATGTCTCCTTTCTCCAATTCATGAACAGGTGCAGGTGAGTAATAACCAAATAATGTTTAAAAAATAGTTTTTAAGCCACATTTGCTATTATAAGCTTTTATTTCAATCAATCTTTCGAACCTTATATTTCAGCTATTATCATAGATGATCAAACATTTTAGATGAAAATAGATTTTTAGCAAAAGCATTTATAAAAAAAAGGATTTACTTACAGTTTAAATGTCTCGCTTCATTAGTTGAAAAACTTGGAAGAACAATGCAGAGCAACGTAAGGAAAATTACAGTGAAATAACAAGCCATTTTTGTGGACAGTTTACAAGAGAAGAGTCAAAAATGTTAATAACAATAACAATAAAGACATATCTTAGTTTTGTGTGCATTGCTGAACCTGTCCTTATATATTCACATAAAGCAGGGAGCCCATTGCGAAGGTTAAGTAAACCCGCCCACACTAGAGTAACTCAGAGGTATGGCGTTTCTCTTGTCCTCGGCTGACTGATTTAAAAAATAACCTTTTTCAGCCACCTGGAACTCTACAATCCCAGAGAAAAACATGAGATAATACTGACACTACATTATCGCTCTCACATATATTGATTGATAGACAGTTTTTATATACAGGGGTATAATGCATCCATGGGTGTGCAATGTAGGAGATTAAGGATTGAGGAAATTAATTTTCAGCTAAAGTTTTACATTTTACTATAGGTATGTGAGCTGACAATGTTGGCCCAGAAAAACTGACAATAAGTGCAATAACTGAATAAAATCAGAATTACTGGCTCGCCAAGAGTCTAATCAACAATGGTGCACTATCTTGGCCAGGTCTCCCTCGAAAACGAGATTTGAATCTCAACGGACTTCCTGGTTAAATAAAAACAAATAAAATAATAACAATAATAGGTCACTGCAACCAGGAAATTATCATGAAAAGAGATGTCAAAGAACTTTAGACTGAAACAAATGAAATCATTTTCGAACAGATAAATGACTCCGGTTATGGGACAAATTGAACATATAGTAAAGTCCTGTTCGTCCCTCTGCACCCTTTTATACCACCATCATATTTTTGTTTGTTCATGTGATTCTATAATCTTCTGTCTGTCAAGTTTTTGCCAGTTGTGTAAGAAGATTGAAGTTGTAAATGTCATTCGCAGTACTTTTGACACCAGAAAGTGGCACAGCAAAATGTGTGCTTCTTTGTGAAATATTTTGTAGTAGAAGCTTGGGGACTACTCGCAGGGCCCGGCTCTCCTTTCCCTCAAAGGTCAGCACCGTCACATCACCCCACTCCTGGTTTCTCCTCTCCCCTCTTCATTTTAGAATTGATTTTAAGATTTTACTGATCACTTTTAAAGCATGTGTGGGTCTGGCCCCTAGATACATAATAGAAATGTTGACCCCACTGAGCCAGCTCGCAGCCTTAGATCCTCAGGTGGGGCCCTTCTGGCTGTTCCAAAGTCGAGGCTTAAATCTAAAGGTGACTTTAAAGGTGCTTTTGCCATCAGGGCCCCTCGGCTGTGGAACGGCCTGCCTGAGGAGATAAGGCTCGCAGAATCAGTGATTTCTTTTAAACTCATCTTGATAGACTTGCTTTATGTGAGGTCGTCTTCTTATTCTTCTTATTTCTTGCTTTTATTGTTTCCATTTGTTTTTATTTCCATTGTTTTTCATTGTTTTTAAGTTGTAATTTTGTTTTGTTTGGCATTTCTGTTGTTATAATGCCTTCTGGGTATACTGTTTCACTTTGTAAACTCTGTTTTGGTGCTAGTTTATTGTTTATTTATTATTATTATTATTATTATTATTATGATGCAGTCAAAAACATTGTAGCCCTGAATACTGTAGTCCTGGCTTAAATCCTCGCTCTGAAAATGACACTATTGAGTGTAACTATTTATTGGATAGGACTTCACACGTCACAACCTTTCTGTCAAACTTTACTTCAAGGACATAATTGTTAAAACAAAAGAAGTATCCACAACAGTCATTGCAGTTTTTTAATAGGTTCATGGTCCTGCTTCCTTAGCTGTGCCTCCATCCTCCCAAGCCTATTTTCAAAGTTTTAGTGCAGCATGTAGGGATTACTAACAGTGAGAAAGGCCATGGCAGCGGCCCTGAAGTCGCCCTGGAAACTTTTCTTCAACACAAATACTTCAGTTAGCATTCAGGGTCCAGTACCGCCAGTGGAGTCAGCTGTGAGAGTCACAGCCCATTGACAGCTGAGCAGTGTACTTGAAATTCATGCTTGACATGGTGCTGATGCAACTTCATGATGCTGTGTGTGTGACAACAGCCAGCAGTGACTTCAGCAGCGGGCCAAAGACTATCTCAGTTGTAGCTCCCTGTGCACGTTGTCATGGTGCCTGCTTTAGCCTCAATGCAAAACCGTTTCAGCCCAAACTTCTCAACAAATGACTCTCAGAATTTGTAGAGAATGAAGCCAGTGACATCTGAAGAAAAACTTATATATCTGGATAGTTTGTTCTCAATCTGGTGGCAGACCATTATGAAATAATAGTATGCTTAATTATTTTTATATAGAGGATAGACAAAATACCTGACACCTGTACAATATAGTACAATCCAATGCTTTAAAAGTGCAATACTGTAAGTTTAGCAATGTTCAGTTTTCCACTGTGTCAGGAGGTGTTGAATCCACTTTATGGTAATTTATGCCACTGTAGTCTGTTGTGTTGTTTTTCCAATATCCCATTAAATGTCCTTAAGTCACTTTTGGTGACAGCCTCTTTCTGACCGCTGTTGCTTCTTGCCAAGACTTTCACTTTCCAAGTTACATCATTTTGTATAGTTTAAGAATAATGGACCAGAAATAAGCAGCAACTCCCTGGCATCTTTTTACCACCAAGTTGCCTAATGATGCCTTTGAAAAATCACTATGTCAAAGCAGAAACTTACTGCAATTTGGTATTCAGCTCACCAAAGCTACAGGTTAGAGATGGTCAGTGAAATTACATTTTTCGTGCAGTTCTAATAATAGAACACCTTTTATGACATCATCATAACACAGACTTAAAATAATGTATAACAAATTTCAGTGTATTTATTAAGCACAAAGAAATAAAAAAAATTAAATAAGCCACTTTACAAATTAAATACAATAAATGTGCCAACATTAAGGTGTTTATTTATTTCTAAAATGATATCAGATTAGTCAGTGAGCTGCATAATCATGTAATTTATCATAGTGAAGAAGCTGAGTGGTCAGCTGTTTTACTGATCTTGAATAACATACACTTCAGAAAGGGAGTGTTTTTTGAATGGCAAATCAACCCTTCAGGATAAATTTACGTACGCTTACACAAGGGTATGGCAGATGTAACATCTGCCAGGCAGAGCCATAGCTACAAGTGAGGTCATATAATCAGTATTGCTCCTAGGAATTTAATGGTTTTAGACAGCCTGTGGTGGATTTGGTTCAGCTTTTCTCCTGCTTCATGGAACGTGAGGCATCCAAGTGCCACTAAAATTAGAACCATGCTTGGACAGTTGAATGTTCAACATATTCAGATTTATTTTTTATTTCTTAAATGAAGTCAAGTCAAAGGTAGGATCATGTCAAAATTGAGTTCAGTGGGATGCAACAGTCACAGATTCAGAGCTTGTAGGTTGTTCTAAATTACCCTGTGTCCTCCATGACTCATTCACATATAAGATAATAACCTTTGGCCCACACAATAAACAACCAAGAAGGGTGGAGGTTCCCAAGGCTGGTCAAGCCCATAGGGCAGGTACACCTAATGAAAACTGACAACCATTGTCCTGTCATTTTTGTCTAAATAAAATACGATTAGTATCACCACGTGCCACACCAATGTCATCAGTGCACCACACCAATTTATAATTAACTGCTTCAGTGAGAAAACAGAGGTGAGTAATGAACCCATCAGGCAGGTTTGATCAAAACCGATTCAGTGTCATGATCAATCCTTTGAGCTAACTCTTGTGCAATTTCCAGGCTTACTGTTTTTATGTGTGACACAAGGCAATGACGCACCACTGACAATGGCACACAGTTGAATGTTTCTCAAATACAGTGCAAAATCTGACATTTTTTAATGGCAGTGTTGTATACCTCTTTTATTTGGCATGTGAATTTTAAGTTGTTTGAAACATTGAGTATTTGATACAGTTTCTTGCTGACATTGGAGCCAACGTTCTTATTTTCTGCTAAAATTTCTCTAGTGGCAGTCTGCCATTTCTGTCCAATATGCAAAGAAAATGACACATGTAGGGTAAAAATCACCACAGAAAGTCAGCCTTCAATCTCCTGCAGCAACGGCTCCAGCTTGGCCGGGTGCCCATCAAACGCAGCCTGTGATCACTCACCAGTGGGAAGCCAGTGAGGGATCATGCCCTTCTTAGGCTTAGTGCAAAGCTTAAGAATAAATTATTTCCTTGGGAAATGGGAGGACAAGTGATAGCCAGAGCCCAGCGCCCTGAGATTTGCAATCCCATTGGTTGGCCTGCAGTACCATCCAGGCAGAGCGCCTCGCCTGTGTTTAGCAGCACACAGCCATGGAAAGCTGCAAAAGGAAGAGTTAGCCACAAACTACTCAAAAAGCAAAGTGTACAACTTGAGAACAGAATTGCACCACTGCTGCAGGACACTGGATCTCCTGCTTAACCTCTCATCTTCACACAGCAGGGTAACGACTGAGAGTAATTCTCAAAGCAAAAGGCCACATGGAAAGCCAACGACTCAGCCCACGTCTGAAGAGAGTTTAAAACATGAGGGGCGTCAGAGTCCCCACCCAACATGCCAACTACTAGTAGGTAACTAGCTTTACTTATAACTGTCTTGATAGGCAATAGAAACAGAATGGTGCACTGTGCTCAGTCATCAAATCCAGCTAATATGTTACAAATTCCATGCCATATTCAGTCTGCTCAGCCCCCCCCCCAATTCTACAAAGCTAGCTCTGCTGAAAATTCGATCGCTTACCAACAAGTCATTTTTAATTAACGATCTTAACACTTTTAACTGAAACCTGGCTGGACACTAGTAGCAGTGCACCAGTTCTCATTGAGTCAGCCCCTCCAACTGACAGGAAAGGTAGTGGTGTTGCTGCTATATTTCAAGACTCATTTCAGTGCAAGCAGTTATGTGGTAACAGTTATTTTGCCTCCTTTGAATAGCTTTGCACTGAGTTGAAAAGCACACCAAAAATCCAGATGTTAACAATTCACAGACCCCTGATGTCCTCTACAAATTTTGTTGACCATTTTACTGAACTCCTTTCTGTTATCTCAACAGATCTTGTCATTACTGCAGATTTTAACATTCACATTGATAATCTCAAAGACAAAACTGCCAAGGATTTCTGTGATCTAACTGAAATCTTTGGGGGCCCACATACAACCAAAGACACACACTGGATTTGGTTACCAGCAAGGGTGTTGATATCTCTAGCATGGCTGTCAGGGATGTAAACCTTTCTGACCATTTCTGTGTTGTCTTTAAAATGTCAGTTTCTAATGATAGATCAGATCCGTTTCTATCAGCTGATTTGGTCAGTGGCCAATAAATTCCTCCATGGCAAACAATGGAATCAGACCACTGCTGCAACAGAAACTGTTTGGCCAGATTGTCATCATTCAACACTATCAATACTAAAACTCTGGAGGAAGCATCTTAATTCATCCACCTGCTGTTGTGACACCCTGCTAAGCACCTTTTTCAAACCTTTTTCTTTTTTTTATAAAATCACTGAAAACTGCAGTTACGCTCCTTCTAAAGAAAGGCAACTTGGATCCTTCACTTTTGAATAATTACAGACTCATCTCTAACCTTCCATTTATTGGAAAAATTATTGAGAAACCTCAATATCTTTAAATGTTAATGGCCTTTTGGACAGATTTCAATCTGGCTTCAGGCAACATCACAGCACTGAGGCTGCACTGATCAAGGCATTAAATGATATTTGTCTGAATACTTATTCAGGTAAAACATCAGTTTTAGTGCTGCTTGATCTTAGTGCAGCCTTTGATACTGTGGACCATAAAATACTTCTAGACAGACTGGAAAAGTGGGTGGGATTATCTGGCACAGTCCTTGGTTGGTTCAGATCATTTCACGAAGGCAGGGGCTACGTTGTTGCCGCTGGTGACCATCAATCTGAGCAGATCACCGCGACATGTGGAATCACACAGATGACACTCAGATTTACTTAGCTGTTTTATCAAGTGACTATGGTCCCTTAGACTCACTTAGACAAACAGCTGGATGCAATTCAATTTCTGTCAATTAAATAAAGGCAAGACAGAAATCAATGTATTTGGCAACAAAGAAGAAAGAATGAAAGTTATTGCTCAGCTTGATTCCAGAGCTATAAAGATGAGAACCCAAGTTAGAAATCTTGGTGTTTCAATAGACTCAGGTCTGAGCTTCAGCAGCCACATCAAGGCAATAACTAAATCAGCAATTTATCATCTCATAGAAGTCTCATGTCCAGACAAGATTTAGAGAAATTCATTCATGCCTTTATATCCAGGGTGGACTAGTCAGAACGCTGCTGCCAGAGTTCTAACGAGAACCAAGAGAACAGAGCACATTACTCCTGTTCTTAAATCTTTACACTGGCTGATTGAACTGATTTTAAAGTGCTGCTGCTAGTTTATAAATCACTCAATAATTTCAGGCCAAAATACATCACTGATCTCCTTGAAGAATATAAACCCAGCTGCTTTTAGCTACAATGCTGCACACGGATGGAACCAACTTCCTGATGATCGCAAATGCGCCCCAACCCTAGCCAGCTCCAAATCTAAATGAAAAACTTTATTGTTCTCCTGTGCCTTTGATTGATCGGTTTCTCTACTGCACTTTTATTTCCTTTGTTGCATTTGGGGCAACTTACAACATATTACTGTACTGTAACTGTATTTTATTTAATTGTATGTATTTTATTTAATTTGATCTAATTTTAAAATGGTATTTTATTCTATCTTAATTGATTTTATTCTATTTTTTATTTTTATTTATTTTATTATTTCTTATTGTTTTGAATGTCATTCTAATGCTTTTCTTTGCCAGTGTAAAGCACTTTGACTTGCCTCTGTTTGAATGTGCTATATAAATAAAACTGCCTTTCCTTGCCTGCATGGTGCACTAGCAACACATACTGTTGTGTCAGGCTGCCTCTGTGGAGCTGGGATCAGGCAGGGACAGCATTTATGTGTGTAGGATATTCTTTTCAGGTGAGACGCCTCTCAGTGACCAGAAGCAGCTGGCGACTTTTATCAAAGGAAACTCGTCCCCCACTCCCACAACAGTGGGAGTTGGCAGCAAAAAGGACAGTAGGAAGAGGAATATGCCGATCCAAAGAGAGTAAGAGAAAGGGGATAAAAATAAATAAATAAATAAACTACAGGGTTAATGTGCCCTGATTTTTTTTTGTTTGTTTTTAATGATCAATTTACTACGTAGCATTGACTACCACAACATTACCTATGAAGCACTACCCATATGAAATACTGTACATGCCAAAGGAATAGTCTGACATTTTGGGAAACACGCTTATTCGGTTTCTTGCCAAAGGTTCCATGAAAGCTCGATACCACTCTTGTATTTGTCTACTAAATATGAAGCTACAGCCAAGTGACGATTATCTTAGCTTAGCATAAAGACTGAAACAGCTAGCCTGGCGGTCCAAAGGTAACAAAGTCCCTGGTTGCCTGGCAACCTCACAGTGACAACAAGACTAGAGAAAATCACTGTGCACGTCAAAGAAATAGTCTAGCACATAACCCCTGTAAAATCAACTAACTTTCGGCAAGAAAGCGAATATGAGTATTTTTCAAAACGTCAAAATATTCTTTTAAAATAAACTGTAAGCTAATGTTACGCACAGACTGGGATGATAAAATCATCTGGATGAAAGAAGCACTTTCAAAGTAGACATACAAACCCACAGGGAGCTGCGACCTGTCTCGCATGATGCATGTGCTTTATGAGCAATTTATTGAAAACACAGCAAATACGCATTTTCACACTAAAACCATTACATAAAGCAACTGAAGACATACAGTATTTTTCACTGTATTAGAATGGAAGTTGATAAAAGTGGGTCTTTAACAATAGTTTGAAGCTGAAATGTCACATTTCAGTGAAATGTCGTCATTGGCCAGAGAGATTTGAAACTCAGGCCTTTTGCCTTTATTAGATACAAAAGATGGATACAATTGCACAAACATCATACAAATTAATCTAAGCCTAAAGTAACCCTGCAGTAAATGCTGCCTTTGTGAAGCTGCTTATGTTTAATTTTAGTTGGGACCATATCAGAGAGGTGTTAATTCAATTCAATGGCTATTTGGAGGCTTATTAGACTGCATTACGCTAAAAGGTGTTTGTGTTATCCCCCTCCCACTTCACAGGCATGAAAAAAGTAAACCAGAAGAACTGGAAAAAGAGAAAGGTTACCTTTTCATTACTGTTTAACTGTGAATTCGAATGAAAGAAAATCAGTCTCAAAGGTCTGTGGCAGTAAGCCAGCATCATAAATTTTGTCAGTAAAAAATTAACTTACTCACTAGATGTAGGTACAGCATCATAATTGTTCATAGAGACTGTATCAGCTCAGATTCTGGGCTAATCAGTGGCAGTTGCTATATTTGGCGATTTGTGTCATGTTGTCAAATGTATGGCAGTTACACACCATATAGTAGCGCAGGTGCTAGTGACGGTAGACAAGTAAGTTCCGATCAGAATCAGTGTCCATTATGTAATGAGAAAGAAAAAAAAAGAAATGTAAGAAGTGTGAATCCATTTAGAATGTGTTTTTTCTACTTGTCAAAAATTAAATAACATCTTTCTCCCACCATTAATTCATACATTTTCTACCTCTACAGTATTTTACAAATGTTTCTTTTTCAGTAGTTCATACAAAAATAGCAAGAACAAGATATACATATCAATTGGCTCTGTGCATAAAATACTGCTGATTTGCCACAGGTGCACATGACGATGAGGACAAGTCTTCTTAACTGTTCATGTAATTTCCAGGGAAGCTTTGACTGCACATAAAGAGAGGGTCCATGGAGGCCACTTTGGCAGCGATAAAAGAATGTATACAGTGGAGGACGGCTGTTAGGTTAGCAAACTCTAGTTCCTGGAAAATACAAGTGAAGAGAGAGTCGAATCAATTAGTACACGATGTTCGTATTTTAAAGAACATTTTCAAACTTAAGATCTCTTGAACAACTGAATTTACCACACTAGTCATAGACGTTATAATAACTGGTACAAAATAACTCAAATTAATTTCAACATACCTTTAATTTTGATGTATAAGACAATCATTTCATTACCTTCATTTCTATTTGCTTGCTTTCAGCATTCTTGAAGAGGAGTTTTACCCTGGTTTTCCCATCATCAGAGGAGCCTTTAAGTTGAGAGAACTTATATCGCCACAGTACGGTCTACATGGGAAGGGATTATAAAACACAGCAGCACAGGGATTTCAATAATGAGCACAACATTTAGACACCATGTCTGACTTCAGAGTGACCTGACATTTTAATGTGCAATAGTACTTTGAGGAAATGTATAATTTATAACAACAGAACATTAGTACTTTGGAAATCAGTATTTTACCAGTCTTGCAGTGATTCAATGAACATTTAATTCAAAACGCAGCAAGGCTGCCAAAATAATCTCATAATGTTCCTTTAATAACAATAGCAAACCATTCTCTGAGGTACAGTAATTCACCACTTTACTTCAGGTCCATTGTGCAAAATTTGTGACATTTGAGGGGCTATCTTTTTTATTTTGTTTGTGGCTATTTCAGAGTTATTTAAAATACGTTTTCAAATACAATGGAAGCCTAAGTGAATAAGGACAATAGTGTATCAATACAGAAAAAAAGATGTCAAACTGCAGTCTCAGGAGCCATTTAGGGACGAACAGCACAGGGCCGCGATGTCGACGACAACTGTGAATTCAGTAATACTTCACCTTTGAAGTGCCTTCTGAGCAGGTGAAGCCTGACCCAAAATCTATGGTGAAGCACAGTACATTCCCCTGGCTGCTGCACATGTAGCTTTTGGACTGTTGAGAGAGAATTGATATCCATTAACGTTTTGAATTTCATATTACATCCAAGACAACAGCCATACATAAAGACCATAAAAGCACATATTACATATTACTTGTAAGTATGGCTGAACTGCTTGTAAATAAATGATACATTCATTTTGTTTCCATTTGTGGCAGTAAATGCATCCCCTATTACCAGGGGATGAATAAATAATTCACTTAGTATTCATCATACATCTCTCAGTCTTAGCCCTCATTTACAGTCTTCTTGAAGAACTCAGAAAATAGTCTTTTCTCCCTTCAACACTTGTCATAGCAGGAAAAGCACAGGTGTAAATAATATAATTAACAATGGCTCTGGCACACCTTAGTGAAATAAAGCCATTATTAATGTTATTAGTTACACCTGTGTTTGACAAGTCAAAATATCCACTGTAAGAGAGATCTATAAGGAAGTTATATTTCATGGAATTAATAATAATAATTAATAATTTAACTGAGGTATAAAGGTTCGGTCACACTAGCATTTGAAAAGGCAAAATTTCTCAGCAAAATGAATTCATTTTAATGGAATCAACTTTGGTGAACCCTGACAGACAAATTTGCTCTGTTGACCAATAGAAAGCCGACTTGGCAGAGATAGAGAGTCCAAAATGGAGGAAGCTATTGTAGCCTATTAGCTGTGTTTAATTTGACCTCCTCTGTCAGAGTATACATTTCTCCTGAAGAGGCTAACAGACGGTTAGGAAACTCGTTAGCTCAGAAAGTTATGTGAAATATCAAAATGCCAGCGAGGAGTAAACGGCACAGAAGACAGAAAAGAGAAAGAAGCTCAGGGAGCTATTGTGACTGACTACCACAAGCATGTTCCCGACTGGCTTGCATCTTAGCAGTTTGCTCGTCAGCTACAATAATTCACCAGCTAGCCCCTTGAGTAGTCCCTATACGTAACCAGGCTTCTAGCACAACATATTTTGCCAAAGACGTGCGGATGAATTCCGCAGTGCCGCTTAAAGCGCACATTCTCGACAAAAACCAAGAAACAACTCCTGCCTGAGACCCAGATCGTTGACATCCATTGCTGATCAAATGTGTCTCATCTAAATGACAAAAACAGGCTGCAATGAGTATCATTGTTTTGTGCTATTGGGCCAAGTCAAATTCTTGTCTCTTGTGTGGAATTGTCTGAGTTTGAGGCAGGATTTCCGAGTAATTTTTTAATAGTTACTTCTCACTGCTACAGAATCTGGAACCCACGACACGTGTTATTTGCAACAGGTAAAGAAGTCTATACTGTAAATGCTGACGAAGAGCATGTTGATCTGACCACATTACACACAACTCTGATTATGTGGATATCAAAAAAGAGCAGAAATATGTGAACCCATTTTGTAGAAAGCAACCAGTGTAATCTAATAAACATCCATTGTTTCATCCAGCTCTCAGTGTTAGACACAAGTTGTTGCATGTATGTGTCATGAATCCTCATGCAGACAGAGTTGTTTTAATTGTATTTTCTACTCATGAAATTCTTTTTTTTATACTGACAATATTACTTTGCCCATATATACATTTTACATGTGGAGAGCTCTTGTCTGACACGTTAGGCTTGGAAGATCTGATAACAAGACCAAATCTGAGTTTTTCTTTTTGTCCTGCATGAGCTGTCGGCAAAAGCAGCATCCTGTGCAGCTTCCTGATAATGTCAAGAAACGTGACAGAGGAAATCCATTTTGGAAGCCATAAATCTTTAACATTCATTTTGCTGCTGCAACACAAACACGCATGTGTCTCACAATTCTTTTCACAAGTCTTTTGAAGGCACTGATGTGTAAGCTTTCTACTCTCTGTGGAGCAATATCCCTCTAAAGGCTTTTCTTGCCACATGACTTCATTTTTGCGTCGTGTCGTCCACTCAATTGGAATACCAAGACGTTTATTCTGATTTTGTATTTGTGTTATATATTCCTTTTTTCCCACCTCACTTGAGAACACAGCAGGGACATGGTGAATTCAATTATAGAGTGCAGTGTGCAGTGAATATGACATGGGACTGTACAGTTCTTTCACTGAAAGTCTTTTCTGCTCACAGACCTCAACCCCCCTGTCTTTAGTGGTGTGGTGAATTCAGCTGTGACGGGGATAAAAAAACAGTGGCAGGCCAGCCGCTAAGTTCTTCCTGTCACCACATGTAAGACTGTGTTGCAACATGGTGAGCACTGACTACACTTCGCTAATTGGAAGGGATTTTTCTGTGGGAATTAGCAACATGAAATGCAACATGTTTAAAAATATCTCCTTAAGTAAGTCTGACAGAAGTAAGGGCATGTGTGGGGAATATAATAAAAGAGAGGACAGGTGTAAGAAAAAAAAACAAGTGTGTGTAGAGTGCTCTGTTGCACCTGTAATAGTGATGATGTGTGTCAGGGTGCACTGGCCACACCCTGTGTACAATTTCAGGCACTGGATGTCAGCCAGACATTCTGCAGGTGTTAAATAGCTCTTAAACATTTTTATGGCCTATTGCTGTCTGTAAGTACTACTCGCATTGTTTAAAAATAAAACTGGTTGGGTTGGTGTGAGCTATATCAAATGCTTGCTGTGTGAAAGTGACCACACAACAGTAAAATGCCTTATTATAATGAACAACTCATCTGTTTGGCCTAAGAAATCTGTTTTTAATATTTTTTTGGAAATATCAGTATGTCTTCACCAAGTTGACACAATTAAATGTCAGCTGTCAGCTATATTTAACAAAAAGCTCATTCTTAGAATTATGTAAATTATTCTTCACAGCTTCATACAGTGTCATTGATGTGAAGCACCTGAAACCAGATCTAGCCAGTATCATCCAGTTGCAAGAAAAGCACCAACAGCAAGTAGCACTTAAGATGTAGCACCTATAGATGTAGACATGCCAAGGTGCACCATCTACAGGCAAAGAAAGTAATAGCTTCTGCAATTTTGACATGTGCCACCTGCTGGCAATGTGCGTTTTTATACTCTTAGCTGCTGTTTGGGTATGTGTGCGTTTCTGGTATTATATGCAATATCTCAAAGCTATAATAAGTAATGTTGTCACTTGAGGGCAGTGGACACAAGCTGTGAAGAAAACACTCACACATTATCACCTTTTAAGTTGATGTGGTGAACCCGTTAGCAAACAGTTGCCTATTTATACAGCCAGCAGATATGGAGCAACATTAGCATTCATTTGGAGTTGTGTTTCTGGCCTGGAGATCAGCAACTGGACCTGAACTGGGGAGCAGGATGAGAGATGGCACGTAGTCAATGTGTTGCATTAACCTGGCGAGCTAGTGGTCATGGATGAAATAAGGCAAAAACTTGCAAAAGTAGAAATCCCTAGTGATTTTGGGAGGGCAATTCCATTGTGGAAACATTATGACCTTGTTGTGACAACAGATAAAAACCTCTCTGGCTATGTACAGTGTAGAGATTGCAATGCTATTCTAATATGCGATAGCAAAACAAACAGCGCTAGGGGTACTTCGCTAAAACCATCTACGATGGATGCGATTCTCTTCCTCCACAACTCCTTAAGAGCATCGCGAGAAATTGTGCCTAGAAAATGTTCTGTTCTGGATTATAACTGTTTGGACTGGTGTCACATTCAGCTGGAAAAGATGTTTCAAGTTTACCAGCCACGTTCATCTGGCCAATTAGTTATTTTTATGTGAGAAAGCTTTTCCAAAGAAAGCATATGACTGTTTTTGAAGAAGAAATAACAAAAACTTAGCCTCTGTCCCGGGTTGGGTTCAGGCCTGAAATTCGGCAGTACCAGGCAGGTTCACTCGAGTCAGGTCTGAAAGACACGGGTATGGGCCGATTCAAGTCTCAGTTTTAGGCTCGTGCAGAACTGTACTCTGGCCACCTGGCAGAATGTGAGCCAAAAAACTCAGTAAAGAATGAGCTTTTTGGTAAAAACGCTTTTACCAGGCAAACAGAGGATACTACAAAATTGTATGGCATGTGTACAAATGAGCCACTAGAAGACCCCAAAAGTGAAATATGACACAACTTGACCACTTGCTGTGATCTAAAAGACCCCATCAGTGCCATGTTGGGCTTCATCATCTCCAAAGAAAGAAAAGGGAAAAAAAGCAAATGGGGAAAATGAGAGGAAAAAATGGACAATTTTGTCAGTTATACCCCCTACTTCTACCCCATCAGCAATGTTTATGTAATGCGCACATCCACTCAATTTGAAGGTTGTCCTAAGTTGGACTCTGCTGAGTGCTCCTCAGAAGCCACAGGAGGCTAGCCTAATTGGCTGGAGAACATAGAATCACAAGAAAACTGAAATCCTTCATCACTTTCATTGGCTTCCCAAAGGATGGTGTCCCACATTTGCATCATTAAAAGACTGAAAACATGCTACATTATCATATTTCATACGGTTTGCTTTTATACTGAGAGGGGGAAAACTGCCCATGCAGACCTGACTTAGTAAGAAGTGTTGAGTCACTTATAGAGTACAGTCATTAACCCTCTCAGTCCCAGCGGAACGTCAGGCGTCTATTTCGCTGTCAATCAACATATCAATGGCCCTGGTCCTTATGAACAAAGTGACCAATCACACTTGTTGGTAACCCCTCTTTGCATGTTTTTATAGCAATCCAAGCAATATTTGAACGTTACTTCATGTCCCATTCTTCCTACGGGAAATGAGGCTAACCAGAGTTTGCTAAATAGGTGCCTGTGTTATTCATTGGTTATAATGCTTTAGGGAACTATTCGCATTCTAGATGTTGAGTCTTGACCCCCATTAGGGCAGAAAGGCTAGTTACATGGTTTGATTTAAGTAAAACCTACGTAAAAGTTACTTTAAGTAAATCTTTGTTGTTGTCCTTTATCAGTTTTCACCTGTGTTATTTATTGGTTATGAGGCTGTTTCACCAAAAACCTCACATCACATTGATTAGTTGTGTTACTGTTCTGTGATGAACTCCCATATTTGACTCACAATTCTAGTAAAATGTATTTTGAAGCAATTTTTCCAGTCCACATGTATATATAATTCATCATACATTTTTTTTCAAATACCATAGTCCTGGTTATTCAGAAAAAGAAAATGTGTAATACACCCATATTTGAAGCTAATAATAGACTCTGAGAGGGACATAACTGGAAGTAGGGAAAAAAGGTTTGGGCCTGGGACTGAAAGGGTTAAACACTGCTTTTATTATTGGTGTGGGCCAATCATGTATGTTGCCTGTATTCAGGATGCACAACTCATTCAAATACACCTGACAGACAGATTTACATAAAACTGATGTCATAAATATAGAATCTATTTGTAGGGTTGCCACTGCGCACTGACCAACTGGTGAGTTATCCTAGATGCATGTATCCATATAAAGAAGAGAGGGTCACACTATGTGAAATATATAATTTAATAAGTTTACTTACTACATATGTAAATCTAGAATATGAATATTTGCAAAACAGATTTAAATCACATTCAAGTTTGACATCGGATCACATTGTTTGAGATGTGTGTCAGTCTGGTTGCATGGACTGGATTTCAAACTGTCCTTAATGTCACTTGCAACTTGACAGTTGACATTGTCACATCCAGAGTGGATTCAGCCACATTAGCTGGCTAAGAGCTAACTGTGTGACTGCAGCATCAAACACCTCTGCATATTATCATTCCCCTTTGAAGCTCATGTTGTCTGGTGCAGCAGAGGAGTTCTGCATTGGGACTTGATATTGTTACAGCAAAACAGAAAGAGGGTAAAATATCCATTCGTCATCTATTCTGCAGCTTGTTTTTGCTGGAAAAACCCACCACCAGTTAAAGTATATGTCCACGCCTTTGGTGTTGACAGCAAGTGATGCAAATAGATTAATATTACCTAAACACACAAATCCAAACCAGTTCACTCTGACTTTCTTACTAACTTTCTTCCTTTCGCTCAGGGGGTGATCCTTCATACAGGATTCTTATCATGGTGAGTGCTGAAACCTTTGCTCCTGTGCCTCTTTATCATCTTACTGTACTGGTTCCATCTATCATGTACTGTAGCACAAGGTGCACAGAGGAGACAAAACCTGGACAATGTAATTAATGCTCAGCTTCTTAAGGATCCACTGCCAAGTTCACAATCTAATCTTAACATTGTCTGAATATATCTTTCACCAACAAATCATCTGTCATTAACATTCTCATTAATGATAATAAACTAGACTCCATTATTTTATGGAAACTTGGATAGTGTCTAACACCACCCAACTCTAACTTTGCACAAACAAATGAAAATGGAAGTGTAAGGTTTCAACATTCATAAAGGCTCCTACATGGATTAGTCTCTCGTTTAGCTTATCCATTGTTTTCTGCATCTATTATTGGAACGTTATTGACCATTTGCTAAGCTTGTTACTTGCTAGGTAGAGAAAAGCTGCTTTGACTGCCAACTAAATGAAAGGGGGGATGACAGAGCAGGAGGGTTTCCTCTCATACAAATAGTCCTGTCTTAATAGTCCAACCTGTAATCCCTTCTCTCCCACTGACTTGCACTGAATTGATTCTCAAAAATACAGATGGGTTCAGTATCTTGCACACAGACACTTAGCACACAGATATGCGGGCTGGGGGAAGCCGGGCATTGAACCACCGATCTTCCGATTTACCTCTGAGCCACAGCCGCACCAAATATATATGCTAACTGTTGGCTTTGGAAGTAACTGTAGGTAGCAAGAAATTACAAACTTGACAGGCCTGCCGGGCCTAGTTACGATTGCTAAGCTATGATTGGACAATCGCTGGTCATGGGAGGGGTTTATTGAACGGTCAATATTGGTGGGTTGTTTTTTTTTAAATGTTCATAATTAGGTTGCTGAACAGAAGAATACTTCGCACATCTATTCCTTGAGACAGATGCATAGGTGAGGGACGAGCTGATCCAAGGTTGCAAAATAAACTCTAACTTGCAATAGTACATTTACTTGCGACGTTTCGGCGCTAGATCTTCACCATGCAAAATGTTTTTTTTATTTGGTTGCCTCATAAACAACAGATTTCATAGCCATTTTACAGAACATATAACATAACTCTTCCAAAAACATTATCATCCTCTTTAAGTCCTCATCACTTGAAGTTCACTGTTTACAAAAATATGTATAAGAGTAGACATCATCTCTGCTCATTTCTGTATATTTTCACTATTGTATTACTTTTATTGTTAAAGAGTGCTGTGTTGACTCTGAAGCAACTTAAAGCATTATGACACTCAACAGTCTATATTATTTAAAATGTAACAGACAACAGACAATCAGCATCAGCACAGTAGGATGCATAATTCCTTTACATCAAAGAACCTTTGAAAGACACAGTGTACAGAAAATTCTGAACATAAAAGATATGTTGAAGACCTTTTGTGAATCTTTTCTTGTGCTCTGCAACTGTGTGAGATAATTTCTTCCATTAACTGCATAGGGAGTTATTAACAATGACAATGAAGTGGCTCACTCATAAAATCTGAATTTACAGCTCTAAAAAAGCCAGTCTGTCTTCCTTCCTTGGTTCCTTTCATTTTTGCCATGCACAGTGCTTAGGGAAATTACAGTATGCAGTGCTTGTATAGTGCAGTGCCCACAGAGCCTTGCATGAGGAAAATACAATGTGCTCTTATTGTCTAACTGTGGCTGCTAAGTCAACACATGAATTAAATATTTTGCTCAGTGATTCTCCTTGTAACAATGACAGCATGCTACCACAGCATGTTGGTGGTCACAGGTGGAGTGTTTTAAGTCAACATCTAGAGAACGCAGGCACACTTCTCATTAAAGTACATTGCAGGTGTCTACTTTGATGGCCATTACACTGAGCCTTCCTTAGCCCCATTTGGGACTGTCTCATCCAATGTATTGGGGACAGGTCTTGCTTCCCTTGGCTTTATGTGCTGCTCAGAAATGGGTATATTAACCCGACAGACTTGCCGAACTACCCATTTTGTCCTCATCCTTGATTCCTTATCTCTTGTAAAACTGAAACTTTGAAAGACTTTCGATAAAGCATAAATCTCACCTTTGTATGGCTTGTCCAAATAACGCCAATTACAGACCAAATGCACACATGAGCACATAATCCTACAAAGCAGCTAACTAGGATGCTAAGGACTACACTGGAATGTAAATAATCACAATATGAATTTTCTAACCTGGCATCTCTGTCATCCCTGATATTTTCTGCCAGGCTGAAATTTATTTACTGAAGTTCCGGTAGGATCTGAGAGTAAACTTAAACAACTCTGGGTGCACAAAACTAACTTTTCCACCATTCTCCTCTTCAGTAAAATTGTCAATACCATAACGTCTACTTCTTGCCAATTCTAGCTTCTCACCTCATTCAGGTGCGCCAAGCTGGAATGGTCTCTTTGATACCCCCTGTGGCCTATGGAGGGAAAACACCCACTGCACCTAGAGCAACATATGCTCATATGATGGTTCGTAGATATCTTACGAAAAATAATGCACCATTTATCATGCATAATCCAACGAATGTCCAGCAACAGGTGTATCGGACCTTCATTGTCATGGTAACAATTAACACGTGGTTAACATTGTGAAACGGTTGTAATTTGTTTAGGTTTAGGCACCAAAACTACTTGGTTAGGTTTAGGAAAAGCTCACAGTAACGGTTAAAATAAGTAAGTTACATTAGTAACTCACAGTAAGTCACTTGACTTAACTTACGTAGGTTATGTTACTTACATACGTAACTTATGTGTGTTACTTAAAATAAGAAAGGTAACTTAAAATAACTGACAGGACATGAACCCCAATCTTCCGGGTGAAAGTCTTGTGTTTGACCCATCCATTCGTTTTGACCATTAGCAGGGGTGGAAGTAACGAATTACATTTACTGTTGACACTGTAAATGTAACTAAGTTGTTTTTTTGTGTACTTGTCTTTTTAAAAATTTTCATTTTACTTAAGTACTTTTTATCACAAGTATTGCACTTCGCTACATTTCAAGTCACATCCGTTACGAAGTAAAAAGTCATGACAAACCGTGTGATAACGGAACTAAAGACTGGAGCCAAACCAGCAACTGCAGCAGAAAAGAAGCTGCAGTTACCTGCATGTCCAGAGAGGTGACACTCTGCACTCAGCTGACACTCTGGAAAACGTTTGAAAATGTTTGAAATCTAATGCTTTGAGGATGAATGAGAAGTTGAACCTAGAGCAGATTGTGGAGGACTTCACGGTGCACAACACTCACAGAATGACATTCAGATAGGTGAGTACAACAACAAACTGACTGTGATGGATGTAACTCTCTCTACAGAGGAGAATGTCAATGTTGTGTGCATGTGTGTGCACTACAAGTGTTGTAAAAACTATTTTTGCTGTTATATGTGTATTAATTCTATAAGAAGTGGCAGGTAAATTCATTTCTGTAGCCTAATAATGCTTGTTGCACCCGCCTTAAGAAAAGGAATATATTGTTGGTTTGTACATAAGGGCTCTGCGATGTGGTGTGTTTACGTTGACATGTTAATATGCTTTACTTTGTAGCCTAAATGTGTTCTTTAATTTAATCTATCATGTAATTTTTTTTCTCCTTCCACTCCCACTCCTTCCCATTTAAAAATGTAATGCAAAAACATTTACAGAGAGTACATTTTATTACTTTTACTTAAGTACATTTTTACACAAGTAATTTAACTTTTACTTGAGTAAAATATTCTAGTACTCTGTCCAAACCTGACCATTAGTAGCACTATGGAGCAATGTTTTTACTGTGTACTTATTTGTATCTATCTTGTTTGTATGTAGACTATCTATCATGCACATGTATGAAGATGCACACAAACGCATGAGAATACACATTCCTGCCACAGGTTTGTTGGTGGCAGTAATGTGCAAAGAAGCAATGCACCAAGAGGCAGGGAAGATTACAGTTTTGCTAGCTTATCCAAAAAGTGACGAGACGACCCAATTCGAGCTGACGAGAAAGCACACTGGCAAACAACACTGTGTGTTAGAGGACGTATGGCACCACCCCCAGGTGAACTACCAAGTTTTTAGGGAGTCCCGTGCTTTTAAGCCAATTTGACATAGTGGCCAAACTGTGTAATTACAACTTTGTCCGGCCCAAAAATACTTTTTTTCCCATAGACGTACATTGTGAAAGAAGCAGCTGTAAAACGGTGGATACATGTTTTTGAGAGTCACAACCCCTGCGATCAGATTTGATCCATTTGGTCTGATAACATTTGGAAAGCCTGGAAGAGCTGCATTCAAGTTAGCGAAGGGCTAAACCAGTAGTTAGCCGGACGTCTCTAGTGCGCTTGCTCTATGGGCCACACGATGCAGAAGCTATGCAGAAGATAATAGGTAATTTTCTACAACGGATGTCGAACTTTTTTGGCTTCAAGCGCCACTGAGCAACTTTCATAGGCATGAACGACACTCCGCCTCTGACACTCTATCCAGTTCTCTTTATACATCCATGAAGTAAACATGTTGTGATGATGTAAATAATGCACAGTTTAAAATATTCAAGAAATGCTTTTAACGTGTGTGTTAGACCTCAGGAATACACTGCTTTGGTAAGAAATATTGAATGTAAACATAACTTTTGCTCGTTTACAGGTAAACTAAAAAGAAAACGCTTCAATGATGAGGACTAACTGATTGGTCGAGCGAATGCACATCTGCTTAACTTACCCACATCCAATTAAGAGCAGCGTACAGCTGCTTCCCTCATCTTTTCAGTTGGAAGCATCCGCTACAGTCTTACATGAGACAGTACAAATCATGTCCAGGTCTTCCTTATACTTTGATTGTACTGATCAGAGACATTTCTACTGCACCCATCAATAACAAATGCATAATGGAATGAAGGTGGTTCAATCAAACTTATATGAAACTGCATAACTTTATCACTATGTTCTTTTACCAACAGAACTACCCTACAGGAATCTCATTGGCTAAGGTTAGTCAGCCAATTTCACCACAACTGGTGGGAAAAAACATCACTTAGTGTTAGAGATATTAGTAATTTCATCTACATGCATTTAGTTTTACTTGTACACTAATAAAAATGTCATGCTGTGTATAAAACATACAGGCCCCCTCTGCATGAGTTTTTTTTTTTTTTAAGATGCAGGAATTAGCATGTGCAGAATTAACTGGATGAATGTAATTGAGTCCAGTAGATTTATGACTCTAAACTCTCAGTGACCACATGAGCCCTCGGAACATAAAAAGGGATTATACAGGGTTCCTAAGACTTTCAGATTGATGGTTTTTGCTAAAGAGCCAGTGCCCCGCGCCAGAGTCAACCACGTTGCTCGCTGGTATAATACTCACATACACTATTCCAAAGGACATCTGGTGAAATAGGAATCCATTTAATTATATCTGGTTCCCACGTTGACCCGGAAAGGATTTCAGTCTGCTAGTGATTTGAATATCTTCTGACAGGTGCTCTGCTATGTAATATTTATAAATGTCCCTACTTAAGGGTCCGGAGCACCAAAGCCCTCAGGCTTCGTAGCATTTTTAGTCTTTATCTTTGGTTGGCCGCACTTGAGGGGTGAAAGGGTGGGAATGGGGAAAAATTAGAAAAGGCACCGCTGGCCATTTCATGAAGAGTCTGACCCGACATGTGGCATACTTTCTCAATTCCTAAATACAATGTGAGATCATGGCTATGTGGAAGCTTTACAAGCTCAAAGAAAAGCAGATGATACTACAAACACAGATATAATTCCAGAAAATTATTACAGTGGTGCTTTAAGCAAGGAGCCCTACATCTGTATTTTGATTGAGCTTTCTTACAGTAGAAACTCTTGTTTCAAAAAAATTCTACCAATTTAACTCTTTTTATCTTTGTCTAAAATTTGCCAAAAGGAAACAATGGTTCTCAGTTTAGTTATACTGCTCAGATGGAAAAAGAAATAGGACAGAATCTAACAGTGCTGGTGAAGGACTGATCACACACAGGCATGTGTCGAGTTGTCCCCTATTCAAACCTGGAATTTGTTGCAAATACTTTGCCCTTGAGTGAATTCTGTGTTACCACAGTTCTTCTTCAAATAATTTGGTTCTGTTTTTTTTAGGTCATTTTCTTTATTTTTCTCTTGGAAAAATGAATAACTGGCCTTGTTATACATTCCATGTTCCATTTCTGTGGTGCGAGGAATGTTTTTCATAACTGTTTCATTGAAAAGTTTTTTTCTATAATATTTGCTATAGTGTAACTCATAACCGCTGTGGCAGGACAGTCTGGATGGACTGTAGGGTGTATACTTGAACACATGCTGGAGAGAGACGCTGTTCACTATTGGATTTAAGCAATGCAATACTTAATTTGTATAATTTGGCAGGCAGAGAGGAGGAAGAGAAAAGAGGAAGTTGGAGGGAAATAATAACAGAAACATCTGTCAAAGCATGGTCAAGACTCTTGTAGTTTTATAATACTTTTTTTTATTACACTTCAATTACTGTATATTTTCTATTATATGCCCCCTTCCTTCCTTTATTCACACATTTATTTTTTGTATTATTACTATTATTATTAAAATTATTATTCTTTTTCTTCTTGTTGTCTTAGTTGTTGTAGTTGTCTTAATATTAGTTTACGTGCCTTGTTATGTATGTATTCATTATGAAATTATGCATATAATATATATATACTTGTAGAGATTAATAGTGAGCTATAATTTGCTTATTATACTCTCATGTGTGTATTCACAAATCATATTTGTGAGAGCATTTGTTTTAGCAGACTGGCCTCTGACCTTGTAATTAACTGAGCTACACATCTTGATTAGTCTATAAGGTTGTGTTGATGTTTGGGAGGTTTCTGTATTCATCGTAAATAGTGGAGCTGGCGATTGTTGACTTGTCATTAAGGTTTGGATATTTACACAAATGAACATGAAGTGGCACAATTGTGTCGAAAAAAGGAAGGAAAATCCATGTATCTTGTTTTTGTAAGTGTAATTTGACCATTGTTAAGAGGGAAAGAAACTGTATTGTTGATTAAATAAACTGACAATCGGTATCGCACTTAATGACTCTAGTGTTCAAAGAATTCAAAAAATGCGTTTTATTTTATTGCTTTTGGTATTATGATAATTGACTGTGTTCAAAACGTTGCCTTTTTACTATAATGAGTGTGTGTAGCTTCAGTATTTCCAGAGCGCCTTTATCCACACACATACAGGGCCTAAACACTATATTCTTCAACAACTCAACCTAATTCTCACCATGTTTTTAAAAGACTCAATACATTCATTATCCTAAATCCGTATTTACTTCACTGGCTGTCAGTTTTCTACTGTGTTGAGGTGGAAAAATCAGACAAACATACTTCCAAAGTGTTCTTCACATGCTTGAATTATTGACATGAATACACGTTCAAAACATCTGTATATATGAATGTAAAAATTAACCATAAACAAACCTCAGCAGATATTTCTTGCTCATCTTAGGCACTATTGATTGCATAGTGTGATTTAATATTTAATATCTCAGGCTATCAACTTTGCTGGGTTCCCTGCTGTGTGTTAACATACCTCCTAAATGAATAATACCTGTGAGAGACAAAATGGACTCACACATATTCTGCTTGTTACTATTGCGAGCAGGTATTTCCCAGTTGTATTCACAGAACAAGTATGTACTGAAAGTAGCATCCGAGTATTTGAGCCACCCAACACATTACATGCAGGTATCAAGCAAACATATATTGGATGCAGGTTTAATGAACTGCAGCGCAAAGTGTTGTGTTAAAAATGTTAGACATAGAAAAACATAGTGAAGTAAGTAAAAACATAGTGAAGTAAGTAATGAAAATTTAAACACAATCGAACATGAAGACAGCAAAACTTGGCCTGGACTCATCATTTGTCTCTTGAATTTTCCAATGAGTGTTCACATTTGAGCCTCTTGATGGACATGAGACAGCTGCTCATGCAGCACTCTCCACAAGAGTTGATCGCCTTTACACTTGAAACATATTTGCAATTTAGAGGCAATTTAATGGCTCATTGATGTGAGGGCTAATTCTTTAGGTTACTCAAGCTAAATACATTTGAAGCAACAATAGCATTTATGGAAAACAGAGCGCTGCCTAGCTTTTGATTTTAAATTCAATTAATGTCTTAATAAGAAAATTTAAAGCAGCATGGAACCTATAATGTGTCAACAAAAAATACTTCTCATCACATGCAATCACTTCTCACTGATGAAGCATTAAATTGGTAGGAAGGGACAGTATTGATTTAAACAAGTCTAAAAGAAATATTTTACACTTACTGTGGTTAACTAGAGGGTAAGCAACATTGTTATTTATAAGAAATGTTAACTTCAACACAAACTAACAAGGTTATATAAATGATTGGTTAGCTAATTTTTCCTTTATCTAATCTGCTTATTCATATCAATATTTATATTAATCCTCAGACATCTGAGACTCAAACCGGATGCAAACTGATTATAAGTCACCTTTGGGACACCATCTCATTCTTGTATGGTCATTTAATGTTTTCCATTGTATTAATTATAATTATTATTAGTATCAGAGTTTTTATGTAACCATTCTGCAACATACTGGGGGAATAGGAGACTGGTGAATCCTGACGCACTGACAAGCCGCAGAGACTCATGTCAATTCGCCGCTGGTGTGCAGACCTACCAAGAGAACAATGGATGCAAGTGTTTGGACAGTTGCAGCCCATGTGTGTTGCTCTTAAGGCCAAACAAGAAAACTTCTGAGTTCAGCTATGCAGCTGTATGTTATAATAATTAGTTTGGAATGTGTCTAAAACAAATGGCATTGTATTTGGAACAAATTCTTCTTGAGTACATAACCAACTCGTGTTTCTTTAAAATCGAATGTTGTTGCCATGGATTAAAGTGTTTCCTGGCAGATCACTGTATTATAACTACTTGTTTTTATCAGAAGTATCATAATAACAAAGACCCCATGCATTTTGTACAAAAAACAACAAACTGTTTTACTAGATATACGGCAGCAGGGTAGGTTAAGTTGACCAAAAGTAGAACAAACAAACAACAAACTCATATCAGCTAATGTGTGAATATAATTCACTTCCTGAAGAAAATTGAGTGTAGTTTTAAAATATTATTGAAAAAGCATCTTTAGAAAAGAGACTTCAAATAAATCTAAACATTTAGCTTAAGTCTTCTTCATTATAATTCAGATTATTATAGCACTAGTTATTTTCTCAGAGCTTATGTATACTGCAGAAAGCATATTAGCTGTCATTAGGGCTGTTGATGCTACTTATCTGCCTTCGGGCTCTAAAAACCAAACTTTAAGCACACAAAGTAGAGCCGTGGTCTTAATTTCAACAAACGTCAAATGCTTCATGTCACCCTTTGAGGTAGGGAAAAGGTTGTCAGAGGCTCTCCTGCTTTGAGAACTCCTTTAATCCAAGTAGTATTCATCAAAGTTTAAAAACCGACACAATCTAAAGCAGGTAGGCTGTTTAGTTTAGCAACAGTGTTATATATGGAAATACTCACTCGTATTCGCTGCACTTCCAAGAAGACAGCTCTTTGAAAGGACTTCTCCCAGATAGCCAGGTCAGTGGCCAGCTCTACCCTGAAGGTGTGGCTCTGGCCGTGGCCGACCAGAATACTGAAGCTCAGAGACTCATTGTCCTGCTGCTCAGGCGAATGCTCGAGTCCCAAGTAGAGCCTCGCCTGGAGCCAGCAGTCCTCTGCCATCCACAGCTGTAACACAAAATTCTAATTATTTCTTGTGGGGGAGTGAGTTTTGCTGTCTCTTCACTTAATGATTAATTCAGTGGATGCAATGAAGAGTACATTCCTTAATGCTCAGGTTAAACGAAAAACTTTCACTGCGTACATTTCCTGGTTGGTGGATCAGGAATATCACCTCAGGACAAGAGAGCCCTGTTTAGTAGGCTCCCTGAAACACGATTGTATCTGCTTAAAAAAACAGCCATCTATACTGAGATAAAAACAGCAGTGATCAAAATTGCAGCTCACCTTGCTCTTAACATACCTTGTGGACCTTGAAAAGAACCTCATAGAGGTTATATGTTGTTTCAGCTTGTCCCCAGTCAGCAGCACTGATCTGAGAAATAAACATCAAGGAATGTGAGATGAAGAGGCAGCATATCAAAACAAGCTTTTTTTGCACTTGTTAGCAGCACCTCCAAATGCTAAATGTAAATGAAAGCTTGGCAGGTTGCTTAGTTGTGTGGATGCCTGGATGACTGCCAGTGTCAGTGGATTTACCCAGCTGCACTCTGCACAGGTAGAAAATGTACATCAAGGAATTAACACTTGCATTATCCACAAAAGGCCTGTGTATCCCAACGGTGTAACAAGTACAGAAATGTATAGACCCACAGTACTATAGTAGTAACACAACAACCAGGGCATGCACAGGAGAGCAGCTCAAGGAGAGAGATACTCATTTAAAGATCTCACATCACATATGTTCTCCTATAGACAGTGGTGGAGGAAGTATAAGTACTAATACCACATGGTTAAAATATTCCATTACAAGTAAAAGTCCTGCATTGAAATTGTTGTTATTATATCATCTGATTATCATTACTGATGCATTAATGTCTAAGCAGCAATTTACTGTTGTAGTTGGTTGAGGTAGAGTTGATTTTTAAGGACTGCCACTAATTATTTTCCTAATAATTATTTTCTCAATTCAATTGATTGTTTGGTTTGTATAAATTCAGAAAATAGTGACACTATGTTACTGTAGTTTTGTCCAAAACAGTCCAAACCTCAAAATTATTAAAAATAAATTTTAATTATAGAAATAATTACAAGGAAAAGCAGTAAATCCTCACATTTGAGAAGCTGGAACCATGAAAAACGACTTAAACCATTATCAAAAGAGTTGCCATTAATTTTCTTTAAATCAACTAATCAATTAATCAACTAATCATTTCAGCTCTACTTGTATATATTGTTAAGTGTAGTAGTTTAATTTATAACTAAGCATCTTATTTTATAAGCTCTTCGTATGTTTTGTGTGTAAAACTCTTAATCTGCAAAGTAACTACTAACTAAAGCTGTCAGATAAATGTAGTGCAGTAAAAAGTTAAATATTTGCCTCTGAGATGTGGTGGAGTTAATGTATCAAGTTGTCCTGGTATTGTGCATGCTAGTTCACTGTCACACTGGCATGGCTTACTGGCACACTTGAACAGAACAAAACCATTGTTAATGTTATGTTTCCTACTATGACAAGTCAAAATGTCTGCTGTGAAAAAGGCCTATGAGGCAAGTCCACGGGCGAGTCGAGTGGCTGCAGCTAGTTAGTTGGCTGTAATACCAGCAGGACAGAGGGGACTGAACTTTTTTTTTTAGACATTACAGCTTAAAAGTGGAGAAACTGTAATAATAATAATAATAATAATAATAATAATAATAATGATAATAAACTTAATTTATACAGCACTTTTCAAAACAAAGTTACAAAGTGCTTTACATGGTTGAACCAGGATTAAAACATTTCAGGACTGCAATGAGGCAAAAAAAAAATCTGACAATTAAAATAATATTAAAATAAAATGGAATAAAATACCCAACAATAATATACAATAAAAACACAAGGTTTAACAGGGTAAATATAGCTTACTGTGTAGAATCACAGCACTAAAGTTACCGTTTTAAACCCCAGGTCTTGAGCAGGGTCACAGACCTGGACCAGATAACCATGTCATTGCTATGATGTAAAGGAATTATTAGAGTGGTGCTTCAAATATCCCTGGATTAAAATGAATGACTGTGCTAAAAGTTTGCAGCATGCTACACTGAGCACATTTTTACATAACGCGCACACTAACTGAGACTGACAAGAGGCTACTCATTAGACTTTGTTTTCCAGAGCATGTTTCATTAAAGCACATGCACTAATGCTATACGGGTACATACTGTATTCAAGTCCTCTCTAGCTCGGGGATATTGGCTACTGCCATATTTCAACAAAAGCCGGAGGACAGGTTTGGCATTTCACAGCACACCAGCTGCACAATGCTTTCAGTTCACGGAACCATCATTTCAACAGCTCCACAATATGTCCATTATGTTTAATGTGATCCGTTAAAATGATGGTTGATGACTTCTCTCACTCTCAACACCTCGACAACATGATTTGTTGGTCCCATTTGATTGGTCTGTATCAAGTTAAACAATACTTTTAATTTTTGCAACTGCTCTACATTCAGATAGAGTTTACTGCAGCTCTCACCTGCTACCAGGCTATAGTTATGTTCTTTTTTGTTAAAGAGACAGGAGCAAAAAGTATTTCTTTGTTTGAGAGACTTTAGTCCATGCATCAGAAACAATCTCGCATTTCTTTGCCTGTGGCATGTTCAGCTTAAAGGAGACATCAGTGACATTTCCTGCAGCATTTAGACAACTTTTGTACCATATATGATGCATTAAGGCCATTCCCTTGTGTTAACAAGTGTCTTTGCAGAGGTCTTGAGGGTGGTTTAGAAAGAGCACTATTTATCAAAGCAGATTTCTTACAACTGAGTATGCACATTAGTAAGCGTTTTGAACAAATGACCTTTTAAATCCAACAAGAATTTGGAAACTTTTGTACACTACATTGATAACTGAAGTCTCTACATAAAATGAAGGCATCATCCACAATGCTGTTGAAAAATCTCCAACAGTTTCTCTTTGCTGCGGCGATGCCCCTAGCAGAGGAAAAGGTAGCCCGCCTCCACACAGGCCTGTTTGATGGTATCAACAAGCTCAGTTTGAGACTCTCTCCTTAAACAAGGCTAGGCTCTTGTCCCTGCCATGGAAACAAACAGCTGGAGTGACCATCTCTAATCTGAAACGCAGCATCGATGCAGAGAGGGAATTGCCAATATGTGCCGTGAAATATGCGACACAGAGGAAGTTATCTGTGAGGCAGTGCTGGAGACTCGAGCAAACTGGAGGATACAGAACTGAAGATGCAACGCATTGGTCTACAACAGGCACATAATCCACATTCACCTACGTTACGCATGGAGAGTTACAAGAGCTGCATAAAGCCTTCACATTATCCTGGCGAGATGAAGCACTTCATTTCCTCCAGAGAGGCTGATGTCAGTGGCATGTCAAAGGGCAGGGTTAGCAGAATTCCCCAGAGGAAATGGACTGCTGGCTGAGAAACAGCTGGCCGACCCTCTTAGTTCTATGTCACAGAACTCATGAGGGAAGACCCATCTTAAAGGAATAGTTTGACATTTTGGGAAATACACTTATTTGCTTTCCTGCCGAGAGTGAAATAAGAAGATCGACACCACTCTCATGTCTGTACGGTAAATATGAAGCTAGAGGCGCTTAGCTTAGCTTAGCATACAGCAAGTTATACCTTGTTTGTTCCATCCGTACAAAAACCGAAGTGTAAAAACATCAACTTGTGGTTTTATGGGTTATGTGCCAGTCTATGTGACCGGGCACAGTACCTTCGTCTTGTCGTCACCATGAGGTTGCCAGGCAACCAGCGCAGACTGCAGGAAGTTACGTTGCACAGTTATGTTAAAATAAGCTATCCGCTATATAAGCTATATTTACTGTACAGAAATTAGAGTGGCATCCATCTTCTCATCGAACTCTCAGAAAAAATGCTTTTCACAAAATTTCTAACTATTGCCTTAAACTACCAAGATACTCAGATTAGTTTCTCAGAAAGACTGCACAGGGGATGGCTCTAATCCCATATTATGGGGGTTTTGAAATTTGAGTTTGCAGTCTTTATAGACCAATCATCTTTCTCATCCTTGTCTGCTTTTCTGTTTTAAGAGGAGAGTAGGAGCATCCATCATCCTTGAGATACTGAATTTCAGCTTTCAGGGCATCCATTGTCACCATCCTGCTGTCACTGTCATCACAAGCTGAGAGGTCCCTCTTGGGAGACAAGGTCCTCAAAATGTATAGAACTTTACAAAGAGTGATAGGACACACTTGTCAGTTTGACAAGACCCCAAACACACAGGCTGAAGTCTGTTCTTAATGTGCAGCTTTGAACATGACTGAAAACCTGTTGTAGTCTCTAAATTCTAGAAGAGAAAAACGGGCACACAAACGTCTGCTTGGGAACCTTCAAAACAGAGAAGGTGAGCCACAATAGCTTGTCAAACATTGTTAAAGGCTGACGGAAGCTCTCTTACAGGAGGCAGGACAGGCCAGCAGAGACTGAACAACTCATAATGTGCTCACCCCACCTTGGCACTGCAAATCACAGCGTCCAGAGAGTAAATGTGATTAACCTGCCGAAACATTTGCCAAATGAAGTAAGAAGATGAAAGAGGCACATTTTGGAGTACATTGGTTTTTATACTAATGGGAAAACAGAGAGTATGTCATATCGCAAACAAACACAGCACAGACTGGCCCTGGCAGTGAGGCAGAAACATTTTAAGTTGATCATGGACCTGTATTATCATTTAATGGCCACTTCTGATTTCTCTCAGACCACAATGTGCATAGGAAACGTTTTATAAAATATGCAATGAAGTTTTAGTTACATTGCACATTTGATCTGTTCATTCAATTTTAACAATATTCATTGCAGAATAGATTTAATGTAAGTAACATTCTGTGTCTCAGAGGTCTCCTGACAAGCTAACCCTAAAATGATTTAATTTTAATATTACCACCTACCTATAACCTGCTGGCTCAGAGGCCTTTCCACCCCTGACAAGAGTACAAATTGTGAGGTCCTCATTGAATACTTTTTTGGCAAAACTGGTCAAATGTGAAGACAATGAATATTGGATGTGTACTGTCTATCATAGGCTATAGTCTAAAAATATAAGTACTGGCATAAGCTTGGAAAAACTCATTAAAAAAACTCATTAAATGTCTTATACATGTTGTGACCATTTTATTGAGGCTATATAATCCTTAAGGGCATTAAAAACTATGACCGTGGGTACCTTGATGATGAGCTGCTTCTTGCACCTACTGTACTGTGTCACCATTGTCACAGTGGGGAACACTTTTTTTTTTGTTTTGAATGTCAGCAGGGATAGAATGCATATGCAATCAAAGAGAGCAATTGGCTGAAACTATCAATGAGGTCATGTTACATTAAGACATTTTTAGCAGCTTTTAGCAATATTTTCTCGCGCTGTATGGTGGAGCAACAATGGTGACATTGGGCTGGCACAGGCAGTCTAACTAACTTCTCGTATTCAATTATAACTGAAGCATACAGTATTGTACAGATGCTGCCAACTTGTTTCAAAAACACAAACCATGCAGTACAGTGGGGGACAATCACAGATCAGTGAGCAGCAGCATAAAATCATCACACTTCTTATATACAAAAACAAATTCAAAAAGGCCCTGGATAAATCCCTATGCTGAGCTGAATCCATAGTACTGATTTGAGTGTAAGTTATGTAGGTCAATGTGATATGCAACAGATACATTATATTGGACAATACCATTTCAAAACAACTGAAAATTAAGACTTTTTATTTCTTTGAAAGGGTTTTATAGAGATCTGAAAATATTAAATCTGAAAATGATAAAAGACTAATTACCGGGGGACTTCTGAAGATATGAAAATATGGTCCTCTCAGTGCCAGGAACTTGAATGCTGAAGTTCTACAAGCAGCGCTGCCCTCTGGGCTTTCACATGCCCAGCCCATGTGAACAATCTGCAGAGATGCAGAGGATGACATTCACACAATTTTACTTTTTGATTAAAAAAACTGAAAAATATACACAATAGAAATCTTAACTTGCTCAATCAACAGACCAGAATAGCAAAATGTAAACAGTCAAAGAGATTGAGTTAAAGAACTACAGTGAGGCATCTTCCATGTGATACATTTAAAAGATACCCCACTGTACGATGGTACTGCAGTCTCAGCTGCAATGCAACAATTTACCTTTGATCTACCCCGGGTTGACTTGGGATGCTTCTCTCTTTTACTTTTAGCAGCGTATCTGTACTGTACTGCTTCATCTGCTACACTTCCAAATCTTGTAGTGAACAATGTACATACATTTATACATGCTGGTCTTGACTCCTTCCTGATCTCATCTCACCTATATACATTTTGAGGTTTTACTCAAACTGATGACACTACTAAGCCCATCTGACTGATGAATAAGTGTTCCACAGTTTATTGGCCTATAAATTAATCCAGAGTTGCCAGAACAGCTGCAGTATGCAGACGATGCAATTCTGTACACCTGTATCACATTTCCTGCAAAGAAGATTAGAAGATTGGAAGCTAGCCTGAACAGGGTTTTCCACCAAATAGACAGAGAGAGAGACAAATGGAACACCACCATCAATGTTTAAGTCGATAATACTGTAAAAGGAAATAAGTAACCACAACCAGCAAACTGTCATGGCCCAAACATCTAACCAACTAACCAATCAAGGACCCACAGTCTATAAATCATAGATCTGCAGTGTCATGGAGTATAATACACTGAACTAGATGTGTGCTCCATCTATATACCAACAATATCCAGAAGAAGATCCAGGCCTGTGTTAGTATACCTGATCATCTGAAGAGCAGTATTTGTTGACGATCTTTATCTATGAGAGAAACAAAACAATAATCAGTCACATATACAATTACAAAAAACTAGAAAATATATTATTACATAAAGGTATCCTGACCCCTTAAAAACACCTGGGAATGAAATCATTTGGATAGTCATGAGATAGTCATAACACACATCACACATTGCTGTTCCTTGGCAAGTAAATCTAAGAAGCATAACAGTTTTCAATTTTCTGTCAAATATTCATACATTGATGTATATTCTGTATATCCAATAAGTTAAGCTCTGCTGACCTCTTGAGTAGGCATCTAACATTATTTTATATGAAATTTTGTGCCATAACAAAATTAAGGTTTTATTCAGATCAATTACTTGGGAAAGCTCAAACAACACTTTAAAGATAATGGTATTTTTAAGATAAAATGTATTCATTCAGTCTCAAGTAATAAAATGTATTTGATTGAATAACATTTTACTATTGGGATTACCAAATTAAATGATAAACAGTGCATCAACTGGCAGCATAGAATTACCTGTGATGCATGTTTCACTAATTCTATCTATTCACACAGCAGTGTGTCAATTTCTCTCTAATCAACTAGAACTCACAATAAGTGATGCACAAATAATGGCTAAATGCAGACACAGTATAACATAGTATGTATATAAATGTTTCTGCATTTCAAGGTTCACAGTCAACAGAAAGACAAAAAAGTTTGGAAGGTGGTTTGCAATATCGTGTTTGATTCAATCCCAAGATGTCACACAGAAAAATGTAATGTGCTTTAGCCAACTCAGCAATCAGGATGTCCTAAAACTTAAAGTATCTATGCTATCTTTGCTATCTATGAAGCAGCAACCATCAGTGTTCAGGCTATTGCAAAGTGCTTTAAGATGCAGGACCATTGGAGACTACCTTGAGGCTCCAAGAAAATATAAAGTTAGAGTCTCAATGACAAATTTTACCTCTCCCAATGTGTATCTTAGAAGTGATTTAAACATTTTTTTGTTTCATCAAAATAATATATGTGGATAAAGGCCCCCAAAAATGTGTTTGACGCACCCATCGAAGGAAGGCAAGCAATTGTATCTCAAAGGCTGTTTCAAAATCTTGTGCACCTTTCTTTGGAGGGACACATTATTGTTCAGCTAGAAAAAAGTTTCAAACCAGTGCAAAACATTTTCACATTGAACAGACCCCTGGAGTGTCAGCATATCACACTCAGCAAGATGGTTGCACCTGTCTCGCCTAACTTCAGCTACAAACTGAAGGTAAATTCTCACCTGGAATCCATATATTATTAGGCACTAACAAGCTGCTCAATTCTTTCTGTTTTAGTCTCTCTAAGAGAACATCAAACAGCATCAAGTGATCCTGCACCATGCCAGATGACAGTCATCCACATTAAAAACACATGAAGGACCCCAAGGGTGTCACCGAGTCTATTTAAAGGTTGTAGGTCATTAAAACAAAAGTTCCGCTCTCTCCCAAAGCGGGCACACAATTACATCCTGATTGGCCATTTAGCAATCACACGCCACGTCCGTAATTAGGAGATGTAGGCATGAATTAATCACACTTTTTAAAAAAGACAGCTGTGCAATCGACGAGCACAGGCTTACAGTACGTCTACATCCTTACCAAAAATGCATAACATCATCAGTGTGATAAGCAAAGTGAAATAGGAGGAAATGAGAAAGAGAAGTGCACATGCAGAATGACTACTTAGCAGTCATTAATTAGGTATGAGAGAGCCTCTTTTTTTGTCAGCAGAGGGGGAGAGGTGCCACTGTGACTCAATGAGTGCTTGTCAGGAAGGGTCTATTAAAACCATGCTACACTCTAGTTTATGTGGCTGTGAAAAATCAAAAGCGGAAAATACATGTAACAACTGTGGGCAAAACATATGTATTACATTTTTCAATGCTTCTTTATTAAGATGGTGTTATTGACTTTAAAAGACCGCAAGTGGATAATTTGATCAAATTCACTGGCTGAAATGTTTGTGATTCCATAAACTAATAATCTACCCATTTAGATTACTTAAAATAACCACATACCAGAATCTCTAAATACAAAATAAAAAATGGAAAATCTGACTAAAATCAACTGCATTACACAATGTTATGCCATTAATTATATTTAAATTATCCTCTTGTCAAGGTGTCATAAGAGTTCATTCAATTTCTCACGTATTTAAAATGATCACAACAGGACTCTAATGTTTAGAGATGGACTTACATTCGCCTGTGTCAAGTCATTGATATTTGTAGATATTGCTTGGAGCCAGTCTGTGCTTTCTGCTGCAGTGCAAAATTGAAGAATATTGGTGCTGGCTCCATTCAAGGCGTAGACTTCAAAACAGTTGGACCTGGAGGAGCATAGAGGTCAAAATTAGACAGGAGCTGTGCAGCAGATTGAAAGGAATATTGCACAAAGTGAAGCTGGAGCTGTTTGTTACTTCTGTCAAGTTACTTTAAGCGGCAAAACTTGCATTACATACAGTAGAGCTTCTTTCATGAGCTTGATGGGCTTGTGACACCTAATTATAAAAATATCTTCACAACAGATGGCAGAGAAGCACTTCATGAGCCTGTACATATCCTGAGAATGCTGGTCGTATTTGTGTGGTAATATTTCTCTAATCACATCCTTTCTGTGGTAAGGTTACAACTGAGAATTAGAATTAAATTAAATGACCCTACAAGATAAAAAGCAGAGCTCTGCTAATGGCTCCAATTAAAAGGAAACATGGACAGAGGCTTTCTGGGTTTAATGGTGTGGGAGGGCACAGGGTTTAAAGAAATAGTACAGCATTTTGGGAAATACGCTTATACGCTTTCTCAAGAGCGTTAGATAAGGTCGATAACACTCTCATGTCTGTACGGCAAATATAAAGCTACAGACAGTAGTTTAGCCATGCATAAAGACTGGAAACAAGGGGAAACAGGATCTGTCCAAATGTAACAAAATCCACATACCAGCACATCTAAAGCTCATTAATAAGCTCAAAAACAAAAGTGTAAAAAGGTAAATGAGCAGTTTTACAGATTATGTGCTGGCATATTTTTTGGCTGCGAGTAGTAACTTCTTGAAGTCTCCACTGGTTGCCTGGCAACTGTTCCGGGCCAAGAAATGGTCCGGCACATAGAGGTGCTATTAGGCAGATTTGGTTACCGTTGGACAGAGCCAGGCTAGCTGTTTCCCATTGTTTTCCAGTCTTTGTGCTGAGCTAAGCTAACCGGCTGCTGGCTGTAGCTTTATAGTTAACGGGCAGATATAAGAGTGGTATCGATCCTCCCATCTAACTTTCCTCCAGAAAGCGAATCCCAAAATGTCAACCTATTCCTTTAACAGCAAAACTTATTGCACTGCATTTCAGGAAGTGCCACAAAAAAATTAAGCAGTGATGAAAAATCCTTTTCTAATATTTTGTTATATATGGCATATATAATTTAAACTGACAAAATCCTGACAAATCAATTTAGAAAAATATCTTAACAGAACTGAAGAAAGCTCTCTGCATGACATCCCCAAATGGCCTAAGTGATGTCAAAATAATATGCCTTGCAGTTCAGGTTGAGAAAGCTTCCCTTCACAAACAATTTACAAGAGATGAGGATTTTTTTTTATTAAGTTATTTTGTATTTTATTAAGTTATTTTGTATTTGGCATTATTTGGGTACATTTTTAGGATTCTGTCATCTCCTTGGAGTGCCTTGAGGTTAAGCGCAGTGCTTTAATAAAACAATTAAATTTCTCAGTAGATGGGCTGTTGATGAGGTCATCTAAGAGAGATTGCACTCTTCAGCAAAATGTGATACTTTTTGACAGTTAATTTTGGTGCGTTTTCACACTGCTGACTCATTTTAGCCTCAGCGATAGTTGTTGCTAAATATGGAAGCAGTTTTATGTGATGGTTAAGCAATCCCACTCGTCGGAGTGGAGAATTTGCAACATTAGGGAACATTTCTGAAGGCTAGAAGAAATGTTGAACATTATGTAGTGCACATGAGAAGCGGGGAGATGTTTGAGGTACGTGGGGTGAAGGCTGATAAACACAGAAACAACAGAAGGCATCAAATGCACAGTATGAGGAGGGAAATCTTCGAAGACAGCTCCTAAACCAAATAGTTCTCCCTCACTCACACACACAGCGGTTCCTCAGGGTTAGATGTTACAAAGTCAGCATTCCTAACAAATCCTCTGGTGAGCATGACTTTCTTACTGTATCTGCAATAGGCTTGTTAAAATCTTATGTTCCGCTGCCTGTGTACTGACCCAGTGGCTCTCCAGGGATGATTTTCACTGGACTTAAATGTCGGGGTTTTTTTTGGTTTAACAAGGGTGCAAATTCTTTATGTCAGTGCGTCTGACCCAAATTAGCTTTATGCTGTGATTTGTACGACTATAAAGCATCACTGATAGATGTTCAGATTTTTTTTAAATGCTTTTTCTTGCAAACCAGCAATGCCAAAATATCTCTACTTCTCTTTCAGCAAGTACTGCAGAGATAAAGTGAGCAACTGATGAAATGAGATTAGACACAGAATCTACAGTATATCAGTTAGATCGGGTTTCAATTAATGCTAAACCTTTGAGAGCATGCGGTAATGGGGGAAATGCAAAAAGGGATGTGCAATGAATAAAGAGCTCCAAAAGCAGAGATTAATCAAAGTAACAAACAGCTGGTGAATCAATGTCAGGACAACACGACCCGGTCAGAAGGAGCGGCTAAAGCCCTTCCACCTTCAATGAGCTGGACTGAAATCTTCACTGAGAGATAGCATCTACGGAGAGGGTTATTCTTTCATACATCTGCACGATTCCCAATGGCACAAATTATTGTGCCTTGCCTGCTGATTAAGCAGAAATAAATCCATTGAGACAGACCAGAGACATATCACCCAGTCAACAGGCAGGATGATGCATGAAGAATATATGGGGAAAGGGTGTTTTTGAGAGGAACCCAGCTGTTAGTTATAGTGTGAATGACAATGAGAGGGAAAATGTGACATGTCTACTGATTAGTGAGGCGGGAAAAATTAATGAGAGAAACGTGTTTGCTTTTAATTTCCTACCAAGAAATGCACAGACGTAAATTCAACTTGATGATATTGCATCCATGACACTGATCAATAACAGCTGAAAAAAACATGGGACTGGATCTTCAAAGTCTAAATTCACATTCTTTAAATTGAGTAATTTCTATTTAACTAATTATGGCTAATACTGTATGTAAATGACTGCATGCTTTTAGATAAGAAACCAACCAGTTACACATAGTGAGGTAGGCAAAGCCCTATTAATTTGCAAGTTTCTTTCCCTTTCCATTTTGACAGCTTAAACAAAAGGCTGAGAATACCTCACTGACAGACCGGGACGCTCATCTGACACCTCAGTCTTGCCAGGAAAATCTGTGCAAAGGAAGGAAACAAGGCCTGCTCTCTGCTTTTTCACTGTCAGATATCTATGTGGCCTTGTTTTCAGACTCCTTTTTTTTAACATGAACACAAGAACAATTCCCCAATTCCCCCCATGGAGCGGATTTAAATTGGGTAATCGAGAGAAAAACTTTTAGAAAAACAATTTGTCGTCCCAACTGGGATCATATGTACCAGCACACGTGGGAGAAGTTTTCCATCAAGGCTTTCTGCCTTGCTTTTTTCCTAAAGTCTTTAAAAGACACAATAACTACACGGTCTGCGGTGCGCATCAACATTAGATGAGAACATGAGAGTCAACAACACCTTCATCAACACTAATGGTAGCTCCTCATTCTTTAGCCTGGAATGCACCTGTATGGTTCTATTTGATGTTTTTAATAACCATGGTGGCCAATTTATACATCATGATGGATGATGATGGATGGATGGATGATGATGATGATGATGATGATGATGGCTGATGGATAATAAACATTTTTGATTAACTCAGCAGCGCAGGGTTCCATTATTTATTTCTCAATATGTACCTGCAATTCTTGAATCATGCAACTAGGCACACCCTAAAGAGTAAGAGACTTCTGCTCAGCAGGAGTGCAATAAATGATAAGGAAAACTGACTAAAGTAAATAATTTCCAATTTAAATGAAAACTAATTAGAAAAGATGAAATTACATATTTCATTAAGCTCCATGTTTGCATAAAACAGTCAGTCATTCATAGGTACTAAGACCATATGCACATGCACTTAAACACTTTGGTTTTAAATGTACAAATAATCAAACTGTCACAATAAGATTTAGACCAGGAAAGTTACCCAAGTATAATATATCATACAACTTGCTAATTATGTAAATTTCTTCTATTCAGACTTTGATAATAACAATTTTGTAATTAATGTCTGTTGTTAGTGTACTACACCCAAATAGGTGTGAGCTCCTAATACTACACCTATAAAAAACCTAAACAAACCAGATGACTGTGTGAAAATGACAGAAAACAAAACAAAAATCAGAATGCGTTTAACAGTCATAACTATGAAAAATGGTTGATACAGTCTGGGGGGAAAAATTAATAATGGAATAACTGAATGTTATTCAGCCTTGTATATCAGCATGCTATATGGGATCAGCAAGTTATAACTGAGAAATTCTAGTAGCACTCTAATTTCTGTAAAACAATACACCTCTCAGGTGGGTTTTTTTTTTTTATCCCACAGTTTGGAAATATGAAATGCTGACTGAAAAAGCCTCTAAATTGTACTTTACACTTATTTTAATTTCATACTTATATCCACTTTGCACTTAATTTATCTTACCTGTATTATAGCGTATTATATTTGATTTGTTTAGTACTTCTATTCCTGTGTGCACTGACGTGATAGTGAGCAGCTGTAACAAAAGAGTTTCCCCTCGGGGATCAACAAAAGTATTTCTGATTCTGATTCTGATAAAGAAAAACAACTGTGAAACTACTGTACACATGAAAATCAATATAAAAAGGACAGGCATAATAATCAAATGCATTTACAAGTTCGACCAGTGTTCTCACAGTCACACCTTTTGAGCCAGAGCCTCGCAGCTGTGGTGACCTTTTAAGCCGTTTATGCCTGTGCATAGATATTGGCATTAACATCCTCCCGCCTAAATGAAAAGTGCTTGCTAAGCCAACAACTGTGCTCAGTGAACTGTGCACCTTAGAGGTGAATTATATCATGCTGGATTACCCTTACCTTAATTTATCTGTGCCAGCTTTGTATCTGGAGACTCTGGCCATCAACAAGGGCAGGGAGACGGCATCCAGCCAGCGCTTCTCATACTTTGGTTCGTTAGCTGAGGGCGAAGGGGGTGATGGAGCCTGCATGGAATACATGAACAATGCGATGAGCTTCCTGCTCCACTCGCCAAGTCCTTTTGATCATTGAGGATGTGCCCTCGATGCAGTTGCACCATTTACATGAACAAGGAATTCCTTTCGTAAACCAGGTTAATCAGCTGTATAGTATGTAAACATCAAAATTAAGTACTTTGACACTGAGAATTCCTTTACGGATAACACCTGCACCTTTAACCATTACTGCCTAATTAAAGTCCTGAACTGCTACTTTATACAATCACTGTCTTTTCACTGCAGGCTTGCCTCACCTGAGGCCAAAGAATTGCTTTCCTAAACACATTACAAACAGCAGCACTTGTAATTTTTCTCAAATGTACTGTAATCAAGGATCTTAAAATGTTCTTTTATTGTGCACAAGGACAGTGCCATTACTTCATCTCAGCAGGGGTCACTTTGGTGTTTGAGTAACCAAGTCCATCATTTGTTAATGGAGCAGACAGCAGAGCAGTGACAGCTAGACTATATTTTCTACTCAGTGTTTTGGGTGATTTACTTCAGATATGAGTCAGCTCTGCATTAAACTGAACACTATTTTGTTTTAGATATTTGAAATGTTCGATTTTCCCTAACTTTTTTCTCACATCAGTAAGTGGCTTCAGTGAAGAAGCTGATCTCTGGCTACAGTAAAGAAGTGAATCAATTATTTGTATTTTTTATTTTTTAATGTATCCTTTATTGAGCCAGGAAGGTCCCAATGAGATACAAGATCCTCTTCTACCAGCGAGTCCTGGTCAAGACGGAAGCAATTAGTTGGTTGGCATAAATTGCAAGCTTTTCTAATAAACATTAATTGTTTAAGTCATCTATTAAGCAAAAAGGCCAAACATTTTTGCTCTTCCACCTTGCAATATAAGACACACACTCTACACACTTTGGGTTTGCTGCAATAATTGTACTTTAAGCTGCACAAACACATCCACAAATAAAACATAGTAGGCTATATTTCCACACTTCACACACACACACACACACACAAGTGGGTCCAGAGAAAATGGACCCAAAGTGGATAAAAACAGACTGACAGAAAATGCCTCTTGACATTCATTAATGACAGAATGAAACTAGTTTTGACACAATCTCAACAGCAAGTGTTGTGGTGTTATGAAGTCATGTTACGGAAAAATATGCTTGCTGTTTAAATTGATGGATTACATTCATCACTGCAGCAGTTTGTCACTGTGAGCTCTTTTTAACTGTTGAAAACAGTGAGCTGCAGTATGAGCATCTGACTGTGGCAAATACACAGGTGCATTTAGGCTTTTCATAGACAGTAATGAGTATTAGAAAAAGCTAAAATTGCAGCTTAAAGATGCCTGCCTTATAGCAATAATAAAGGTGTTAATGTGGCATGGAAACAGCTTTGTTTTTGAAAGCTATACACTGGGTTACGGGTACTTGCTGATGGTGGCAATACACATGGCTACAAATTACTTTAGAATGCACTTTACAGCAATTCGCTGTCACTATGGTCAACACTTCTTTCCCCACATTAGCAGTCTGCTGCTCAGAAAAGGAAGGAGTTGAAAATTTGTCTAATAGGCCACTCTATGCTTGTAAACACTGTCTCACATCCAAACTCTTTTGTGCAAGTTTTCTTTTTGACAATGGCGTGAAGGCTTTATATAACTGAAATAAAATGATGGGTGCTGTATAACAGTGAGGGCATCCTTTACAAAGAATAAAGGCAAAGCACCTTTCAACAACAACGCAATTAAAAGTGCTTTACATGACATAAGGCATTACGACAAGATAAAAAGTAAACACAAAGCAATAGAAAAAGATAGACATATGATTTAAAGGGATTAAAACAAAGTATAATAGAAGAATAAATTGAACAAAATAGATTAAACAGAATAAAACACAGTGGCAAACTAAACAGCTGTCTGCCCAACTTTTTAGAGAGGCCTGTAAAGACAGTTTTACAGTAGTCAACCGTACTGAGGTTTTTCTAAATCCTACTGACAAATAAATCCTTTAATTCTTGAAATATTCTTAAGGTGATAGTAGACTGATTTCGTAATTGTCCTAATGTGGATGTTAAAATCTAAGTCTGAGTTCATGACTACACCAAGATTTCTGGCCTGGTTAGTGGTCTTTAATGTTAGCAACTGAAGCACTGACTTTTAATCATTCTTCTTTGGGTCCAAAGAAAATCAAGTTTTATCTTTGTTGGCACATCCAATCACTGATTTGTTTGATGCACTTACTCAGTGCTTGTATGAGACCATATCCACCTGGTGATATCGTTATATAACTGTGTGTGTCGTCTGCATAATTATGGTAAGATATTTTCAATAAAGTGTTGTCATGATGACTAAAATGACAATACTGCTCTAATACTGTTGTAAAAATTTTATTCTGTCTCAAAGAAATTTAATTCCTTCACTACATGTTTTCTGAAATTCTATAACAATGTCTCCTCCACAGGGTTTGAAGGAATAGCTGGAGCAGTCTGCAGTCTCATTCTGGACAGTGGACTGCAGCAAAAAGCTGAACACAACAGCAGCATCTAATAGCCATGTCTTGAACTGGACTACAGTAACCTAAACTGGTGTACTAAATATAACAAAAATAACTTTAAGAAGTCCATATGGCAGTAACAGAATTAAGGTAAATGATTATCAAAGTACAATTCAGTTGAATGTTTACCCAGCCAGTGAAATTAGGAGGGACCATAGCTTAGGGAAAAAAAGGTAGGTTTTAAGCCTAGATTTGAAAATCTCAATAGAGCCTGCTACCTAAGTTTGCATGGGGAGTTCATTCCAAAGAAGGGGAGCTCTAAGAGCAATGTACCCCTGAAAGATTTTTTTGTTAAATCTACAAACAGTTAAATAACCAGCATCAAGAGAACGTAAAGGACATGACAGAGTATACGGAGTAACATGACTGGAGATGTAGGACGGAGCCAGTCCATTCAAAGCCTTGTAAAGTGGGAGGAGGATTTTGAAATCAGCCCTCATTTGTATCGGTAGCTGTCAGCATAGCAATAATAATTTATGCTGTATTTTTTGAAGATGTGACTGAGTGGCAGAATATACACACATAACAACAGTGGTCCAAGTATTGAACCCTGTGGAACACCATACTTAACCTTAGAGCAGGAAGATACAGTGTTATTGTATACAACACTTTGTGTTCTGTTACTCAGATATAAGCGAAACTGAGACCTGATGAGACCAATGAGTTTCTCAAGATGTTCCAAGAGAGTGTCATGGTCCACAGTGTCAAAGGCAACATGCAGGATAGATGTAAGATCAGAATCCATGGCAGTTAGTTAAAAAGTCGTTTGCTACCCTGGTCAGTGCAGTTTCGGTAGAGTGTTTGGATCTGAACCCAGACAGAAAATCGTCAAGAAGACTGCTACTAGATAGATGAGTTGTGAGTTGGCTGAGAGATTAGGTCTTTTCAGTAAAGGAGTAACCACAGCCGTTTTAAAAGTGGTGGGTACAATATCAAAACTGAAAGTTTTTTTTCGATGATGCTCAGAAGACAGCTTCCTTTGAGACTGAACAGTTCTTCTGTAAGGCAGAGCATATTTATACTTAAGCAACGATTCATTCCATTTTTATTACTACTGGTATCAAAGTCAGAATTGTGGCTTCACAGGACAAAACACCAGATTGTGACATGTTTCAGATGCCTCTAAACTGGTTGAAATGTAAAGGTTTAAAGAAGCCCCCTCTGAGACTGATGGCAGTGCATCAAAAAGCATTCATTCTAAACGGTCCTGAAGCACAATGTGTTGACAAAAGCTTTGATAGCTGGAAGAGCGGCATATTTAAATGCAAATCACACCACACTTAATGAAGAACAGATGCATTACACATTATCTAATGAGTTACAAGCTTAGGGATCAAATGAGTGAAGCTTTAGCAACATCAAACAGTGAATCATTCCTACAGCTAAAGATTATCTGTCAGTGCAAAATCCCAAAACTCCTCCAAACAATGGCAAACAATCTGATGTAGCCCACGATTCATTATACACACCTACAGGTAGATGTGTGTTCATCACACAATAACCAAATCACCTTCCTTCCGCTGAGTTCAAAATGGCTGAAAATATTAGAGTATTAAAATAGCCTCTGGGTGGAATGTAGTCAAGAGTGAACAGCAGAGAAAAACTGCCTACCTTTGCAAACTGAGTCACACATCATTGCTGATCTACATGTCACATGCAGACTTTGTCAGCTGCTCACCAGTAATTACAAGATTTCTGAAGAAATTATCATCCATTGCTCCATTTATGTCAACCCAGAACAAAATGTGTAAGTTAACTCTTATGTGGAGCTCTGCAGAGAGGTGGTGAGGTGGCAGGAAACAGAAAACTATCAGGCTGTCAGAGTGGATTACACCGACAAAGCACCTGCCTCTACTGAGGAGCCAGAGAACAGTAACTAAAGCCACAGTGTTGTTCTTCACATCAGTCAAACACTCCATGGATACTGATACTTCAGAGGTGGCATGAACCATGCTTAGTGAATTCTAATCACTTATGGAGATGCTTTAGCAAAAACATGTTGTCAGCAAAATACAGTCACAGTGGGTTCTTTTTTAGGATCCATGTTAACAGTATCTCCAATTCTAGGGGCGTACTGACACCTCTTTTGAGACTGGGGCTTAATAATGGTAAGTGAAATTAATTTTAGGAAAAATTAAATGTTTCACAATATTGTACTGTGGAGAGCTGCTTAAAATGTCCGTGTTTGCCAGCAATGCAAAGTCTTTTTTTTTGTATAATTACAATTATGTGTTTTCACAGGGACGACAGAATCCACCTCAGGCCAATACCACACTTTATGGTCCCCGACAACTTGCAGGAAATGGTATGTCATGGGCATGACTAGGTCCCATTCTCAGTCACCTTTTTACAAGCACTGGCTGCACTCGGGAGATACCTGGGGGAAAGTACTAGTCTGTCAGAGTCACTGTGTCAAAATTAGCTCTATGGCAATTTTTGCGGTTTTTGATGGTTGGCAGTATTTTTGAAAGAGATTGTATCACACTGTAAGTTGTTTTTTTTGTCTACAAGCCCATACTGTATGTTAAAATTCAGTCCAATAGAACAACTGCAATCTAAGTGCATTACATGTTATTTTCTGTCCACCCCCCAAGTCACTCCAACCAACCACGCTCTCTCTCTCTCTCTCTACTCTGTCAAGGTTGGACTTCCAAGGTCTTCCACTACTATAAATGATCTACCGTCAAGCTTCAGGTGGGAAGCAAAAGAGACCTTTTAGGGAGACAGTAATGAAAGACTGAATGTTATGTGAGCTTGTACCACAGTAATATGAATTTACTGCCACCTTTTAGCTCCATTAAGATAAATTATAAGATAATTATATTTGGTTTAGTTTAATCTGGTCTCAGATTTGTTAGTAAAAAGAGCATAATTCATACTATGAAATTTTAGCAATATATGTTGACACCTGAACACCTGAATAGTGACTGTATAAAGTAACCTAAATGATGACCTGTGTGTGTTGACCATCAGTGCTCTCTAATTTTTTGTTTTGAATAGTGACCTAACTGTCCTGGTCTTTAAACCAAAGCAAATAAAGACACTTGAAAAATGTGTACAAAAGATTCTTAAATATATATATATCAATGTTACATTCTCCCCTTGAGTTTGCTGGATTAAGTAGTGCAATATCATTTTATAAGTTAAGATTTCTTCTGCACTCTTAAAATCTGTTTTGTTCTTTCTTATTTTTGCCGTCTTGGGACTGCGCCGCACCACAAAAAATATCGCAGCTGATCTTCAGCAATTCAGAGAAGTGCACTGGAGTCTCTCTCCAGGCTGAGACAAAGAGAACAGAAGGAAAAAAAGGAACAACTTCAAATGAAAAATAGTTTCTACAAGTGTGAAACCACATTCTCCACCAATATGGTTATACTTCACTTTATATACAGTATTTGATCTGATACTTATACTGTAAGTATAGTTTCATAAATATTCCAAGGCACATTTAATCATTTCGTTAGTAAACATTATGTAGATTTCAATTTAATTCAATTGTCATTGAATTATTGGACATATTTATTTATTTTTTATTGAAGCGAAAGTTTTCTTGAACTTTATTCACATGTTGAGAACAATGTCATGTTGTACAAATGTGGTATAAGTAAAGTAAATGTCATGAAAAGGTCTGGTTTCTTGTAGTTAATTAATGTAACATTGTTTTGATATATCAAAACCAACTAAATCCCAGGCATCCTTTCAGATAAATGAATGATGTCAGTTATGATTGAAAACCTGACGTTTATTCAACATTTAACATAACAAGCGCTATCAGTTTGGTTGAAATCTGGGTGTTACTCTTGTACAGGATATTTACAAGGTGATACATGTAAGAACGAACAAATTACACTGTATTATTGGGCTACACATTGTAACTTTACCCCATTACTACATGAGGTAAAAGTAATGGTCGTGTTCATTGCTGTCATGCAGCACCGTAGAAGTTGTTTTGTGATGAGGTATGGCAATTTATTTCTTATTGTATCATCTGTGCCTCAACTTGCCTTCCCTATTTTGACTTCTTTTCCTACATTTCCGGAATGAGTTTCGACACTCCCCAGCGAGCTCAGCCGGCTTTGCAGCATCCAACAGTTTAATGTACAGGTATTGAGAGCGATATGAACCTCAAAAAAAGCAATGTCTTTTCTGTCAGGAAAATGGGAGCATCATGCACCTCACCCCACCGTGCCCCTGGTGGGTGCGCTGCATTCGGGTTTATTGGGTGTGCTGTCAGTGGAGAAACTGCTGTCTTATACTCTCTCTACCATTTCTCCCTGTGTGACTGTTGAGCATTAATGAAAAATGGTGAGTCTAGAAAGAAGTCTTTCCTCAGTTCAGAGGAACTCAAATCAAAAGCATTTTCTGCTAATGGTCTATAATTATCCTATTTAACTTCATGCGCTGAAAATATCTACTTTCAACAAAATAAACTCAGGGATTCAAGGTTGGTCATACTGTAGCTCTTTATGAAAATGGTTATGTTCAAAATGTCTCAGGGTGTTTTGCTCCTTTCATTAAGTGGTTGTTGTGCACATCATCAAGGTTATGTTGGTAAAAAAAACAAATAAAAAAACTTTTCCCCAGATTTTACATTAATGTTGCAGGTGGCTTGCAAAGATTTGGCACACAGGTCTAACATTCAGCTTTAGCACAATATCAAAGTCAAAAGGAACATTTCAGCTTCAGCTGCTAGAGATGCCTTAAAGAGTTTCTCTTCGTTAGCTAGCAAGTGAGCACTCAAACAATTGGCTGAGTGTTTTAAATTACAAACTTCCCAGCATACTATGGTACTGAGTTGTTCAAATGATCTTTCTTTCTATGTTCTATGAATACAAATAGTAATTCTCATAGCAAGTGTCCTTAAAAGAACAGAAGTAGTACATCTGAGGTAATTTTACCATTACTAACTGCTTGTCTGCTTTTTATGTTGTTGTTTCTTGTGTTTGGTGAGCCAATGACAAATTTTCACCCTGGTGGACAATAAAAGATATATTCTATTCTATTCCAATCCTTGCTCAACCTCAGGCTTAATGACCCTTTCCATTACAGACTATTTCATACGATGCAGAGTTGCTTAATGGCATGCAATGTCATTTTTTTTCTTTTGGGGAAAAAATTAAGTTATGAGTTGCCCTACTTTCCTGCAAATCTCTATCTGGAGGCTTCCTATCATTAAACTCTGAACATTAAAGTGAATTCACAACTTATACTACACTGAAAAAACAACACAACAAGCAGTTACTCTAAGAACATAATAACCAACCACTCACATAATATCCCTTATTCGCAAGGCAAGAAGAATCTCACTTGACATGAATAAAAACTAACTGGAGGCCAGCTCTTGCTATTTTGTGTTTTTCACTGCTTAAATGTTGTTTCTGGGGTAAGGAAACCGCCTGGCTAATTGTGTTTGTCAGCCTCTTAGTCTTCAACTAGACAATTAAATGTAAAGATCCCTGCTAGAGCCAGCTGACCTATTATGTCACACTGAGTCATACCTTATTTGTTTTTGCATAGGTAGGCATGTGTCAGGTTCTATTGTTTTCCTCAGATAGACCAAGTGCACATACTGGGAATTGAAAGAAATGCAGACCATGCAAAGGCCCGGTGCACTGGGGTGTTTTGCCTTCTCCAGCTCCTGCTAGGGATTTAAATGGAAACACTTTAAATTTAGATTATCTATGAAAGGTGACAGCAAGTGGCCACCTGCTGTCCCTCATGCTTTCTCTGAATAATTCATGTGAAATGACAAGTAAGAGATGCAGTCTTTACGGCTAATCTTTTCATTATAGATTAACATATTAAAATGCAATTTTCTCTTTTTTTTTCACTCCACCACATTCACAGTCTGTAACGTTTGGTCAGAAGAGCTCTACAGTAATGTCAAGCCCAATTTGCTTGATACTGCAAGTTGTACCAATTTACTAATAGATATTTATTTGGTCATTATGAGTTTTACCTGAGCCATTCTTCTAAGACGGCCACAGCAATATAGGTCATTTACCATATGTTTTTGGAAGCTAGTGCTGAATTTGTCCTGTTGCTACGGAGGATGATATCCCTCTGTGGAATCAGCTGCTACTACAGTGAAAACTATTCCCACCTACCATCCCAGCAGTGTACACTATAATCCCAGCCATCACCACTCTAAGATCAAGCAAGATCAAGAAGCCAATAACAACTTTGCAGGACAACACTGAACCAAATGAATGATTTTGACTGTTTGTTCTTCCTTTTGACAACACAAAAGCACAGCCACTGTTGTGTGATTTTACACAGGAGATCAAACAGGCACTAGTGTTGCGTGTGAGATCACACATCGATCATGTGGCCATAGACATGAGATGAAAATTAATAAACATGGTGGAATTCAACATGTAATAATCAATTAAACTAATTCACTTGGTAATTTTTTTTCAGCTATGAAAGCAGGGTGAGTTTGTAGTTAACATATGATTAAATAATGTATTAAAAATTTATAACAGAGCCATTTACTGCATATATATGGATGATATTTTTGTAAAATTTATTTTGTTAGTTTCTAATTACAATTAGTTTGGAATCATTCATTCGGACAACACACAAAAAACAATAAAACATGACAAACGACATATGATTCCATAGTAAATCGAAAAATGCTAATAATGAATTATCGACCAGCCATTTATAAAAGACCTTATATGAAAGGAGTACGTCAACAAATTAAGGATCACTTTGCTGATTTTTACACTTTCCATGAATCAGTGACAGGAGTTGTCTACAAAGGGGGTTTATAACATCCACAAAACTTGCCAATATTCTCTGTGGCACTGTAGCTAACACCCTGTGCAGGGTGGAGGAACAACAGAGAGTTTGGCTGAGATAAGTTGAATTTTCCTCCCTCTGCCAGGGGACCAGCTCCACAGCAGTCAACTATCAGGGTTGGGACCCACATTTTGGACAGCCAAACACCGTCCTTGCATATAAGCGTAGAGGACATTATGGATTACTTCACATTTAATAACATGTCAAAGTCAAAGCGGATTTGTGTGAGCCACAGTCCACAAAGAGAGGCAGAGGCTCAGGCTGCATCTGATAGTGCTGCAGCTGCCTGGCTACTAGTTAGCGCTGAGCTAGCTAAAATGATAAAAGCAGAGAGTATCTATAACACATTAAAGTTGATTGGTAGTATTTTTGCACCTGCTGCCCTCCAAAGCTAAGTGAAATTTAGTCACTAATGCAGTGATGTTCATTGTAAACTGCTGGTTTTTATCTGATTTTGCTGCCGACGTCAACACAAAGGCAAGGTGGGTGTGTTTGACAATGGGTACTTCATCTTCACTGATAAACCTAAAAAAAATGTTTTAATGTTTAATGAAGAAGAAGACTGCTAGCTACAGCATGTTCCGTTAACCCTAAAGCTGTGTTTACACATTGCCAGCAATTTACAGTAATCAGAATCAGAAATACTTTATTGATCCCCGAAGGGAAACTCTTTCGTTACAGCTGCTATCTATCACGTCAATGCACACTGAAGAGAAGGAATAGAAGTACTAAGCAAATCAAAATATAATACACAATAATACAGGTAAGATAAATTAAGTACAAGTGGATATAAGTATGAAAGCTAAAATGAGTGTAAGTACCAAAGTGGATTTCGAGATTGATAGGTATGTACGGTATAATACAATGTAATAATATAAGTAATATAAGTAAAATAATAATAAGTAAAATAAGTAATAGTGCAATAATGAGTACTGTCAAGTTAAGTGTAGCTTATTAAGATGATTATGAGACGATATGAGTGGATATTGCACAGTAGTAATAGAAGTATGAATAAATATCAATAAATTAAACTGAAAACAGAGTATATTGCACCAGAGTATTAAACAGAGAATATTGCACAATTACGTCAAGTATTGCAGTGATAATGATCCAATGTCTAGTTTAGTGACCTAGGTTCATAGAGACTGACACTTAGAGGGAGGAGTTAAAGAGTTTGATGACCAAAGGCAGGAATGACTTCCTGTGGCACTCTGTGTTGCATTTTGTGGGGGATGAGTCTTTCGCTGAAGGTACTCCTTTGTTTGACCAGCACATCATGGAGTGGGTGGGAGACACTGTCCAAGATGTAGTTTGGCCAGCATCCTCCTCTCTGACACCACCGACAGAGAGTCCAGCTCCACCTCCACAATGGTGCTGGCCTTACAGATCAGTTTGCTGAGTCTCTTAGTGTCCGCTACCCTCAACCTGCTGCCCAAGCATGCAACAGCATACAGGATAACACTGGCCACCACAGACTCAAAACATCCTCAGCCTTGTCCGGCAGATGTTGAAGGACCTCAGCCTCCTCAGAAAATAGAGGCGGCTCTGGCCCTTCCTGTAAAGAGCTTGAGTGTTCTTAGCCCAGCCCAGTTTATTGTCCATGTGTACTCCCAGGTACTTGTAATCCTGTACAATGTCGACACTGACCCCCTGGATGGAAACCGGGGGCCCCTGGTGCCTTGGCCCTTCGTAGATCTACCACCAGGTCCTTAGACTTTGTCGCATTAAGCTGCAGATGGGTCTGCTCACACCATGAGACAAAGTTACCCACCACAGCCCTGTACTCAGTCTCATCACCAGCACTGATACATCCCACCATAGCAGAGTCATCAGAAAACTTCTGAAGGTGGCAGGACTCTGTGTGGTAGCTGAAGTCTGAAAACAATCCAGGATACGAGGGGGGAATCCACCTGCATCGCTGCCAGTTTCTCACCCAGCAGTGCTGGCCAGATGGTGTTGAAAGCACTGGAAAAGTCAAAAAACATGATCCTCACCATGCTTGCCAGCTTGTCCAGATGGGTGTAGATGCAGTTCAGCAGGAAGATGATGGCGTCCTCAACTCCCAGCCAGGGCTGGTAGGTGAAGTGAAGGGGATCCAGGAGGGGTCTGACCATGGGCCACAGCTGTTCCAGCACTAGTCTCTCCAGGGTCTTCATTATGTGGGAGGTCAGTGCCACCGGTCTGTAGTCCTTGGAGCCACTGGGACGCGGCAAGATGTCTTCCACAGAACAGGGACCCTTTGAAGGTTCAGGCTCAGGTTGAAGACATGTTGAAGGACTCCACATAGATGGGGGGCATAGGCTTTTAGCACCCCGGGGCTAACGCCATCGGGGGCTGCAGCCTTGTTTGAGTGGAGTTTTCATCAGCTGTCCTCTCACCAGAGTCAGTCAGTCAGCAGTCAGGCACACAGCAGAGGTTACAGGTGGTGGAGGGGGGGAGTCATTGTGTGAAGAGGGCTGTTAGCCTGATGGGGAGCAGGGAGCAGAGTACTCAGAGGAGCTTGAGGGCAGACAGCAGCTGAGTTAGAGGGGGGATGAGCAGGAGCCGGTGTGTCGAATCTGTTAAAGAACAGATTAAGTTTGTTGGCCCTGTCCAAGCTGCCTTCAACTCCTCTGCTGCCAGTCGGTCTGAAGCCAGTGATGGTCTTTATGCTGCTCCAGACCTCTCTCATGTTGTTATGCTGGAGTTTCTGCTCCAGCTTCCTCCTGTACTTCTCCTTGGCCTCCCTGATTTTCACCTTCAGGTCGGCCTGGATAGCCCTCACCTCCTCCCTATTACCATCAGTAAAGGCCCTCCTCTTGGCATTCAGGATGTCCTTGATGTCCTTTGTTACCCACAGTTTGTTATTTGGATAACAATGGACCATCTTGGTTGGGACATTGCAGTCCACACAGAAGTTAATGTAGCCATTAATGCACTCAGTGAGCCTGTCAATGTCCTCTCCATGAGGCTCACAGAGTGCATCCCAGCTTGTCACCTCAAAACATTCCTGCAGTGTCTCAAAGGCCTCCACTGACCATCTCCTCACTGTCCATGTGATCGCGGGCTGCCTTTTAACCAGAGGCACATAGCAGGGTTTAAGGTAAACCAGGTTGTGGTCTGACTTACCCAGAGGGGGGAGGGGGGAAGAGCTGTATGCATCCTTAATGTTAGCATACAGCAGGTCCAGTGTCCTCTCCTCTCTAGTAGGACAACTCACATACTGGGTGTTGTTGAAACACTGACATGGCTGAAGTCACCCGAGATTAATATGAGTGCACTCGGGTGTTGAGTCTGTAGTTGTGCTATGGCGGTGTGAATGGCGTTGCACGCCGATGCCGGGTTAGCAGAGGGGGGGGATGTAAACAGCCACAACAATGGCATGTGAAAATTCACGTGGCAGATAATATGGCCGGAGTCCTACAGCTAACAGTTCAATGTCCAGGCTACAGATACTCTGCTTGATAGTAACGTGACCAGGGTTACACATTGTTGACCAGCACAGCAAGCCCACTGCCTTTCCGCTTACCACTCCTGGTGTGATCCCTGTCGCCCCAAACAGTCTGAAAGCTGTCGATGGAAACATTATGATCCGGGATATCCTGGTGTAGCCATGTCTCTGAGAAGCACATAAAACTACACTCACAGAACTCTGACTCCGGGCTAACGCTGTTAGCGCGTCCATTTTATTCGCCAGTGATCTCACGTTGCCCATGATGAGAGAAGGCAGACACAGAAGGCTTAAATCTCTTGTTCTTAAGTCTCTTTTGTTTGGACCCCTCTCTCTTCCCTCGCCGCTTCGTTCCACCTCTGCATCCTCTGTGTCTCCTCCTCCAGATCTCAGTGGGGACATCGGTTGTCCCGGGCGCCATGCCGCTAGGCTTCAGCGTGATCAGCTGTTCCCTGGTGTAAACAATGCGGCCAAACAGCTGTTCTGCAGCGGTGCCCTGACCGAGTAGCAGGAGAAGAAGTTTGACCGCGAAAATACAAAAACAAAACACTTTCTACTCTCTTTTTCATAGAGAGCGTAGTTTAAATTAGACTACACAAAAGTTTACTCAAGTTTGAAGAAAAAGGAAAGCTAAAAGTTGGAAGACGACGAGACGGAGCAATGGCAACAGGCAGCATCCACGTTGGAGCATGCACACTAAGAGGGGGTCATGTTTTCTGACCTTAAAAGGTCCTTTGTCCATCATGGTAAGTTACCAAAAAATATAATCAGTTACTAATTACATATTTCTCACTGAAAAATCAACTACATTACTTTACAAATTACTCAACACCAAAACTAATTAGATATTTTACCTGTTACATTACTTTCGTTACTCACCACAACTCTGACAAACATGCCACCCAACCCTTCCAATGTCACATATTCTGTATTTAAAAATGTAGAAATAGAAAACGAAACATTGTGGTTTAACAAACAGCCAGCCTACAGTTTAGAATTACTCATTGACCATCAACAGCTATCCCCGGTGACTAGGGCTAAGCTAGCTGCACTATCCTCACGGTGAAGCCGCAGGTTTCACACATCCTCCAACACTCAAAAAAAAAAAAAAAAAAACTGTGTCTCCTGAATGTAAGCTGACAAATGGTTAGCTAGCAAGCTAACAAGACACAACAGGTAAATTATTAAACTATAGCATTACTGGGAGGTGCAATTCGAGGCTAGCCACTTCCCTCCACCTCCAATACCAAGTTAATACATCACAAACAAGACTGCCTACTGAATTCACTCACAAATTCAACTTCATCCAACTGTTTCTGTGTTACTGAGATAAATAACTGTAATGTAAGTACTGTACTTGAATACAATTTCAAAATGTAATCCCTTACACTACTCATTACTGAAAAATGTATCATATTTCTCTAACACGTTACTAAGGATTGCCCAACACTGTTTTCACTGTTTTCTAAGGGGCTTAATGCACCACCAGTATAGACTGGACATCTACTGTATAAAATTACAAGCTA